>NC_043701.1:71916090-71987870 GCF_006229205.1 Suricata suricatta | reverse complement strand
ATGAGAGGGAATGACATATGGCCCTTTGTAGGAAAGTGGATGAACCTTGAGGGTGTCATGCTAAGCGAAATAAGTCAGGCAGAGAAGGACAGATACCATATGTTTGTACTCATAGGTCTAACAGGAAACATTCAGAATGATCTAGCTTCAAGAAAAGCAAGCAGTTAGTAGTGCTTAAGAAAAAGTGATTCAGTATCTAATGGATAGTTGATACCTGTCACAACACAGCATTTTATATACTGTTAAGTGAAACTGCAATACAATCTAAGTTTATCTTGGGAGTGTTAGCTGTATAATTGGATTTAATGAAACGTTTAGAGGTGCAGTAGGCATGACTTTGAGTAGATAATGAAAGAAAATGCAAAATGCTTATTGATTTATGATGTGGTTTCATCTTAGCTTGGGCAAAGCATGCAGTATTTAATACATAGTACCAGAATATTTACTATTGAAGCTTGAAAAGATGTGAGTTCTTTGTGTGCAATCTTTCATTTATGCATGTGAGAGGGTTTTCTTTATTTTTTTAAATATTTTTACATTGTAGTACTTGTTTTGCTTGTTGGTGGTGTTTGCTTATTTAATACATTCTGTCAAGGACAGAAATTACATGATGGTTTTTTTTTGTTTGTTTTTTTCCCCCCTAGATTTTCTTTCAATTCTCACATTGTAAATATTGACATGAACAGAGGCACCTGTGTGACTCAGTTGGTTGAGTGTTGAACTTCAGTTCAGGCCTTGATCTCACAGTTCTTGAGTTGGAGCCCCACATCAGGCTCATTGCTATCAGCCTGTTGGGGAAGAGCCGGTTTCCAATCCTCTGTCCCCCTCTCTCTGCCCCTCCCCTACTCGCACTCTTCCCAAAATGAATAAATATTAAAAAATACATAAATATTGACGTGAACACCCTGTAGCTAAATCTTTCTCAACTGTACTGTAATTATAGCTGACAAGGTTGCTAACATATCTCTATTGGCTTTGTAGTATTGCTATTGTTTGTAGATTTCAAGAGGGGAAATGCCAGAGTCGAAAATGGCAGTATTTGAGAATCCCTGGGATACTTAACTGGGAGGCTTGCCTCTATTAATCTATTAATATGTTAACTTATTAAGGATACTATATTAACGAAAGGCATCATATGTTGAATTCGATCATATAATGCATAATGGCAGGGAGCATCATATACACTATTTGACATAAAAACTATTCTGAAGGTTACATATGAGGTTCGTTTTATTCAAATATCTAAGAGAGCTTACCATATTTTTCACATGCAGATGTCTGAAGAAAAACTAAGGAAGATTTCTATTGATATTTAAATGTTTTTCTCATATTGTAGAAAAGTGAATGGAAAAGAAAGAGTCAAAGCAGGGGGTCAGTTTTCCACCACATTAACCAAGGCTACTAGGTTTTCAAAGTAGTAGGTTAACAATAAACCTCCTTTGCAAGTGTGCTGTAGGGATTAGAACACAGTGAATGAGTGGGTAAGCAGTTTTGTGTTAATCTTTGATTCACTGAAATTGAACTTTTTAATATTTTTTAAACTTTGTGGGGGCACCTGGGTGGCTCAGTCAGTTAAGCCTATGACTTCGGCTCAGGTCATGATTTCATGTTCATGGGTTCAAGCCTTGTGTCGGGCTCTGTGCTGACAGCTCAGAGCCTGGAGCCTGCTTTTGATTCTGTGTCTCCCTCTCTCTCTGCCCCTCCCCCTCTCATGCTCTGTCTCTCTGTCTCAAAAATAAATAAAACATTAAAAAAATTAAAAAAACATAAATAAAATAAAATATTTGTGAAGTACTAAAGCATTCTTATTAGTCTCATTATTGTTATAGCTATTTTATACATCAGAAGCTAAAATCATATGCTGATTATGAATTGGCTTAAAATAGTCAAATCTAAAAACAAATTTAAAATACAACAATACTTGAATAAAAAAAAGAATCCTGGTATCTTCAGATTATGAGAATAAGATCACTTATAATGGAATAAACTGAATTATATCACACTGTGGGCAGTTCGTTGATGAATGAGACCTTTGTATTTTTAGCTTAGTTTAGCTGACATGATTTTGGAGTTCCTTGAATTGACTTACAATGAGGAATTGGTTTAAACAATTGGAAATACAATCTTCACCACAAGTTACAACAACTTCCTATGGCTTTGAATAACGAGGAGCCCTCTTGTTATTGATTAGTATGAGGGTTTGCTAATATTAGGGAAAGAAAAAGGTATAATTGGATTCACTTTAAAAAGAAAATTGCGAGGAGAGGGGAGGCATGTAGATTGTAATTGCTCTAATTCTAAAGAAATCTAAATTCTTCCAAATGCTTAGTAAAAGGAAAGGTGGCTTCAATTTAATATGGAAAAATCCTATTATAACTATGTCTATTAAAGCATAATAGACATATGGAAATAGCTTGTGACTCAACTGAATTTCTATATATAATATATTTATGGTGTTCCTGTAAAATGCCAAGATCAAAAGCAGTCATCTATTTCATAACTTGGGACTCTTTTGTTATGCTCGGTGTATGTAGGCATTATCATTTAGGATTACAATTCATTCAGAGTGGCTTGTATGAGAATTAATTTCAATATACAAATAAGCTCCCCTCCACCTACCTTTTTCTGGCCAGAGGGATTGTGTTATGCTATTTCAGCTGATGTCAGTTAACTTTTAAAGAACAATAGACTTTCTTTGTTTAACTTATTTCATAGGGTTTAAGTGCTTTATGTACATCCTTTTAAGGAATACCAAGCATCCTAGTAATTTCATGGATAATTATGCCGTGTGACTAACTCTCACTAAATTAGAGTGAGTTAGGTTTCCAAAATCTAGTTGAAGGGATATTGAAACAACATTCTATTTTTAAAGTAATATGGTTAGTCATTAAAGATATAAGGCTATCACTGCTCTAGGAACATGATTCTGAGAAAATTTTTAAATATACTTATGAAAAAATGTAAGGGTCAAATAAAATTTTATAGGACCATTTGATTTACTGGAGTACTTACAGAACTATAATTAGACTTACGATCCTCTATGAAGCCATGGCACCAAATAAATTTTTGTGAATACTTCTAAAAAATATTTAAATAAAAAGCACTTAAATCAAGACACCGTTACATGATTTACCTGTGAAAAGATGTTACCACATGAGAAACTCCAAAGTTTCCTCCTAAACCGTAAGTGTTATCCACTGAGGCGACAGCACAGTGCATGCCATGAAGGTCTGTGGTGAGGGGCAGCTGGATCCATTTTCCTCTTTGGTACTGAAACCACATCCAAACCTCCAAACTCTCACACCCAGGGCCTTGGAGGCACAGACAGTGGGGCCAGGAGAAATGAAAAATACTAAAAAAAGAAAGAAAAAAAAAGATGTTCTTAGAAGAATTGCAAAAATTTGTGTTTATTATCAGAGTATAACTTTAACAGACGTTATTTTGAGAAATGAAATTGCAACATTAAGCATGTATAATAAATATATTCACATATGATAGACGGACTTAGTTCAGTTAATCCCCTTTGGCTCTAGGACCTGCCATATTGCTGATACTCACTGTCCTAATCCTCTCCTCATTTCCCTCCGTACAGCTCACAACAGCTTCTCCTCCAGCAGCCTCTTACCTGTTCTTTTGGCCTCTAACAAATTCTTTCCATGGCAACTCAACCTTTAAAGGAAATCAGGTCATTTATCTTTCCATTTATCACTCTGGTCTAAAATCTTTAAATGACTTCCCATCATTTTTAAATGGGGTTGCCAGATAAAATACAGGATAAGTGCTACATTGTAAGTAGAAGTATTTTATTATTGTAGTACTTGTATTGGATGAGATATTTTATAATAAAAGTTATTCATTGCTTAACTGAAATTCCAATCTGCATATTTACATGTAATATATCTGTATTTGACAAGTTTGCTAAATCTGTCACCTTAATTTAATTCATAGAGCAAATCCTTTTTTGCTGAACACCAACCTTACTCACTCTGGGTCCTGTCCACTGTGGCTGCCATCGTCGTCCTATACCCGTCACTACCACACTCTTCTCTCCCCCTTGTTTGACAACCTGCAGCGTGACCCATTGGCAGATTGTGAAATAACAACTTATCTCTATCTGCGTTAAAGAAGACATAGAAAACAAGAAGGAACAGTAGTCCCCCGTTATTGGCAGTTTTGATGTTTGCAGTTTTAGTTACCTGAGGTTTTGGTTATCAGTGGTTAGTCACCATCCAGAAGTAGATAATCCCTCTGTCATATGGTCAGAAGGTCAGCAATAGCCAAAGTCTACATCATAATGACCATGTCTTTTACCTCACATTATCTCATCCCATAGGTGTCTTATCATCTGATGTCATCCCAAGAGGAGTGAATACAGTACAGTAAAATATTTTCAGAAAGACCACATTCACATAAGTTTTATTTCAGTAGATTGTTATAATTCTTTTATTTTATTATTAGTTGGTTTCTTAATATGCCTAATGTATAAATAAAATTAAACATTATCATAGATCTGTATATATATATATGTATGTATATATACAACATATATACGGGGGGCCTTGGAACATATCCCCCCGGGATGAGTGTGTGTGTGTGGGCTACTGTAACTCAAACAGAGATCAGTAAGGGAAAATGTTGCACAAAACTTTTATGTTATGTATGTATGTGTGTGTGTGTGTGTCTGGGTGTGGGCTAGACAGCCATATAAAACTAGTTCTTTACTGTGGGTCAGAGTCAAGTATTTTGAAAGCCACTTCCTGGCCACATTGCCATTGAGTCATTATCTCAAACCTGAAAGCACAAACACAAACACTGTCCTGCGTCTTGGCCTTTGCAAGTGCTACTTTCTGTGCCTAGAGTAATTACCTTCACAATACCTTATTCCTTCCAGGTCTCTGGCTCCTTGTCATTCGTTGGTTCTAAACTTAGATGGCACTTTATAGAAGCTCAGAGCAGTGGCATCTGTTGGATATGGAGAGCCTGCCTGGCCTTCCTCTAACAATCTGGGGCAGACAAATATTATGAATTTTAACTCTGTCTCTGTCTCTGTCTCTGTCTCTGTCTCTCTCTCTCTCTCTCTCTGTCTCACACACACACACACACACACACACTTTTATTTGAATTTACTATCAAAGAGAAGTTGGTACTTTTCTGAGTTGGTGCTATATTTTATGTATATATATATATATAATGGATCAAATTATTTACATATTTGTTGCAGTGTATAGGTACCTGATTATTGGTAAGTGACTTTCTGTGGAGTGTTCTGTTTTTAATCCACAAGAGGGATTCACATCTCTTAAAGTGAAATAATTTGTAGAAGTCTGTTTTGAGGACCAGAGAAAAACTCTTCTTGAATATGCTTACGTGGACTAACAGCACTGATTTGATTCTAAGTGATACTTATAAAAGCCTTTGCATAATATCACTCTTTTCCATTTATACAGATCTCTAAAAAATGAGCATGCTTGTCTTCCAGCTACTAACAACAGATGTGCTTAGCATAAAATATCAGAAGTAGATTTTGCAGACTGTAGCTAAGATCTAGTAAAATTGGAATGAAAATTGGCCTTCAAGGGAGCTGTCTGCTCTTTTCTTCTGCAAACCTGTTTCTTATTTTCCTTAGAAGTGAGGAGGGGGCTGGCAGGGTGGGGGATGAGTTCTCAGTCGGGCTTCTGCCTGAGCACTGCCTCTGGTCAGCGTCTTTTTCAAGAACTTTTACTAGAAAGTTCAAATTGGTCCTTGTCTTAGAGGTCTTCAACAAAAGTTTTTAAAAGGAGTAATCTCTTATGTCACTTTTATCTGAAGAAGTTTTAAAATGCAATTGCCTTTGTCATAGAGAGTTATCAGTCATTAAGCATATCTTTTAATTGTTTTTCCTAAAAATTGCTCTGAATTTAACTAGGAGCAATAAGGTAAACCGAAAAGCATATGAAATTGCCTCTTATAATTTATGACAAAGAAAGCAAGTGCACATGCTTCTTTTAATATTTATAAGCACTTTTCCAAAATAGTGTATTCTATAGCACATCAATTTTCCTTCTCATTTTGAGAGATTTTCAAGTTCCTAAGAGCAATATTTGAATTTACCCCAATGTTCTGGTATATTATATGTGAGTTAATAATTTTGGAAGTACTCCAGTTATTAGCTTACATTTCTATAGCATTTAGCAATTTCTAAAGCATAAAGTTATTCTACTAAATTCTGAGATACTATTTTTTCAAAGCTTGATAATATTTTTGTTTGTGAAATTTTAACAAATTAAACTCAATTTTTTTAACTAGTTTTTTTAATCTCTCCAAGATTTGGTATCTTTTCCATTAACTGTTTTAGTTGGCCTCTTTCAACTATGATTTGAGACAATAAGTCCTTTATTAAATCTATTAATCATCAGAAACATTGTATAGACATTTTACAAGCAGATAAAATCGTCTTCAAGTCTTTTCTTATAGAATTATAAGTCTTTATTTCAAGGAAGAATAATGACATTTTGTTTATGTATTCAGATTCATCATACCATACATTTCTGGAAATACTATGCAGCTGAAATACCATGCAATGAAATTGACCATTCCAGTGTGTACCCCATTTTGGTGGAACTGATTAGTTTTGTAATACTTGCATGATGACAAACCATAAGTTTGTTCCGCATTAATGCACAAATAAAATTTATTCTTTGATTTGCTACTGCAGAATGCATTTTCCAAACTAGTCACTATTTGAGAAATTGTTTCTGACTTGTGGTTGGCCAGAAGTCTTGATTGCAGAACAAGCCCATTCCTGAACGTAGGGCACCAGGCAGCTGTTGTTTTTTCTCAGAACTTGACAGTTGCTGTAGTTTAAAGCCAAGCCTTGATGCTTCGCTAAATTAGTTTTCCCCTTCTCCCATGTATAGTCACTGCTGTTTTATAACAATTGAGCATCTAGCTAACTCTTTTCTTGGATAAGCACCCCACTGAAATTGCAATAGTGACTGAAAGTTCAAAAAGCTGAAAAATTTTTGGTGATCCTGAATTCACATTTTAATATTAAAATGCTTATAAAAGGCAAGTTGTAAAGAAACTGAGAAAACTGATATTGAAGCCATAAGATATGTCTCTGTTATGTTTAAATTGTAAGATTTCGTCTATATTTTTTAGAGTCCCCAGTACTTGATCTGTGCTGTGTGTCATGCAACACTTTGAGAGGCTTCTAGACAGGACGTTCATCATGTTGACTTTTCTCTAACTCTTCGTAACGTGCTACATAAGTAACAAAGTTCAGTAGTAAGTAGCTGCAGTGATAAATTTGGATGGCAAGGCTTTCCTGGAATGTACTGAAATGTGTTCTTCCGTATGTCCAGTCTTACTATTCTAAACACTGAGCATTCTGCAAAGCCTCCAGAAGGGTCATGCACACTGGGGTTTTAGCTCTAATATTTTTGCATATGCCTGTAAAAAGATGAACTGGGACTGTATTCAAGATGTCAGGAAGCATATGCTGCTGGCATCTGTAGATCAATTGTCATTTCATGCTTATGGTTGAATGGAACAAATTTAAATGTGTGGAATTTGGCTTGGCTCTACTAGTTTTACAAAGGATGCTGGCTAGTTGAGGTAACCATGGTGGCCATGAGAATGTGCCTCTCTGATCTCCAGTTGCTTAAGACACTTAAGGGGGCTTAGGTGTCCAAGGGCCTAGAAGTTGCACTCTGAAATTCATAGTACTGCTTATGCCAGTGGGCTTCCCTTCTGCTGCTCTCTGCCAGGACTGAGCAAGGCAGGAGTCCTGAGGTGAGCATGTTCCTGGGAGATCCAGGACTCCTCGGATGAGTAATTTTGGCTTAAAGGTTCACAAGCTGCCTTGTCTAACTCTTCTTAGAACTGCACAGAAGTCTGAGATGCCACCACACTAACTCCCTCCCTCACTTACTCAAACCTTCCTTTCTTCCAAATTCTCCACATTCTTTTTCCAGCATCCAGATTTATTTCATGGCCTAGTGACTCTGCACTTTTCCCCTACTGCCTTCTCCATTTTCTCTCACAGGCTTCTCCCCTTGGAGATTTCTTTCTCGTTTCATTCCTTTTTGGTGTCTGCTCCTCAGAGGAACTAGTCCAACACAACAACCACTTCTTACACTGCCATGTCTCAAAGTCTCAAAGAACTCTCTCCATGAACATGTAGAGCTATTTCTTTGTTCTTATAATTGAATGCAAGCTTGCTACAAAATACCCAAGGAAATCAGAAAAAAATTGCATAAGAAAAATCAAATAATTTGGTGAGTAGACAAGTAAAAAATTATAAATCAAAAGAAGTGCTTTCTACACTTCCATATCTAAAGAAAGATATAGCAAAATAACATAGGGCTTACCTTCATATCATATAAATTAACAATAGGAATCTATGAGTTAATGCTTTAAAAGATTTTTTGCAGACTGATTGGAATTTGTGTGTAATCCATAAGGTTAAGTATTAGCTTATTTTATTAGGGAAGCTTTATATGTACTCATAATTCTAAATCAGGGTTTTAATGGTATCTTCCTATGGTTTTATTTTCATGCTAGGAACCTAATTGTCACTAGACTATAAATCCCTCATTAGTCTAGATCCCCTTGAGGAGACTTTGATCATTTTGTATGTCAAGTACCAATGAAGACCAAATTCAGAGAAAGCGCACGATGACTGTTCTCACACTCTTACTCCTGTTGTTGCCAAGGCCAGTATTATTGGGATCATCTGGGAACTTGTTACAACCGCAGGATTTTTGAGTCCCCTACAGACTGATTCCAAATCTGCACTTCTCAGGAATCCTTTGTGGTTCATGTGCACATTGCAGGGTGAGATGCCGTGATCTGGAAGTCTTGTTTATTGAGTATTCATTCTTTCTACATGCTCCTTCCTAAAATAACCCTAGTTGTAGCCGGGTAGTCTTCTCTGCTCACAGCCATTTGATTTAGGGAAAGCATCTTCAGTATCAGGGGAGAAGCTACATTTATCTAACCTAGTGGTGGCCTGATTCTCTTTCAGATGATTTGTTTATTTGTAGGCCAAAGAGTTGGGAGGAATAATTCTCTGGGGAGAGTACTTCTGGGCAAGGTGTTATTTGGTTCAAAAAGAGAAAACACCCTTATCTCTGGATCTTGTGTCTTCATGGGACTAGTACTATCTTAGCTTCTTTTCTACTTGCCTGATAATATAGTTAACAGAAAGAAGATGGGACAATAAGACAAAGAGACCCCTAACCTATGTTCAGAAACGGTTTTCATCTTTGAAAACTAAAACCTCACTGACTTTTTCACGTCCTCCAATTACTCTGCTACCTTTTTGAGTATTTAATAAGGGTGGTCAAACTTTCTTCTTGAAATTCTGGTCTTCCATGGTTTATGGGATTCTAGCCTCTCCTTTTTTGCTCTAACTCATCCAAATACTTCTTAAAATCAACCTTTCTCAGGGCAGCTGGGTGGCTCGGTTGGTTGAGGCATTTGACGTCAGCACAGGTCATGATCTCGTAGTTTGTACGTTTGAGGCCCCCCTGCCCTCCCTTCCCCGTGGGGCTCTGTGTTGACAGCCTAGAGCCTGGAGCCTGCTTCTGATCTGTGTCTTCCTCTTACTGCCCCTCTCCTTGCTCACACTCTTTGTCTCTGTCTCTCTTTCTCAAAAATGGATAAACTTCAAAAAAAATTTTTTTAAATCAACCATTTTCACAGTCTTCTTTGCATTTAAGGTGTTACCTATGGATAGCTTGCATTCCCATGCCAGACATTTAACCAAATTCGATCAAAATTAGTTCTGGAGAGTTTCCACCCAGACTCCGTTTCTTTTCACCACCACACCTTGCTAGGGAGATAAAAGTTATTCTTTTCAATTCATTTTTTCATCAAAGTTGGCATATGTTTTGCAATATTGTGATTTGTAAGAAATATGGCCATTCAAATGACCAAAATATATCTCTCATATATATTTGGTCTTATCCACAGGTTCCTAAATCTTTGGAATTTCGTGAGTGATGAGAGCAATGGGAGCATCTTTTGTTATAATATTTGGTCTCTTGTCTTCAGTTCCTAAAATAGCTTTGGAGCCATAAAAGTAACAAGCCCTAAGCCACCACAACTAGGTTTATGTTAATGAGGTGACTTTTTGAAAGCACCTAAGGATGGGGGCTGGTTGCCAGGGAAACCAACCATGAATAGATGATTGGAACTTTTATCTCACCCCCTGATTTCCAGGGAGGGGAGAGAGGCTAAAGCTTTGAATCAATTACCAATGACCAATGAGCTAATCATTTATGCCTATTTAATAAAGCCTCCACAAAAGCTCAAAATGGCAGGGTGTAGAGATCTTCTGGGTTGATGAACAGGTGAAGATGCAGCGATAGTGGTGCACATGGAGAGTGCAGTGAAGCTCGATGCCTTTCCCTGTATCTTGCCCTAAGCATCTCCATCTGGCTGTTCCTGAGTTCTGTCCTTTCATAATAAACCAGTGAGGCAATTACTAGTAATTAAAGTGTTTCCCTGGGTTCTGGGAGCATCTCTAGCAAATTAATAGAGCCAGAAGAGGAGGCCGTGCAAGTCTATGATTTATAGCCAGCTGGTTAGAAGTGCAGGTGACAACTTGGACTTGCAACTGGCATCTGAAGTTAGGCTGGGGGACCTCGTGTAGGACTTAACTCTTACCTTGTGGAATCTGATGCCAGGTAGATAATACTAAAGACATCCAGCTGCTGTCAGAGCATTGCTTGGTTGTGTGTGGGGAAAAATGCTCCCTACAGTGGGATTGTGATTAGGACACAGTTATGTTTTTATAATAGCATATATCAGTTCTGTATTGAGGTATGTAATCGTCAATCTTTTATCCTAGTACTTTGCACAGTTTTTAATCTAGCATGTTGTAGCATGAAAGAAATATTCAATTGAATATGGTTTCAAATGAATTTAAATCAAATGATTGTCTTAAGGCAAACACCTATTTCTATGTGCCTTGTTTGATATGTAAATATTCTACCTCTTCCAGTCTGTAATCTGATTCATCAGTGGCCAGTAGTTAGAAATAGTGCCTATAGGATAAAATATACAAACAAATGACTCACATCACTTCCAATGGATACAGTGTTAATTTTATTACTCAATCATTTTTTCTCTTTACATGTTTAATTATTGGATTAGCTGGAAGTGAGGTAGGAAACAAGAATCCAGGGATACAAGCATTAAAGGCTTATTTAAACATTTATCCTCTATCTCTTGATTGAAGGATTTAAAATTACTAGGGAAGAGCAGAAACAGTCATTACCATGTTAACTAGGACTAGAGTCAAGATACTATAAAACTCAGTCTTTATTTAATAGAGTTGACCCTTTACATGGAAAAATTCCTGCTTTTGATTAAGAACTAATTCAAGGGTTATTCAGAGACAATTATGTAAGACCTGGAGATTTCTCGTGTGTATGTCCTCCTGGGATGCAGGTGCTTGAAGCAAAATCTTGAAAGAAATAATAGAAATATAATTCCCACAAGATACCTTAGAGTCATAAGAGATAGAATTCTATTAAGAAGGAATTAGAAAATGTAAATTTCTTTACATCTATGCAGGCTTAAAAATCCTCCTTTTTTCATAAAGAAAAAGCTGACTCTCCAGTAAGGCAAAAGATATATTATAGAAAATCTGAGTCTATAACATAGTTTATAATGCAATGAGACCTATGAAATTTATCAAAATTTTGCAAAATTAGAAAACATACCTTCTTGGAAGTTTGCAGTTATTTGTAGTATAGTACTATATGGTTTATAGATTTGATCTGGAAGATGTTGTAAACAAGTTCCTAATCTGTCAAAGAGAGACATTGTTTGCAAAGGGACAATTTACAATGCTTATTCAATCCTGGTGTAGGATATGATGACCTGGTCTTCTGTATTATTAAGACAAATTCTTGGCCCAGTTCAATAGTATCAAGTTGATCAAACTTGAGAAGGCTCCTTCATGTTGATTAAAATCAAAAGCGACATATATAAGCTACAATGCCAATTTATTTTCTTAGGATAGAAATATAACTGTCATAGCACATTTCCTTCAGGCAAACTACATGAGGAGACCATTACCAGAAGATTGCTGTTTAACAATAGAATCGGAACTGGTGTCTGAGAGGTGGGAATAGAACAGAGGGGTAGTTATATGATTTGAATATTTTATGCCCACGGGCTAAAATAGACAGATGTATCCATTTTCTCCATAGATTCCCTTGCTCATTCCAAAGGAGGTAAACTTTTGATTCAGGCCAATCTCTTCCTTGTATAATGATGGATGATGGCTGCTGCCAAACCTCTCTTTTTTTACATTTCTGACGAAATCCATTTCATGGGGCACATTGTTTCTTCAGCAATGTTAATTTTTTAATCAATCTGCCATCAGATTCTTCTTGCTTACAAGTGATTCTATCTTCATATAATGATACCTCTGTCCTTTCTATACTGTCAATTTAGAGTTGCTCTCCATAAGTAAAATCCTGTTTTCTTATTTCCTGCTTCTTGGTGGGACCATTTCTTGCCTTCCTTGCACTGGCTAAAATAGCCAGCAAAAGCATAAAATTAGAGTTGCAGAACCACACATAGTATTTTCTTCTTTTTAAAATCATTTTATACATTTCCATTATTGTAAACTGTATTTTTACTACCATCATTTTATAGAACAATGATGATTAATGAGATAACATTTAAAAAATATCCTTGGAATCTGTTTTAAATAGTGACACGTATATGGAGATGTGGAAAATTTGTGTATTATTTGAGGCTTGCACAACATTTCAACTGCTACTGCCTATGTAACAAAAGCACTCAGTGACATTTATAAACTGACGGTATATATCAGTTATGGGGTTGATTAAAACTAACTTTTTAATCTTGAATGAAAGATTGAACAAAATTTTAAAGTGAAGATTTTATGTGAATTTAAAAAAATAAGCTGTATTAGAGTACCTTGTATTTGAATAAGTTGATAAGTAGCTCAATAGTTTTGAAGCACATTTCTAAAGAAAAACCAAGCAAGGTAAAATGGTAAAGAGTAAAAAGTGGTTGAAGAGAGAGAGAAGATGCTATTTTAGGTAGAATTATGAAGAAAGCCAGGCATTGAGGCAGGACATACGTGAATTAAGAGAGGTCTCCTTTGTCCTCCTGAATAAATGACAGCAGTGCATCTCATATAGAGGATTACAAGAGTAAGACTCTAAGACCACGTACACTTGAGCTTTTTATAAAGATAATTACCTTTAAGTCTGGCCATGACTACATTATTCTACATACTGAAGATTTCAAATTGCAATGCATTCTAAAAATAAATGACTCAGAAAATTTGGGGGGCAAAATCTTTTAGTGCTAAAATGCAAGAGAATGTAGAATTCAATCTCAATGTCCTATCACTTAAGGAACATGCATGTAACATATCTAGTATTAGTTATGGCAATTCTATGTGACATATTTAAGAGAATGCCAACTTGGATGTGAAAAGGTGGTAATGCTACATAAGGACACAAGAGTATCTTATATAGCATTCATTATAAAACATTAAAATGAGTACAAACCAGCCTATGTTTGGTGTAAATTCTCCTTCTTATTATTAAGAAATTGTTAATTTTGCTTGAACAATAGAGATGTGTGAGAAAATATAACTATTTTCCATCAATAGTATGGAAAAATGATGGATGACTGACTGCTAATCCTCAATCAAACATGGTTTCTAAGTCTTAAAAATGTGTCAAGAAAGATATTATCCTGCTATATCCTACCTTTACGGAATTTTCTTCTGTGCTATAGACCAGATGAACTCAATAAGTGCTTTTAGCCTATTAGAAAATGCCAAAGCAAGCCCTCTATGACCTCCTGTCTTCTAAAATTACAGAGATTTAGGCAGTTAGGCCTTCATGGAGTGAAGTGTGATGGGTAGAGTGGAGTGATTGTCTACCTCCATTGTGTAATATTGTGTGATTTAATGCTGTTTTGTTTCAGTTTTTGGCCTTGGGTAGAGACAAGATTCCCTTCTTGAGCAGCTAGATGACCACCAAACTCTTCTCTAATGTGGCTTTCACATTTTAGACTACTAATCACAGGCCGTAATTACTTCAGAGTTAGGTACCAGAAAACTAGAGGCAAACCCCTAATACCTCCTGCCTTGGATATGCAAAATTATTCAAATTAGCCATTCCACAGAACGCCTACTAAACACAGTTAAGCCCACCCTTCTTGCCATACATATTGTGGTCCCTATGGCTCTAGTTTGCTGTTATCCAGTCCCCAGGGACAACCCCCTTTGTGACTCCATGCTGCAGCTTTCTTTCAGAGCTGTAAATAACAAAGACTTCTGCATTTCATCTATCTGAATGTCATTGCATTGTGGACTGCCATCGGAACAATTTTTATTTTTTTTTAATTTTTTAATTTATTTTGGAAAGAGAGAGAGAGAGAGAGCACGAGCAGGGGAGGAGCAGAGAGAGAGAGAGAGAGAGGGAGACAGAATCGGAAGCAGGCTCCAGGCTCCAAGCTGTTAGCACATAGACTGATACGGGGCTCAAACCCACCAAACCGTAAGATCATGACCTAAGCCAAAGTCAGACGCTTAACCAATTGAGCCACCCAGGTGCCCCCATCAGAACAATTTTTAAATGTTATAAAACACATAGCCAGTAGATCACTCTCTAGTCCCTATCAAGAATACAGGATGAATCCCTAGCTTGTAAGCACACTAAGTTACATCTTTTCAACCAATAGGAGTCTCTCTGGGGAGCTTCCTACTGATTCTCACATGTCATTAATCATTCTTACAATCAGAACCAACTTGTGATCACTTGAGATTGAATCACATGAAAATGCCAATAGTCAATATCACTTGATTTACCAAAATGGCAATTTTAACAATCTGTTTACACATACCTTCTCCTATAACACACAGCATGTGAAGCATCTAGAGGTCAGAGACTTCATTCCTCATCTCCCCATGCATCTAAACTTGTTCCTATCCTTTATCAGTTAAATAGGACTTGGTGAACTGATTGATTACAGTGGCGACTCTTCTCTAACCAGCAATCTCACCGTAGCTCAAAAATAACAGCTGTGCACTGCTGGCTCTTTGCAATAAGCATGCAAAACGGGATATGCATTGCTAGTTGGACCTGTAATGAGGCCTCTGCCCATATTAGCCTACTTCTTAAGCTGCCTACTGGAAAGGATAATTTAGGATGAAATCTCTCTTCACACATGCCTGTTACTGGTTTTCACCTAGAGACTTGAATTTAGTTCTTGATAAAACAATCACATTGGAGGTTAACCAAGGCTTAGTGAATTAAAAAACAAAATCTAAAAGCAAAACCCACAAGTTTAGGAAGGAAGCTATATGGCAGAGGTCATGTATTCTCATTGAATCTCTTAAGACAGAAACATGGGACAGATGAACATTACCAGTAGCAACGGGGCTAAGAACATCTTGAATTCTTTTGGAAAAATTAGCAAAAGCAAATTTAACCTTCTAATCTTTTGAAATGAAATTTGGACTGTGATAGTTGGATAAGGAAGGGGGACAGTTTAGGACTCTATTTGAGATTTAAACCAAAACAAATGCACCAGCAATTCATGTGTTTTCAAAGAACATTGCATTGCAGATTATTGGATGCTAGCTTTCATTTTATTATTTTATTATTTTTATTTTTAAAGTTTATTTCTTTATTTTGGGGGGGGGTGGAGAATAACAAAGGAGTAGAGAGAGAGGGAGAAAGAATCCCAAACAGGCTCTGCATTGTCAGCACGGAGCCCAACATGAGGCTTGATCCCACGAACCCAGAGATCCAACTTGAGCTGAAATCAAAAGTCTGAAGCTTAACCACTTCAGCCACCTAGAAACCCCACTAGGTTTCTTTAATAATTTTAATAAAGAAGCACCTTGATTCCAAGTTTTCTCTGCACTCATATTCTTTAATTCCCTTGGAAAGTTTGGATGATTTGAGAGGCAAGATTTAGGAAGCTTGGGGAACTAAAAAAATCTTATTATCACAGCTCCAAAACCTTTCCTCTAATCTCTAAGAAAACCTTATTTAAACAATAAGAAAACATAATGGGTTAAGGGAATTGATGACTTCAAGGACAAAGAAAGGACCTTCAGAGAATTCAGAAACTATAATATATGAGTGACTGGTAGGAGAAGAAAAAAGAGATGAAGGAAAAAAGATATTTAATGTGAATAGAGACTACACACACACACACACACACACACACACACACACACACACCCCCTTCTATATTCCAGAGAAACACATATGATTGCATTCAATTATTTCTCACAAAACCCTTTCAGTGATCATCTATCTTGCAAGTAATTTTATCTGTGAAAATTATGCTCCTATTCCTTTCCTTTAGCTAAAAATGCCCAGGATACAGAGTCTCACTCACATTTTCCTTAGGTAATCACTTAGGTAGTCCATTTCTTTTGGAACATCCTATTCTCACGAAGGTTCCTCTCTGACACCCTGAGAAATTATAGAGTGACTTAGATAAATTCCTTACAACAGCAATGAGAGTCTATCATAAGATACTAGCTCTGCTGGTATATTACATATGTAATCAATTGCATGAGAGGCAAATGAAAAAGTCATAGATGATTTCACATGTGTAGATATGAGCATAATATATGACAGAAAGGTCCTTTTTCAGTTATATTTTTTCATTATTTCTTTTGTAATGAATAATGGGGGTAAAAGTCAGATTGTAAGAGAGTAAAACTGCAAAGCATAACTATGGGAATTCGGCATTAAGTGGAAAGAAATATTTTTGGATTTTATGTATTTACATACATATGGGTACACATGCACATGCAAATACAATCATTTTGTTATTCATGATGTAAGGGGAAAAGTTTGTTTATGGGATAGTATAAGAAGAAGAGGGTATGGGGGTGCCCAGGTAGCTCAGTTGACTAAGCATCTGACTCTTGGTTTCATCTCAGGTTATGATTTCACGGTTTCCTGAGTTTGAGCCCTGGGTCAGGCTCTGTGCTGATAGTATTGAGTCTGTTTGGGATTCTCTCTCTCTCTCTGCCCCTCCCCTTCTCTCCCTCTCTCTCTCTCTCTCTCTCTCTCTCTCTCTCTCTGCCCCTCCCCTTCTCTCTCTCTCTCTTTCTCTCAAAATAAATAATCTTAAAAAAATTAAAAAAAGAAGAGGGTATGAAAATGCTATATTGCTAAAAGGTTAAATTAGGGAAGAAGATAAAATCAACTGTGGGAACATGGGTGGGAAATGAGGTTAAAAAGTTCTAGTTCAGAGTCATCTAATAGAAAGGAGGCAGCATCTCTTCAAAAACCTATATGGATTGTAAGTTAAATGATTGTTTTTGTAATATATTATTTTCCTAGGTATCATGTTCCTGAGTTTCCTAGCCTATCCATGATTTGCTTCTGTGCTTCCTCCCATTTCTCACTGTCTTTGTAGAGCTGAAGCGATAAAAACTCCATAGGATTTTTAAACTAACTGAATGTGGCTCACTAGGACTTGAAATCCTTCAACTGTTATACTGTGGCCAAGTTTTCACTCTTATAATCAAGATACATTCTTTAAAAAAAAACCTTGCTGAGTTGGATGTGGTTTCAACAAGTAAACAGTGCAGTCTTAACACATAATTCCCTTACTTGAAACAACCCAGTGATTCTTCATGGTCTTTAAGAAAACTGAAATCATGAGCTTGCTATAGAAGCTTTCTTCCCGTCCAAGTTTACATGCTGTGCTTTCTCTCTTGAACTTCATCTTTCAGCCCTTATGTACAATTTGTGTTTCCTTAAATCCAGAACACCTCTTGCAGATGCATTTATCACGGCCTTTTCTTCCCCTTCACTTCCGCTGCTATATTCCAAGTAAGCCCCGTTTCCTCAGGCCTCCACTCTGTACAACACACTGGAAGGATTAATTACCCACTATACAAGTCTCAGGCAAGGTATTTATTTCTTTCAGGGAGCCTCAACTAAATTTCACTCCCATGACTTTCTCTGAATCCTGCCTTCTCAGCATAGATCATAGTCTATTTTGATGTTATATTTCCTTGTCTATTAATTTGCTAGCCTTGAAACACACTCTAGTTCATTGTTTTTCCATAACAAGACCTTAACTATGCCTGGCATATAATGACCATGTGTGAGCTCTAAGCTTTTATTTTGGAACTGGTAACTCAAGGAGATAGGACTGTATTTCTTAGTACTTGTTTTTAATAGTTTATATATAGTAAGTTATATTCAAGTGAGTGATGGATGTTTGTATTTAGAAAAATTTTGGTAGCCTTTAGAATGCAAATAAAAACCACTAGTGATTTATCATATTTAATTTATCAATTTAACTTGATAAATTAAATATGATAAACAAAGCACTAAACGTTCACTTTTCTGGTACAGGCAAACAAATTTCTCAAGATGATTTAAAAATTTTTTTTAATGTTTTATTTATCTTTGATACAGAGAGAGACAGAGCATGAGAGGGGAAGGGGCAGAGAGAGAAGGAGACACAGAACCCGAAGCAGGCTCCAGGCTCTGAGCTAGCAGTCAGCACAGAGCCTGAATTCAGGGCTCGAATCCACAAATTAAATTAATTTGTATAATAAACAGTTAGATATTAATCTTTCAAAAATTAGTGCTTAATATGAAATACTTGTTTATCAAAAAAACCATTAATTAATGTGAAATGATTAGACATCTTCCTACAAGAATATAAAGATATAGAATATGTATGTGTAGATGGTTAAGTTTATAATGACACATATTAGTAGAGAGACTGATATTTTACAAGGACATATGTGTTTCAAAGCAGTACTAAATAATATCCACTTTTTATCTCTTTATTTAAATACCTCCCACATCTTTTAAAAATTGGGGGTTCTATGTCTCAATGCAAAAGAAATTACTGGGACCCTCTACTTGGATATCACATCTTGAGTAATGCACTTCCAAGGAGGGTAACAATTTTTTTTTTCTTCCAGAGATAACAATTCTGCATTTTCTTTGGGCAACAGTTTGCTTTCAACCCTTCAACTGCAATATAAGGTCATTTTGCAGAAAGGCAAATATCAGTTATTTTTTTTAACCAGCTTTTTACCTATTAATCAAAAGCAGTGAACTAGTTCATTTCTTATCAAGGAAAGAAAACCATAACTTTTAAAATAATAATTAAAATTAAAAAATCCTATGTTTAGCTACAGATATACAACACATTTTTTGTAATCATGACAATATTATACTTTCATGTTAGCCTTAAACAACATCTGTCTTCTGTAACTATTTGAAAACTTATATGATAAAGTGCCTAAATATGTTTTTAATTATATTTATTGTATTTGGCAAAGATTAATGTTTTTACCTTTCTGGAGACTGAGATATAAAACCTCCAAATAATATAAATATCATTTATAATTAAGTTATAATCTTCAATATAATGCACATGCACATATACAGAATATATCATAAGTTTTGGTACAGAAAAGATGTAGTGTTTTTCTGAATTTGTAAAAATTCTCTATTTAAATCTATTCTTTATTAATTAAAAGAATGAAACACATTCTACCCTGTTAATATTTAAGATTCATCATTAAAATTATATCTAAATAGGAATTGCTTCTGCTAAGTTGATGAAAGTTTAGAAAAATGCAATTAACAACCCATTATTTGAATTAAATAAATGTATTTAGAAGTAAAATTGAGAGATAAATTAATTTAGGCTATTTATAAAACAGTGAGATTTTCTTTATATTTTTTCTTAAATGCTTCTTCTGACATATTTCTATAGAGTTTACTCATAGATCAATTGATTCTAATTTAGGTAAGTTCCATCTAATCGAAGTTCATTCAAAGTTGAAATTGCATTTGATAATTAAAAAATTGTTCTTAATTTAAAAAATTTAACTTTTTTATTTTCAAAACTTTCAGAAGCAGGTTAAGATAGAAAATACAGAATAATGAACCCTTATTTATTCATTCACATGTATTATCACAAATAACAACTCATGACCAATGTAATTTCAAATTTATCCATACCTATTCCTCCTTGTTCTTGATTTTGATAAATTCCAGACATTATATCATTTTACTTCATTTCAAGAAGTATCCGAAAAAATACTCTTACTTTTCCGAAATATCATAATATTGTTATCATACCCAAAATAAGAATATCAATATTCCATAAATATCACTAAATATCCACCAAGCTTTCCTGAATTTCTAATTACTTTTTATAGTTTTCATGAGTCAGAATACAATTAATATCCCCTCTAAAAACAAGGCAACAGGCCCTAAATGGAGTCACATGTTAAGTCCCACATTACCAAACGAAGACTTAATTACGGTTTCAGCTCTCCCCAAAATGGAATCTCTCTCTCTTTTTTAATGTTTATTTATTTACTTTTTTTTTTTTGAGAGAGAGAGAGAGAGAGCAAGAGAGCAAGTGAGGTTCGGGCAGAGAGAGGATGATAGAGGATCTTAAGCAAGCTCTGTGCTGACAGCAGAGAGTCCTAGAAGGGGCTCAAACTCACCAACCCTGAGGTCATGACCTGAGCCAAAGGCCAAAGGTTAACAGACTGAGCCACCAAATATTAAACCAATCAGAGACTGATCATTAAATAGGTAATCTGCCTGATAAGACAACTGC
Source organism: Suricata suricatta (assembly GCF_006229205.1). NCBI lineage: Eukaryota > Metazoa > Chordata > Mammalia > Carnivora > Herpestidae > Suricata > Suricata suricatta. The sequence continues at coordinate 71,967,242 of NC_043701.1, read as the reverse complement.
CATCCTCTAAACAAAAGGAGCTTTGCTATAATCAACTTGCTTTTTTTTTTTTTTTTTTGCCTTGCATAACTTGCTTGTTTCTGCTCCTTCCCTCCTTTAAAAATCTCTTCTTTTGTACTGCTCCAAGGAACTCTTTTCTATCTGCTGGACTGGCCGCTTCCTGAGTCAAATAGATTTTTGCACAGATAAACTCCTAAGCCCTTTACTATGCCTCAATTTATCTTTTATCGGACCTGGTGTCAGAAAAGAGAACAAAAGGATAGCTCCCCCCGGAGCAGGAGCAACCAGGTGTGAGTACCTCTTCATCTGGGCCTTGCGGCTTTCTCACGGCCTCTGAAGGTGGTGGAAATGTCCCTTTCACATCTTAGCTCCACAGCTTTTGCTGTGAACTTTCGGACTTTCTTTTTCCAGGCTGATTCTGGAAACCTGCTGGAGTTGTAGTGGTTCCAAATGAGGATCCAGACTGGCTCTGGGAACAGACTGGTTACGGCTCAAGAGCCCGGTCTGGGTCCAGGAACACACAAGGTCGGACTAGGAACACCGACTGCGTCCGAGGCTGGACTGGGCCTGGGGTCTGACTCAGTCACCAGATTGGGTCCGAGGACCCGGTGCTTCTGGTTTAGATCCCGGACTAGGGCCGGGAATGGACTCGGTCCCGCTTAGAACCCGGACTGTTTCCAGGGGCGGACTGGGTCTGACTCGGACGCCAGACTGCATCGGGGACGGACTGGGTGCTGCTTAGAGCCCGGAGTGGAGATAGGGACAGACTCGGTCCAACTTGGAACTTAACTGGTTCAGAGAACGGACTGTGCTGACAGCTTGGAGCCTGGAACCTGCCTTGGATTCTGTCTCCTCTCTTGCTGTTCCTCCCTTGCTCACGTTCTCTCTCTCTCTCTCTCAACACTAAATAAACATTAAAAAAATGTTTCATGTTCAACTCTATTTGGTTATGATCAACAGTCTCAGAACATTTGTTACAAGATCTTAAGAAGGAGGAATAGGCAGGCCAAAACAAAGCAACAAAAATACAAGAGAATTTCTTTCTCTGTTTTGAGTTTCTTCTTATTACTCTTCCTTTCCAGCCAAGTTCTGTTTTAGTCCATACTTACTATCTTTCCCTTATTATTGTGGATCCATACCTCTGCTCACTTGTCTGGCTTCTGCTGTTCTCTGAAATGCTCTCAAACTCTGAAACAACCCGAGTTCACCACTACTAACCTATTGACACTTTTCACTTCTTACCTTACTAGATATCACAGCTGCATTGGATATTGCTGACATCGTCCTCCTTTTTTTTTTTAGAGAGTGAGCGAGAGGCAGAGAGAAAAAAGAGGGAGAGGGAAAAGGAGAGGGAATCTTAAGCAGGCTCCACATTCAGCAAGGAGCCTGATGACTCTGGGATCATGACCTGAGCTGAAATCAAGATTCGGGTGCTCAACTGACTGAGCCACCCACCCAGGTGCCCCGCTTCCTCCTTTTTGAATCTTACTACTCTAGAATCAGGGGAACAATTCTGTCCTGGTCTCTTTTTCAGTCTCCAGACATTCAAAGGTGGAACTGCCCTTGGCTCTTTGCACTCTCTTCTTTTATGTAGGTAATGTTTCTGTTATTCTTCCAGTCCTCTATCTCATGCATATGTATGATTCCACATAAACATGATTACAGAGTTTCTAAATCATATATCATGTTGTTTCCAAGTACCTTTAAATGGATATCCCATAAGCTGCAGAAACTCAAAATGCCCATCTTGCTTTATAGTCTTCCCTATCAATATTTCTTATCTCAGTTTATGTCATGTCCCTAACATAGACTCAGAATTTGAGCTCTTATTTCAGGATTTCTTTCTGTAACATGCACTATTAATCAATCCTAGAATCTTGATATTACTCCAGGAAACCTTATTGTCTCCATGTGTTAATCTAGAGACCAAATTTAAGCTCTCATCATTTCATGCCTCTGTATCCCTTTTAGTCACTCCCTAATTTGTCTTTTTGCCTGAAGTCTTGCTTAAATCAAATCCATCACCTATACTGGGGAAGGATTATTTGAAAATGCAAACTATGTCCTGTCACTGGCCTACTTAAAACAGCCACTGTGTTCCCCCTCATACAGATATAACCCAAATCAATGAGATACCTATCTTGCTAAGCTTATCCTCTGAGCCTCTGCCTCAGATATCATGTATTTGTTTTATCTGGAAGTGTATCATAGCTTTGTGCCTTTACAAATGCTTCCTCTGGTCAAAATACTCTTCTACAGTCTTCTATCCTGATAGGTTTTACATATACTTCAATATTCAACTCATTAACTCCCACAGAACTATCTTCTCATCATTTTCAGTACATCTTTATTATAGTAATGTTGGCAAAAAATGTGAACTTCTGGATACCTCTTTCCACAGCTATACTGAAATTGATTCAGTAATGGAAGTGACATTGTTATGCTTTCAAATCCTAGGAAATCTTATGACATAAATAATGTTCTGTAAATGCTGGTTGAATTGGACTGAGAAAGGTGTGTTAAAAATTCTGCATTGACTATGAAATTTGATCAGATATGTTGGTAGAAAGAAACCCATATAAAGAGAATTAAGTCAATGGCATTGAAAGAATGAGAAAGAACTACTAATAAATGATATTTGGGAGAATTAATTTATATATTTATATCATACTTTTCCTCTTACAGCATTACATCGTACCTGGTTGGCAGTCACCGTATTTATATCAGGTGATTTCAAACTCTGGGCTGACACATTTGTTCCACGAAATGCTTAATTAAAAAAAAATTAGGTTGAATATTTATTTTTGTCTTCTCTATATTACAGTACCCATTAATTATCTGCTAGCTATGTAAGAGACACCTAAATAACATTTATGGGCTTTACGTTCCCTAATTTATGTTCATAAACATAGTATTTGAAAGTAAATGTTTCTACTTAATATTATTGAATTCAAATTCAAATTTTATTTATAATATGGGAACTTAGTCTGTAAGGTCTACGTATTTAAGTGAACATAACACTTAAATTTAATTTTGGGGGCGCCTGGGTGGCTCAGTCAGTTAAGCCTCCAACTTCAGCCCAGGTCATGATCTTATGTTCAAGCCCCGTGTTGGGCTCTGTGCTGACAGCTCAGAGCCTGGAGCCTGTTTCTGATACTGTGTCTCCCTCTCTCTGTCCGTGACTGCTCATGCTCTGTCTCTCTCTGTCTCAAAAATAAATTTTAAAAAAAATTAAAAAATTAATTTTGATTTATTGCTGTAGAAATATGATTTCCCACTTCAAAGAGATAGCTTTCATAGTATTTCTGGGACATCAGAAATTTCTAATTAAGTAAACAGATACAGATTAAGACTTCTATGTATTATTTTTCATTTATTTACTTTTATAAGCTGCATATAACTCAGTCTCTTAAAAAGTATACAAGAAGAAAATATGACTACCCTTTTTTTGTATATGGTGAAGGCTTCATTTTGGAAGTTTCTCCTCTCTTTGTAACCTCTTCTTTCACCTTTAGCCCTACCTTTTCTAGACTACTGTTGGTTGCAATGCTTTATCTTAAAAGTAGAATATAAGTAGATATTAGATTGGAACAGGGGAAACTAAAATTGAGCCTTTGTTTAATTAAGGATAGGTAAAATATAGACAGTAGAAAATGCTACCTAAAGTAAGTGTTTTCAGCCTGTGAACTTCTTATTAAGATGCTCAGTATCCACAGAGGGTTGAATAATCAGGTATGCAAAAATAACCTGCTGATAATCTATGCAGTGAGTTCATAGATGGCTCTGGAATTGCAGACCTTGTTACTTACACTATATTTTCAATCCAGATTTTTAAATTTATATTTCATATTTCATGTTGATATTTACTAGACCTCTTTCTCTCTACAATCACAGTGAGCACAGTTTAGAGAAACATTGTTTGCAAGTTGTATTGAAATATACCTGTATGCAAAGCATTTGAAAATAACTTGAGGGATTTTTTGGCAGTCAGCACACTGTCAAGTTTTCCCATCTTCCAGCTCTCCACTTGGTAGACCCTAAGTATGGCAAATGCGAACAATCCTTATAATATCAAAGATTAGGAATTCTATGACAAACAACAGAAACAGATGATTTCTTCAGACCAAAACTTTTTTTAATTTTTAAAAATGTTTATTTATTCTTGAGAGAGAAAGAGCATAAGACAGGGAAGGCCAGAAAGAGAGAGAGACACAGAATCTACGCTCCAAGCGCTGAGCTGTCAGCGGCTCACAAACTGTGATCATGACCTGAGGTGAAGTTGGACTAAATAGGGGAAGTTGGATACTTAACCAACTGAGCCTCCCAGGTTCCCAAAGCAAAACTTTTTAAGTTAAAGTTCTCAAAAACCAGAAATTTAAATTTAAAACATATCTATCTGTACGTATATATCTGTAAATTCTTCCTGAAAGGATATAAGGTCCTCACTTGGAAGATTGCAAAAAAAGACCTAATAAAACTCAGCTTAAATTTAGAAATTGCCTTTAGAAATAATATGGGTGACAAAGAAATATATCTGGAGAGATTTCTAGATACAAATGTATACAGTGACTGAAAATGTATTTGTATAAATACATTATTTTACATATATCATTGTATTTCAAAAGTTTCTCTACAGTTCTTGTCCTACATACTTCATGCGTTTCAATAAATTTAAGACCCATTTTATTAAATTTAGGTATTTGTCATTTGTGTTAACAGCATTTTTCACACTGAGTTGTGAAATTTGTGAAACATTGAGATGACTTTTATTTGAATAAAAATACTAAAAATAATTATACTTGATGTATAATTTAAAAAATATAGTGCAAGTGACAAATAGGCTTACAACTAAAGCTGTCAACTATACTATTTCTGTTAGGTAAAGGCTGTGTAATTTTTCTCTGTATATAAAACAAAGGAGTAGTGAAGAATGTCATAGATAATAAATTTAAACAGAATTTATATCTTTACTTTCCAGACATAAAATTATATATATAGATATATACATATTCTCAAAGCTAAAATATGATTGCTTTTAAAATCTAAAATAGTTTTGGGGTGCCTGGGTGGCTCAGTCGGTTAAGCCTCTGACTTCGGCTCAGGTCACATCTCACGTTCGTGGGTTCGAGACCCACGTCGGGCTCTGTGCTGACAGCTAGCTCAGAGCCTGGAGCCTGTTTCAGATTCTGTGTCTCCCTCTCTCTGACCCTCCCCCTCTCATGCTCTGTCTCTTCTGTATCAAAAATAAATAAAACATTAAAAACATTTTTTTAAATAAATAAAATCTAAAATAGTTTTGCTAGTTTATATGTTTCTAGGAATTTGTCAATTTCTTCCAGATTGCTCAATTTGTTGGCATCATTGGTCATAATATTCTCTTATTATTGTTTGTATTTCTGAGGTGTTGGTTGTGATCTCTAAAAAAATAGTAAATAAGATAAAATCTAAAACCAAATTAAGCATATGTCATTAGAGGACTATTGAATCACAATATATTGGATTTCTCTAATTTAACCTAGCATGAATAGTACTTTATTAAAGACAAAATAGTCAAGGACTTTGGTTGGAGTTTTTCATTGCATAACTTTTAATGTTAGAAAATAACTGTTTCTGATATTTACTGACATTATACTTTACTGAGTACACAAATTTCGACAAAAGTTTAAATCAGAGAGGCAGACGAGAGGGTGAATAGTTCAGTTGGTTTAGTGTCTGACTTTGGCCCAGATTATGATCTCGCAGTTCTTGAGTTTGAGCCCCATGGCGGGCTCTGTGCTGATGGCTCAGAGCCTGGAGCCTGCTTCAGATTCTGGGTCTCCCTCTCCCTGCTCCTCCCCCATTTGCACTCTGTGTGTCTCTCTCTCTCTCAAAAATAAATAAAACATTAAGAAAATCTAAAAAAAAATCATAGAGCAAAGGATGGTAAACTAGCTCTAACACATTAATAACTATAGATTGATGGATTGATAGCTACAGAGAAATTGAGGGAATTATATAAGTAGATAAACAGCACAGAGACATGTAATGTATTTATCCATTATGTTTAATAAACACATTTCAGAAAGTAATAATCACTTTTCAAATTGATGTTACAGAACATAATAATCACTTTTCAAATTGATGTTAGTTATCTAATCTCTTTTGCCTCTTAAAAAATTAACCTAAAATGTTTCTTTTAGTTTCAAATGCAAAGCTATAATAAAAAACTACATGTATACATTCCAAAAATCCAAACCTTTAAATATTACAAACAAGTTCAGTATGAAAGAAGTAAAAGGAGTCACTATAATGATTGCCACTTTTACCACGCTATCTTTATCTAATATCTTTGCTTTAAAAATAATTTCTTAATTGCTTATATTGATTTGGACCTATCAATGAGATGAACTAGATAGTTCTGTAATTTCAACATCAGGTTTAATTTTGATATTAGGTAACATAATGTTTCACATACTATAAGTCTTTGGTTACATTAAGTATTCCTATAGAACAGAACTTAGTTTAAATATTCATTTTGTATCATAGCAAGTTTTAAATATAGATCACTGTGTCAGAAAAAAAGACAACAAAACTTGTTATAACACACTTAGGAAGAAATCTGAAATACAACAATGTTCAGTGTCCATCAATTAACGATTAAAATATACATATTTGGTAAGTTAAACTGTTTATTAAGTAATTTAAATAAATTCAGTCTGTATCATGTTTACCATTTAAGTAAAACAAATGGTGACATTTAAAAAGACTAATGGAAAATATTTTGTCTAGATATTAATTTCATTAAATATAATATACAAATGAAGGTAGTCACAGTCATAGGGATATTTTATATGTTTATATAAATTCATTATTATAAATATACATTATGAAAAGGAACATTTATAAAAGTTTAAAAATATTACTTTATCTAAATGTAGAACTTCATCTTAAATAAAAATGTGTCTAGTCACCTATTATCAGGTGTTGATCATCTGGGAGATAATAATTTCGGTGTTGTCTGCTGACAATATTTCATCTGTTAGAAGATTCATAATATATGGAATAAATTAGCTATTTCTTTAGCACCCCTAAGTCACCTTCTATCTTTGTGAGACATGTAAGTTCTTAAAATATTTGGCATTTGAAGAAAAAATAGATTTAGAGATGTGGAAATATATACTTTAACACATTTTTTCCATCTGGGACAGTTATAATTTTCACAGAGCAACAATGTAAGCCGAAGTTTATATATTACTTGAAGAATCTCCAGACATGAACAGCCATTTTGGCATCATATAAACCACCAAATATACATGTGAACATCATGTCTTAATATCTCAAACCATGACGAATTTTTTACTACTTTAGTTTTGCCTTAATTTCAAAACATCATTATATGTCCTCTAAGCTATATCAGAATCTGTATCCTGTCAGCAGATCTAGTTCTTAATTTCAACATTTAAAAAACGTATTTGTTTGGTTGTTAAGGGGGACTCTGAGTAGAAAGGAAAGACCATAAAGAGGAAGAAGAAAAGTAGGAGGCACAAAAGCAGTAAAATTAAGCATATCTATAAAAATCAGTCAAGGGATTCACAAAATAAAAAGATGTAAAGTATGATACCATATTTCTAAAATGTGGTGGGGATGGTACTAAAGCTTAGTGCTTTTAGAATGGGTTCAAACTTAAGCAACCATCAACTTAATATAGATTGCTATATTCATGAGTTGTTATGTATAAACTTAATGGTAACCACAAAATAAATGGATAACATATATACAAAAAATAAAGAAAGGAATTCAAGTATATCACTAAAGTGAGTCAGCAAACTGGGAGAATAGAACAAGAGAAGAATGGAATAGAGAAGAACCAGAAACAAAGAAACAAACAAAAACACATAAAACAAGTGACAAAATGGCAATAAATACATGCCTATTGATATTTACTTGAATGTAAATGGATTAAATACTATGAAACTAGAAATCAACCACAAGAAAAAATATGGAAGAAGCACAAAACATGGTGGTTTAATAACATGGTTCAATGAATGAGTTAACCAAGAAATCAAAGAGACAAAAAAATACATGGAGACAAATGAAAATAAAAACACAAACGTCCCAAATCATTGAGAGGCAGAAAAGCTGTTCTAAGAGGGAGATTTGTACAATACAGTCCTACTTCAAGAAGCAAGAAAAGTCTCAAACAACCTAACCTTACTCCTGAAGGAGCTAGGCAAAGAACAAAGCCCCAAACCAGTAGAAGCAAGGAAATAATAAATATTAGAGCCAAAATAAACAAAATAGAAACTAAAACAAACAAACAAAGAAAAACATGCAACAACAACAATAGAACAGATCTGTGAAGCCAGGAGCTGGTTCGTTGAAAAGATCAACAAAATGGATAAACTGTTCACCAAACAGATCACCAAAGAGAGAGAGAGAGACTCAAAATCAGAAATGAAATAGGAGAAATAACCACTGACATCACAGAAATGAAAAGGATTGTAAAAGAATATTATAAAAAATCATATGCCAACTAATTTGATAATGCAGAATAAATGGACAAATTCCTAGAAACATAATAACTTCCCAAAACTGAATCCGGCAAAAATAGAAAATTTGAGCAGACAGATTACCAGCAATGAAATTGGAGCAGGTATCAAAAAATTCTCAACCAATAAAAATCCAGGACCAGATGGCTTCACGGGTGAATTCTGCCAAATATTTAAAGAAGAGTTGATACTGATTGTTTTCAAACTATTTCAGAATAGAATGACAATGAACAAAAACTTACAGATTCATTCTATGGGGTATCTCTAAGAAACATAAATGCAAAAATTATCAACAAAATATTAGCTAACTAAGTCTAACAATACATTAAAAAGTCACTCACTATGATCAATTGTGATCAATTGGGATTTATTCCTGGGGTGCAGGGATGGTTCAGTGTTTGCAAATCAATTATTGCTATATATCATATCATCAAGGAAAAGGATAAAAACCGTATGATCATTTCAGTAGATGCAGAAAAAGTATTTAACAAAGTACAACATCCATTAATGGTAAAAAAAAAAAAAAAACCTCCCAACAAAGTAGGTTTAGAGGGAACATACCTCAACATAATAAAGGCTATATATGAAAAACCCACAGCTAGCATCATACTTAATGATGAAAAATTGAGAACTTACCCCCTAAAGACAGGAACAAGACAAGGATGTCCACTCTCACCATTTTTATTCACCATAGTACTGGAGTCCTACCCACAGCAAACAAACAAGAAAAGTAAACGGAATCTTGGTAAAGAAGAAGTAAACCTTTCACTATTTACAGATGACATGATACTATATATAGAAAACCCTAAAAACTCCTCCAAAAAAACTACTAGATCTGATAAATGAATTCAGTAAGGTTGCAGGATACAAAAATCAATATACAGAAATCTGTTTCAGGTCTATACATTAATAATGAAGTAGCAGACAGAGAAATTAAGAAAACAATCTCATTTATAATTGTACCAAAAAAAAAACCACATAAGAAATGCAGTTAAGCAAAGAAATGAAAGATCTGTACTCTGAAAGTGATAAAGCACTGCTGAAAGAAATTGGAAGGATATTCCATGCCCATTGATTGGGAAAACAAATACTGTTAAAATGGCCATCCTACCCAAAGCAATCTACAGGTTTAATGCAGTCCCTATTAAAATACCAACAGCATTTTTCATAGAACTAGAACAAGTAATCCTAAAATTTGTGTGGAACCACAAAAGTCTGAATAGCCAAAACAAGCTTGAAAAAGAACAAAGGTAGGGGTATTACAATTCCAGATTTTAAGATATACTACAAAGCTTAGATATCAAAAACTCATGGCATGGGTCCACAAAGATCAATAGAACAAAATAGCCCAGGAATAAACCCATGATTATAAGGTAAATTTATCTTTGATAAAGGAGTCAAGAGTATGCAGTTGGAAAAAGTCTCTTCAACAAATGATGTTGGGAAAACTGGAGAGCTGTATGTGAAAGAATGAAACTGGACAACTTTCTTATATGCAAAAATAAACTCAAAACGGGTTAAAAATCTGGATGAGACTTGAAACTGTAATAATCCTAGGAGATAGTAAAAGCAGTAATTTCTCCTTCCTTGGCCTTAACGACATTTTTCTATGTATGTCTCTTGAGGCAAGGGAAACAAAAGCAAAAATAAACTATTGAGATTGCATCAAAATAAAAAGCTTCTGCACAGCAAAAGAAACAATTAGCAAACAACCTACCGAATGGGAGAAGTATTTGCATATGGCATATCTAGTAAGGGGTTAGTATCCAAAATATATAAACTCAACATTAAAATATAATCCAATTGAAGAATGAGCTGAAGACATGAACAGACATTTCTCAAAAGAAGAAAGACAGATAGCCAACAGATATATGAAAAAATGCTCAGCATCACTCGTATTCAGGGAAATGCATATCAAAAGTAAAATGAGGTATCACCTTACACCTGTTAGAATGGCTAGAATCAAAAACACAAGAAACAACAAGTGTTGGTGAGGATGCGGAGAAAAAGGAACCCTCATGCACTGATGTTGGGAATGCAAAATGCACAGTGGAAAGCAGTATGGAGTTTCCTCAAAATTTAAAAATAGGATTATCATAGAATCCAGTAATTCCACAACTGAGTGGAAATACTAATTTGAAAAGATATATACCCCTCCACTATTCACACTCTCTCTCCCTTTCTCTCTCAAAAATAAATAAACAATAAAGATTAAGAAGAAGAAGGAGAAGGAGAAGAAGGAGAAGGAGAAGGAGAAGGAGAAGGAGAAGAAGAAGAAGGAGAAGCAGCAGCAGCAGCGTCTCCCACTGAAATATAGAAGTAGGGAAGAAAGGGACGAGGAAGGGAATCTGGGGATTTATTCACTAACATTACAGCCCTATTGGCTTAAGGTTGCTATTGGAGGTGTTTTTAAAGTGTCCTGGTGCTGAGGAAAGCCCTCAGGAAGAGAAAAGACACACAGGTACTTAAGGGAAAAGCTTTCATTCTCTTAGAAATCATCTATAGCAGTTAAAAGTGAAGTAGGTAAGTAAAGTTGGTTAGTGTTATGTTTCCAAAGGCAGAATGAGACTCTGAGAGCACTAAGTACAATTTTGTAATGTTTTGAAGAGCTGTAGACTTTTCTTTTTTTTAATTGTATTTGCTTTTCACTCTCTCTGTCTGTCTTTTTAACTGTTTATTTACCTATTTTGAGAGAGGGAGAGCGCCCTGAATGAATGTGGGGAGGGGCAGAGAGAGGAGAGAAAGAATCCCAAGCAGGCCTTGTCCAGTCTGCATGGAGCCCAACAGGGGACTGGATCCCGACATGGGGTAGGATCCCATGAATTCTTGATCATGACCTGAGCCAAAATCAGGAGTTTGATGCTGAACCAACTGAGCCACCCAGGTGTCCCTGGAATTTTCCGATTTATGAATACATACAGTGTTTTGGGAAGATGCATCTCCTATATGAAGTAGAAGTTGATATCCCAGCTTAGACTTTACTATAAAGAGACTGTCTTCTCAAAGGATTCGTTCTTGTTATAAATAGCAAAATCACTGCTGCATTGTAATGTCAGAATAATTTAACCCTAAGGGATTACACTTGAGAGTCATGTTTCCAAATTGATGGTCAAGAACTTTGTGGGGGACTTTGCATTTATGGGAAGAGATGGCTAAATACAGAAACAGGGCAAACATTGCTCATATTCTGAATAACCAAAATATTTAGCACAGATATATAGATCTAGATCTAGATAGATATCTATATTTTGTGTTTAATAATGTAGAGATTTATTTTAAAACACAACTTTTTAATAAGTTTTTTTATTCATAGTAATTTTTTATCAAGTATTTATTTACTAGAAATAACCCTTATGCCTTTGGAATCTTTGGAAAGGGCCATAGATTTGGAAATAAAGGTCTGTGTTCAGTTCTCTTTTAAATTTAGACACATGAAGTTAGATTAATTTGTTTAAACTCTCTGAGTTTATTTCATTAATTTTAAGTAATCTAAATGCTTGTAAATAATTGTTATATATGTATTCTGTATGTAAATAACATGTAGATATTATTTATAGTTATACACATGTATACCTATACAAATATGTGCAAATGATATAACATATTTGTGACATGATACATATTACATTAAAAATTGCTAACTAAGGCTATTGTGTATGGAGAAAAGAGGGAGTGATGAAGAGTGCAGCGCCAGTGTGGAGACTGGGAGTGGGTGAAAGGCATAGGAAGGAATACCGGCCGCTTTAAATCATGGCAGTTTTATTTCTTAAACTCTCTGATGGAAGCAAGGATGAGTGTTTCATTACTGTTATCTCAACACTAGGTGTGCCTCTTCTTTCTGGAGATATATTTTTAAAAATTAAGAGGGAGAAAAGTGCTTGTAAACAGCCACCACAGAGGGAAGCACTAGGGAAGCTTGCCCAAGTGCTGCATGTTTCTCTGGGAAATATTCTCTAAATATGGAAGTTATGTGATCCTTTTTTTAAAAATTAAAATTTGCTGATCAGATTGTTGAAAATGAAAATCTGCTTGTTCAGTGAATGCTAAAGTGCTGCTCACAGTTTGATTAAACCCTTCATATGATTTCTGATTAAGACAGGATAAGTAATATTTTGCACATACACCATTGGCAAAGACTATACGTATTTTCCCTCTTAATGGCCTCATGGAGCCATTTTCCAGACTACTTTGGAAATCTAAACAACAAAAGAAAGTACAGAAAATTTAATTTTTAATTTATATTCAATGCATATCAAATGACCTATACTGAAATTTTTTATCTGCCGATTATATACTACTGAAAAGTTCTTAATAACATGGTTCTAGCAAAATAAAATATTCCTATTGTTGTATAGTTAATTTATTACTAGCTTTATGTTTTTAATAACCAACATCATCAAAATGTCTAACATATATAGAATGTATCAAATCCAAGTCTGGAAGGAAAATAAATTTCTGACTAAAACTATTAGATTTTAACAGGGGCTCATTAACAATACCAAAATTTATCATTACCACATACTTCTGCAGCAAGGGTCACTGGCTTTTATTATTTATTTCTAGTCTGAAATAAAATGCTATACTTTAGAAGGATATTTTTGCCCATGTGTAATAAAAGATAAAAAATTAAATTAGCTGACCCATCATCATTTGAGAGTTCCAAAATTTGGAGATATAAAACTCTATTATGAAACTAAACTTGAGTGTTCATGATTATGGCTAAAAAAAGTGCAGTCACATAAGTTTCACTGTGCCAAGAATAAATCTTCCTCTGGATGATGACTTGAAGGAATCCAGGTTTTTCTAACCTCAGAAGAGGCCTATAATATGTTAGTAAACGTATATTCGATGGTGACACACTGCGTTGCCAGAGATTAACCCAGCATACTTTAGTTGTGAAGGATTTATTACATTCTGGACTACTGATCTAAAAGGCAGCAAGGGGACAGATGTGCTGGTGGTCAGGCTGTTTAGAAATATTCCACAAGAATATTTTTTTTTCAAAACACACAAGTTTTCTTTTTTCAGAACACAAGTTCAGCCTTGAAAAGACACACTTTATAATAGAATCATGTTATCCTAGGCTCTGATATGCATAGATAAAAATACCATCTTATTACCCTTCTCTCAGGTCCAGATGGTCCCACTTAAATTCCCTTATAAGCAGTGCTATTCCAGCCACTGGACACTGGACTGCCATTGCTCCTTGAAATCCTGGTAACCTCTCCCTACACTTTTTCCTTTCCTCCCATGTTCCTGTCTTTCCATCCACTTAAATCTGGATGCTCGAGTCGTCCTGTGAGCCAATAAAAATATTTAAGTCTGCAAAAAGCAACACGCGCACACACGCGTTAGTGTCCTGTTTAGCATATATTTCATTTGTTTAATACATCGATTTTTACCACTTCCCATGTTTCAATTTAATATTTGCTTTTTTTGTCAAGTTAGCAGATAGATCTTATAGCTAAGCCATAACCTCCCACTCGGAAGTCCCCAGTGGCACAAAATTTGATACAGGCACAAATTCTAGGCAGAAGGGAAAGCTTTGAGTTTGGAAATAAATAATTATAGTTGATGGAAAGATGAAAGGCAGTATAGCCATGTAAGCTGTGATAAGGAGTTTAAACTTTAATTACTAAGAGAAGACAACGAAACATTTCAAGTGGTGAACTTACACAAATTGATTTATATTTTAAAAAGACCATTCTGACTGCAGTCAGAGAATGTGTTGTAAGGACATCAGTAGAAGCTGAGGAATCTTTAGGAAGCTATGGCAAAAATTTAGGCAAGAAAGAGAGGTTACTGCATAATGTGGTGGTAGCAGGAGATATGAAGAGAAGTCCGTTGAATTGAGATAGATATTTGAGGTTTGTCCTGCAAAATTCAACCATGGGGGTTCACTATGGAAGGATATGGAAAGAGGATAATCACAGATGACTGCTACTTTTCACTTGAGTGTGGCTGAATGTGGTGAGAAGGGAGTGAGGACTGGAGTGCTTTTTGAGAAATATCAATGGTGAGATGGCTTCATCACATTAAGTGCTTGAATAGTAAATAGTAAAACAATAGTAAAACAACCTAGAAGTCTGTCTCAATTTTGGGCCTGTAATTCCATTATACACTCATATGCCCACAGTTATTAGTGCCGTACATTTGTTCTCAATGTGTGGTTCCTGAAACAGCAATATCAGCGTCAGCATCACCTGGGACATGGTGAAAATTAAAATTATCAGGCCCGACCTTCGTTCTGATTCTGAGTCAGAATAGGCCTGGGGATTTTTGTTTTAAAAAACCTTCTAGGGGTGCCTGGGTGGCTCAGTCGGTTAGGCCTCCAACTTTGGCTCAGGTGATGATCTCACATTCGTGGGTTCGAGCCCCGCATCGGGCTCTGTGCTGACAGCTCAGAGCCTGGAGCCTGCTTCAGATTCTGTGTCTCCCTCCCTTTCTGCCCCTCCCTGCCCATGCTGTGTCTCTCTCTGTCTCAAAAATAAATAAAACATGAAAAAAACTTTTTAAAAACCTTCTAGGTGATTCTGATCGATGGTAAAGTTTGCAAAAACATTGCTGTGGTAGGATGCTCTGGAGCATGATCCAGATATCTTCAGATCTGAGGTACCCATTTTCCCAGCTTCTGGGAGAGCTGGCAGCAGAGATCCCTTAGGTAGGTCCCTCTCACAAAGAGAAATTGCCCTCAACTTCATACCTTTTCTAGAGAGTCATCCTATCTCCCATGAAGTATAGATGGAGAGGCTGATATGAAGACAGTCTTCTTGCTTCAAGGTAGGCACCTATGAAAGGACATAACAGTTTTAGGAACCCTGAAAATATTGGCTACAGTCACATTGTGATTCAACATCTCCTTATGTTTAATCTAAACCTAACAGGTTTGTTTGTGTTTTCCTTTTTCCTGCAAATCTCAGACTTTTGATTTCTGTTCCTAGGACATTGACACTTCTATAATTGCCAGTGACGTCCTCAGTGCCAAATATGATAAAAAGATTCAATATGTATCTCATTTAGCTGCTATAATATTTTTCTCATATGACTGCCTTTCTTTCTTTGAAATCTCTATTAGCTGTGTATATGTATACATATATTACATATATATTTTTTATATAAAATAAGCTGAATACCATGCTTTCCTCAACTTTCTCTAATCTCATGGTTTTACCTTGTTAGTGTTCTTTTAATAACTCTTCCCCTCCATTCCTTCCTTTCAACTTTGGTGTTACTCTCTTCCTTTTTGTCTTTCCATCTAACTTTCCCTTAAAACTGCCTTGCCCCATGTTTCACGTTTCATCTTCAGAATTATTTACGATGAGTAGGTAATAATACTTTATTGTATGCTTGAAATTTCCTAAGAGTAGAACTTAGGCGTTTTCATTATAAAAGAACAAAAAGGTGACTAAAAGGTGACGGATGTGTGGATTAACTGGACTGTAATAATCATTTTACATTATATATGTGCATTAAATTATTATGTACATCTATAAAAACCCCAGAACACTACATTGTATAACATAACTGTATACAATTCTTGTTTGTTAATCATACTTCAGTAAAGCTGGGGGAAAAAGCCTTTCCTATTAATGGAATAAAAAAAAAGATGCTAAGTTTATACTCCAGAATTCCAGAAGTATATACCCATTTGTTTACTAGACCTTTCCAGTTGGATGTCCTAGCAGTACCTCCTGGAGTGAATTATTTGATTTATATTGATTGGGTATATCTTATTTATCAGATATTCAAGTGTGTCAAAAATTCAAAATTGAGCATTGTCTGCTCCCTCAAACTATGACTTGTGAGCCAGGTCATACAAGTGAAGGAATAAAATCTGATTTTGAGTGGCAACTTTTCAGGAGATTTAAAACAAATACCTTATTGCTGTAAGTCTACACTGATTGAATCAACATATTTTAAAAGAAGTTTAAAAAAAAGTATCAGTCCCTCCCACTGAAGAGAAGGGATCGGCAATTCGAGGCAATATTGCTCTGTCATCCAGTAGACTATATCCCTTTGGTGTTTCTCTCAATTATCTCATTAAGATGGAATCCATACTCCTTAGGATCCTTCAGATAATACTTTGAGTGTCTGGACCCTCAGTCTCATTTCTAGTCTCACATCCTGACATTCTGGTCTGGCAAAACAACTTATGATTTGCTTAATATAATGTTCTTATCTCTATATGTTTCTATCTGCACAATTTGTTTATTTTACCTAGAATTCTTTTTTTTTCTTTTCCACTTTGATGAAGCCTACTTAACTTTAAAGATTTGATAATTGAAGGGGCACCAGGGTGACTCAGCCGGTTTAGTGTCTGACTCTTGATTTCATCTCAAGTCATGATTCCAATTTTGTGGGATCAAGCCCCATGTCAGGCACTGTGCTGAGCAAGGAGCCTGCTTAAGATTCTCTCTCAAAAATTTTTTTTATTTTGTAATTGGTGATTATTCCACAATTATTTATTATTTACTAGCTACCTATTGTATGCCTAGAAATATTCTAGAGACTTATGTCTTTGTAAACATATGGTATATAAATCTCTGCTGTATAGTGTTTGTATTCAAATGAAAAGAGAGGCAATAAATACTAAATGTAATAAATATGCATGCCAGTATGTAATAACTTGTATGAGGTAACAAAACAGAAAAAGTTAAAGGAGACTGAGCAGAGACCTGCTGTTTTAAAAATGGTCATCCAGGTGGATGAAAATTATCTTTGAGCAGAGACTTGAAGGACATAGGGTAATTTTCTGTGTGGCTCCCTAGTACAAGGGTCTTTTGATCTGAGAAAATGATCAGTGTCAAGACCCTAAGATAATTGTGCACCTGACATGTATGAGGAACAGCAGGAAGGCATTGTGGCCAGGTAAAGAAGCAAGTGGAAGAATATGGGAGGATGGGGCCATAGAGCTACCATGGGAACAGATCTTGGAGAATATTGTGAGTGTAAGGACTTTGGGTTTTGGAAAAATTGGGAACTGTTGAAAGTTTGAGAATAGGAGTGGTGAATTTAATTCCTTCTTGAAAGGATTACTCTAGATGTTGTATAAAAATAGACTATGGAGTGGACAAGGGCAGAGCAGGAACCCAGTTAGGAAGCTGATATAGTCATTCATGGGGTCACAGTGGAGATGAGAAGAAATGAGTCTGTATATATTTTCACTGTAGAGCTACCAAGATTTGCTGATGTGCTAGATTTGGAGCAGATAGGAATCAAACATGACTCTAAAGTTTCCTACTTGAGCACCTTGAAAAATGAACCTACCATAAGGTAGGAATGATTATGGGTAGAGCAGATTATGGCAAAAAGATGCTGAGTTTTTGGTTATATTATTTGAGATATCTTTTAGGAGGTGGTTAGATATAAGATGAGAGGAAATATATATAGCTTTTTTTGCTTTTGTTTTTAAAATGAGACTGGGTGTGATTACTGAGAATGGGTTGATTTGGTGAAGAGAAATAGATACTAAGCCTAGGATATGCCAGTATTAAAGGTTATGAAAGAAAAAAAGATTCTGTCAGTCGACTGAGAAGAAATAGCCAAAAGGTGGAAGAAAGCCAAGAGAGCCAAGTTAAAAACAACAACAAAGTTTATTGTTGGTCAGAGAATAATCAGCTGTGTCAAATTGGGCTGCTTTGTGTAATAAGATTCCTTTTTCTATTTCCTTTATCTATTTTCTCTTGCTGCGTAACCAAATACCATAAACTAAGCTGTGAGATAATTTATTAAAAGTCCATACAGGAGTCTAGAATGTTTTACCTGTGTTCTCTACTCAGAAAATCACAAGACCCAAATCAAGGTGCCTGCTGGCTGTCCTCTCATTTGGAGGCTCCGCTCCAATCTCTCAAGTTTACTCAGGCAGAATCAAAACTATAAAAACACATTTGTGTGGTATTTTTTAGTCTTTTAAGCAAATATTCATCAAGTATCTCACAATGTGTCAGTTGCTCTTCTAGGTGCTATAAAAATGAAATTATTAATTACATTGAGAGTTTTTCTACAGAGAATACATAATTGTAGGTTAGATAAAATCTATAAGTAAACTACTGTGGAGGTTATTCTGAGAATGTATCTTCATTTAAACTTGAGGCATGGAGAGCAGACTTCAAGCAGAATGTCATTTTTAATTTGGATCTCAGATGACACTAGAATTTATCTGTGTCAAAGTAAACAGGCTCTCTTCAGAGAGCAGTATCTTACTTTGGCTGGAATACAGAGATCATTGTAGTGATGACTGGAAACCAGAAGTGAAATCCAGATTTTGTAGAGCCATAGTCTTAGGCAGTTTTAGAAGCCCCTTTTAAAAGAAGAATGTAATATCACACACAAGAAAATCCCTTTGACCACTCAACAACCAACCAACGTGATAAGAAATAGGATGGAAAAAGTCTGAGTGGAAAGACATGCTGTCTTAACTAACTGTCGTTAAGATATCTTAATTTTGCAAGTTTTCAGATAATACGTGACCATGTGGGTACAAAACTATAGCTTCTCCCTAGAGCCTTAGAAGTGACTCATGCCAGAGGGGCCCTGAAACGAGACTTCATTCGCTTCATGGTAACCCAATTTCTACTGGAAGTCTAGGACGAACAAATCAAAGTAGTGTTGAAAGCATGGTTTACCAGTTAGTTTTTAGTAGTTAATAGGGAAGTACTGAATAAAGTGTAAGGAATTACCTAAATGATTTGAGCCACGAACAGAATTTTATCTACAATATCCAGATCATTGAGGGGGATAAAGGAACTTATTGAACTTTAATTTTGTCGTGACTTGTCCATATCATTTATTTCACTTATATCATAGTACCAAAGTGCAATTAAGAGAAAAAAATGTGATTTTATTAAATAATTTTAATAATAATAAATGTGGATTTATTCATGTGGATTTTATTAAATAATTTTCAATTCAACACTTTCTGAAAAACAGAATTAAAAAAATTTACTTAAAGATATAAAACATTTAAATAAAGATCTGGGATTTGTCTTTAAATTGACGTATTAAATTTTGTAAAAACACTATGTTTTCTGATTGAAGAAGGGAATTTTACAATTTTTGTTTGCTGTTTCTATTTACTGTCTTACATTGTTTTTGATTCCTTTGAAAGCTATAATTGGATGAATTATTTCTTTGGCTAATGTGACTTTTAACTGAATTAGCATGCCTTTTCAAATCTGTTATCTGTAAACTTGTTAGTAAAAGTCTAGTCTGTTGGTCTCACAAAAGTTTAAGAAAGACCTTGCCTGTAAGACCTAGAAAAAGAACTTCAGGAAGCTCATCAAAATACTTTAAAAATCTTTGTCAAAAACAGACCAGTGTCATACGTAAATACATCCAGTTAATATGCCTTTATTTGTTCTTAATTAGTGACATCATTACAGTGACATAATACCTACAGTAATAAAACTAGCAACCAAAACTGATACTCCTATGCCTCCTAAACCCTACTAGTTTCCCAAAATTCCATCCATGAAGAACATGG
Source organism: Suricata suricatta (assembly GCF_006229205.1). Classification (NCBI taxonomy): domain Eukaryota; kingdom Metazoa; phylum Chordata; class Mammalia; order Carnivora; family Herpestidae; genus Suricata; species Suricata suricatta. The sequence continues at coordinate 71,947,232 of NC_043701.1, read as the reverse complement.
GAAAAGAAAGTCCATTCATCTATATGAAAAATGAAACTAATTTATACTGGCTCTTTTGAGGCTTTTACAAGATTGTGACTGGCTATAAAAAATAACTATCTGAAATCCAAGAGATCCACTTATATATTTCATTTACTTATTAGCTTATGATTTATACACACACTAGTGCCAAAAGTGAACTGAGGTCCATTTTTTTACTTTATTGTAAATAATTGTTTTATTCCTACACATAAATTACCATTGGCATTTCTGCAAAGAAAAATAACCAATTTTTTTGAAACTTCTCTAAGTTGTTACTTCCATGTAAATACATTAGAGTTAGTATATTTGTGGAAGTGAAATCATAGGGGTCAATCAAACCAGCCCTTAACTCAACAGAGGAATCTACTCTGCTTTGGAGGTTTTTGTTAGGTTATTTGGTGGAGACAGGCAATCCCAAAATTTTAGAGGCCTACAGCACAGTCAAGTTATATTTCACCATATAACTTGGAGGTATTATGTGAGGCTCTGTTCCTTATGACTGCATTTCAGAATCCAAGCTGAGAGATCAGCTTCTTTTGGGGACATTATATTCTCATAACAGGAGGAAAAAAATAACAACAACAACGACAACAACAATAGCAACAAAAACAAGTAGTCTGGTAGAAACACCCTCCAGTGGTGTTTAGAACTACTACTCAACCCAGACACATGTCAGTTATGCTCACATTCCATTGACCAAGGTGGGTCTCATGCAGAGCCTTTCCATGGTATCTGAAAGAATACTCCTTCTGAGTTAAGGCAGCACAAGCATATGCCTTTTGTGGAAATGAATAAACCTCTTACAGGGAAAGGGAAAACAAATAATTAGGCATGGTAACTTTTTATGTACAGTTCAAGACTCACGTTAAGTTATTTAAGCTGCTTCCTTTACATTGCACAGTGCTGACACCAGTCCAGCATGGGGACACATCAGGCAGCTCTATTCAGTTATAAATTCATTGTTACCTCATACAGTAACATGGAAGCTCAGGCCATTATAGAGAAGAAGTTTACTACTGGAGGTAAATTGTATCCTTTTCTTCCCCCACACATTGGTCTGAATTTTCTCCTTCAAAAAACCATACCTCTCACCCTCAACACCCAGTTTTCTTATTCTGCCTTTAAAGGGCCAGAAGCTTCCTGTGAGCTTATTTTTCCCTTTGTTTCTCTCTTTCCCCATCATAGCTTACTTCTCCAGCTTTTAAAGCCTTACTTTATAATATATAAATACAGTGACAAAATTTATATCAAGATTTTATTTCACTTGGAAAACTGAACTCTTTATCAGTTAAATTGAACATGTCTCAAGAATAGGGTCAGGAGAGAGGCTGATGGTGTAAATCGTGGGTCCCACATTAGACTGACAAAGAGATGATCAAGTTAGTCTCTCCTTGTGGTAAAGGAATGTCTTCTACAACACTCCATTTGGTCGTTTGGTTCTTCTATGGAGGAAGGATCTCACACTTGTTAATGGATAACTATAAACCAGTGAGAAGTAAAAATAAAACAAGGGAAAAATCATAACTCTTAATCTCCAGTATCCAACATTTTATTATAATAGCAACATCAAGTGAATATGTCAGTTTTGTTTATATTTTATAATGAGAAATAGTTATTAAGTTTAGGTGTACTCCTTATTTCTTACAAAAATATCTCAAACTGATAAAAAGAACACATTTCTTTTTTTCTCTCATTTTTTTCTTCCTTGTGCAGGTATAAACAAAGTAAAATAAATAATTTCTTAGGCAACTAAAAAATATTTCTCCTTGAGAATGATGAACTAACTGGATAATTTTCTGAATTTTAATTCCTCTTTGTATATGTAGACGTGGCCTGACTTTTTTTAGCCTAGCCAAAAGTTTTTCTGTGGTAAACTTTACATTTTCTGTTAGAAGATCATGTGAGTTCTGTTGGAAAATCTCTTCAAAGAATGAGGATTTATGCTGTCAATCACTTATATTAAAAACAATAAATTTATAAATATTTAGAATCAAGTATTATGGTGTGTTTGAAGGGACTTTAAGTCCTTTGTTGAAAACTTCTGGGAAGAAACTATTTTTAAAAGGCTTTAGAAGACGAAATAAAATATTCACATATACCTTAAACTCTATGAATTACCAAGTTCCCTTTCATTGTACCATCAGCTACTACTTCAAGTCTAATGGAGTTTCCATTTGTTTGAGGGACTAAAGCAGGGCTCTGCACTAGAGAGAACATTGTGTGGCTGATTTATCACTACTGTTCTAATCAAGGAGCTGTTTCTTCAGATAAACTCTCTACCCTGAAATATTTTCCCTGCTGTGCCATTTCGTTTGATTGGAAAAGCAGTGAGTGATCCCTCCTCCATTTCTTTATTTTTCTTAGCAGAACCAGAAAACTTCCTTTTTGCCCTTCAACAGCCCTTTCAAATATATTTCAGTAATTCAGAAGTTTATAAACTTACGGCAATATAACTTTTTGTTTTTGCAGAAATACAATCTCATGTATGAATTGATGAATAAAGCCTATTCTTTCAGCCTGGTATTTTTGTAGAATTAGATATTATAGAAATCTGATCTGACTTTTAAGTCACTATTTTACCTTACAAATGGCAATAAAATTCTAATTGCGTTCAGGGTTATGCTATTGTATTTCTTACAAGAGCATTGTGTACATGCAACAGAAATCTGCTTACTGAAGTTGAAGCTTTGAGTACAGGCTTTTCATATTTGGGGCTTTAACATTTTTGTAGGGTATAATCATTTAATCATATAATTAGACTTTATATTGTGAACAAAATAATCACTCTTGTACTGCTATTTCTAACTGGGAAAATGGTTAGATGCAAATTGAAACCACTTAGAAATGCCTAAATAGCTACAGGGGATTTGCCCTGAGAATGAGAGTTAGACCATGAGTGATAAATCTTGCCTATTTTTAAATGTCAAGTAGGACCCCCAAAGTATGGTTCAGACACAGCAACTAAGTCACCATTGCCTGCAGTACCATGAGGTGCTTTTATTACTATAAATTCTGAAACAGCTATTGAGCTATTGTTAGAAGAAAAATGTTTAAATGTAAACTAAGCTAAATGCAGATAAATGATTTATCTAGCTAATCTTATTCCACAAGTCTCTAGAAAATTGCTTTAAGTATATTTTGAATAATTTATTCCTCTTGATTGAAATTTATTTTAAATCATCGTATGAATTTCCTGTGGGGCTGGGAACTGTGGAAAATGGAAGTTGAGTAAAACTTGGAATTATATATAAGAGGCTTTCTTGTAAAATTTTACTTTGTAGTACAATCTGACATGATATTTCCTTCTGAGATGGAAATACTGAGGCTCAGGCTGTATTCAAAGAATATAGATTTGAAACAGGTTTTTAGGAAATTAAGCTTTTTATAAGAAGCTTCATATTTAATGATTTCCTGTTTTTTATGTTGCATCACAAATACACACATGTATATATGCATATATATGTCAAAAAATCAAATAGTGCGTATTTCGGCTGGTTCCTGTGTCCTTTTGAGATACTCCATTATGGCGTTTATGTTTTTATTTGTTTTGTTTGTAGCATTTTCTTTTTGGTAGTACAGGGTAGTTCATCTTGTATATTTCCTGCCCCACTCCTACAATTACCCATTTCTTTTTTTTTTTAAGTTTTTTATTTTGTTTATTTTGAGGTAGAGATAGCACAAATGAGGGAAGGACAGAGAGGGAGAGAGAGAATCCCAAGCAGGATTCTCATTATCAGCACAGAGCCCAACAGGGGGTTTGAACTCACAAACTCTGAGATCATGACTTGAGCTGAAATCAAGAGTTGGATGCTTAACTGACCCAGCCACCCAGGAGCCCCTAGAATTAGCCATTTCTTTAAGGATCCCTTGTTCCTTTCATTGGAGAATGACATTACAGAACAAGAGATAGGTGCTAAGGACACTCAGGGCAGCTGAGGTGATACTGCTTCTCGGCCCACTCATATGAGAGGATAAAGAATTACACATGTGTATATTAACACAGACCTATAAGTATTTCTATATGTAATCATCTGCATCCATATCAAACTAAACATAGGCTAATACTAATGTTCCCAATTCTAATCTGTTACCACACCGAACATTCAGCCTGTTCTCCTTGTTTATATATAACCTCCCAACTCCAATGGTGAAAAAAGTAGGTCCCACCAAATGCTGCCCACTTACTAAAAAAAAAAAAAAAACAACTAGGTTGATAAAAAAATTACATAATTATACTCTTTTATTTTGCATACTGAATTTGGAGGATTTAAGACATTATGAAGCTGTATAAAACTTAAGTGCTTCACAGTTACATGGTAGTAATTTTTAATTCCATGTTATCCTGATCTCAGACCATGACCTTCTCGATCTTTGTTTTTCCCCTAAATATAACTTTAGCGTTATACTAAGCACAGAAAATGAACAAAAAGATACAGGTTATAAGAACTGAGCCAGAAGCATGTGCAGATGATACTGGCTCACACAAACATATGCCCAGATAGGAAAGGAGTAAGAAGGCTTCCTGAAGTGCTGTCTCGGGAGAGTCTTGCATGAGAGCAAGGGTCCAGCCACTGAAGGGCATCTTTCTAGGCAGAGCGCAGCACTGTCCTGGACACAAAGGGAAGATGGAATATAGGGTGTTTAGGGGGCAGCAACAGGCTTGCTGTGGCTCACTTTGAAGACACATGTGGCAGAGGAGGTAGGCTATGAATCTGAAGAGATGTTCAGAAGGTAAGTCATGAATAGCCTAATCAACCACATAAACACATTTTTCTTTTGCTGAAGTCAGTTAATGTTTCCCGGATAATTATAAGCTGCCACATAGTGTGACTCACATTGCCTTTCTGAATGATTGCTCTGGTGTCAGTATGAAGGAAAGCCTGGCAGCATAAAACCAAGACTCGAGGTAGTAAAATGATAATTCAGAAGATACTTATGATGATGATGATGATGATGATGATGATGATAAGAATAAAAATAATAGTAAATAGTATAATGTCCTTAAATGTGCAAGGCTGAGTTCTAAGTGTTTTATATATATCATTCATATAATTCTTATGGTAATCCTAGGAGGGCAGAACTGTTATTAGCATATGCCTCTGAAATTCTCATAAGAAATCTACAATAGATTTCTCAACATTTTTGCCTTTATTTCCATGTACAGATGATGAAACTTAGGGTGGGGCAAGTTGTTGAACACAGTTGTTTGGATACAGAGTCCAAATGTAATCAAATATTATAATGCCACTCAGAATCTGAAGAATTCATTAAGGATGCAATAAACTTAGAAAATAATGTAGAAATTATTTTAACTACTCTATTTTATTTAATTGTAGCCACCACTATGGTTTTTAATAGAAGCATGTAGTATAAGTCCTGTATTTTCCACGTTTCCTCTTGTTCCTCCCTGCCACCATCTCCAGGATGCTTAGCATCCTGCTTTACTGTAACAGGTGTTAGGCCTGACTTCTTAGCTTATGGTTCTGCCTCTTGGGGCAGAGAGTGGCTTGTGTTAGAGGAACTTCTCTTAGCAGAGTCAGCTCAGTCATCGTTTGAGTTTCTGGTTCCTTCTGTCACGTGCGTACTTTAATCTTTCACCAGTCCCTTTCCTTAGATGCATGGAATATGTGGCCACATGCTTTGAAGTCTCATCTCATTCCAGAGTAGAGAGAAAGTGGCAGCCTTGCTTTCCTTCCCCTGCTGTTTTCTTCCTCTTCAAGAGACAGAGTCCTCTCTTTACTGAGTAGCCTTTCCCTTCTTCCCTTTTTCTATCCATGATGAGCTAATACCATTTTCCTAGCTTTACTTAAGTGTTCAATTGCAGTGTGTGTGTGTGCATACATGCACACACATGTGTGTCTAACAGTAAAACAATGTCAAATGGATATTGCTGTGGGAAACACCTGTATTAATCAGAATTCAGTGGTTTTTTTTCTTTTAGTCATAACGACTCCATTCCATTCCAGAGTTAGTTAGGTCAGTACCTGTCCCCCATATTTCTTCAGTGAGGTTTTTCGTAAGACAGATGGGTTCATCATTCTCTGCATCCATCCTGAGATACACCCAGCTGCCTAATTATTTTTACTTGCACACATTAAGGTTCACTCTTTGTGCTGTAAATTTCACTTGATTTGACAAATTCATAATGTCATATCCACACTTACAGTGTTATAGAGAATAGTTTCACCATCCTAAACAAAAATCTGTTCTGTGTCACCTTGTCAGTGCTACCTCTTGTCCAGAACCTCTGGTATATCCTGATATTTTTAATGCCTCTAAACTATGCCTTTTCAGAAATTCATATAATTGGAACCATAGGATATGTAATTTTTTTGAGTCTGACCTCTTTCAATTAGCAATAAGCATTTAAGATTCATCTATGTATGGTCATTACTTGGTAATTATTTTTCATTTCTAAATAGTACTCCACTATAAAGATTTGGCACAGTTTGTTTACCCATTCATCTCTGGAAGAGAATCTTGATTGCTTTCAGTTTTGAGAAATTGTAAATAAGTTGTTATAAACATTCATGGATGATTTTTGTGTCATTTGGTGACATACCTAGGAGCACAATTGTTGAATCATATGGTAAGACTCTGCATAGCTTTGTACGAAACTACCAAACTATTTTCGAGAGCGACTATGACAGTTTTTATTCTTACTAGCCCCGAATGTGAGTTCCTGTTGCTCCATGTCCTTGTCAGCATTTGAAATTGTCACTTTCTTAGATATTAGTCATTTCAATTAGCGTGTCATGGTAGTCATTGTTTTTTTAAATTTGCAATTCCTTATGATACATCATATTGATCATTTTTTTCATGTGTTTATTTGTCATCTGTGTATCTTTTTTGGTACTCCAGTATCTTGAAGAAAATATTTTAATTGGGTTGTCAGTTTTCCTATTGTTGAATTTTAAGAGTTCTTTGCATATTTTGGATACAGGTCTTTTATCAGAAATGTAATTCCCAAATACTTTTTCTCAATATGTGCCTTGTTTCTGTGTGGATTTCATATGTGAAGAAATTAATTTTTTTAGTGTTAAAAATTTTCAAATCAAATGAGGTAATGTGTTTGAAATGCATACAATTGACATCCTATTCTATTCTAAGGGTATAGTGTTTCAAACTATAAGCCGTCATACTCATGGCCTTGTACTCTTTTTGTCTCTCTCTCTTTCTCTTTCAACTCAACAATTTTCAGTCATTTGTGTAAGTGAATGTTTGTTTGTACTTGTGTATTTTACTTGTATTGTGAATGAGTTCAGTTACCATGATAAAAATCAACCAATTCATTGGCCATTCTATTATGGATATTCAAGAAAAACAAGTAAATCATCACTAAAGTCCAAAATGAGTAACATTTCCTTTGTTGCATCAAAATGGTATGTCAGCACTGACATGGTAAAAGTGGTTTTTAACCGTCTTACTACCCAGTAAGGAAAACCTTGTGTATGAGTGTTAGTATATCTTTCAGTCCTGATATTTCTGCCTGGAAATTGTTATTGTCTGTTAATTAATTTTAATTATGGCAGTAGAAGAATTATAATCACGTTAAATGCTTGTATTTTGATAGTTTTCTAAAAAAAACCCAAAATGAATCCAAGATGTTTTTGTACTTCTTGGATTGCATCATTCTTCATTAAGGTTTACTGAAAGAGCTCATTTGAGGTAGTTTTGACTGTAAATTCCATATGTCAACTAGTAAAGCTTAGTTGCCAAACTATGAAGAATAGAAACAGAAGGGAATGCTTAACCAAGCACAGCACATACCAGCTAGTCATTGTTGGCAAACTATTGCTGAGTGAAATATATGTGGAATTATTTTAGTGGGCGAAGGATTCTAGATAATGTTCCCTAATAGGGTAATGTAAATTTGTTGTAGGCAAATAATTAAGGATACATGTGTACTTACCATTGTGTAACATTTTCAGTAGCTCTGCGTAGTGGTTTAGTGATTACTGCCATTTAGAATTGGTGAGAAAACAAGCTGTTCTACCTCCTTCAAAACGTGGCCAGCTCCTCACAAGACCCTAGTATTAAGAAATTTTATTAGTTCTGTAGGAATGAGAGTCACAACAAAGAAATGAAACAGTGTAGATTTTCAGGTTCTTATCTCTGTTTTCTAAAATATATATAGAATCTTTGAGAGTAATGTAGAAATCCATATACCATATCATGGTATGTAAAGGGCATGTTTGCCTCTTAACAGTTGTATAACTTTTTTGAGATAAGAGATGACTCTCATACCTTTGGACTTCAAACAATTATGATTTTAGTAATATGATTCTGTATTTTGATAAGCCTGAAAATTCTTTGTAATTTTCTATGCAAAACAGAAAATAATAGCTTTCATTAGTGTAAGATCAAAACATTCCTGTATAAATTGAATATTTTATATTCCTATATCACAAGTATTTATTCTCTAAATATTTGTCATTTAATTAATATTTATAACCTCACATAAATGGAAACTGCAATATGATAAGATCGTTTTCACTCTGAGGAATCAAAATCATTAGAGCAGAATTAAACAAGCAACTAGACAGGACACTTGGAAAGGTCACTTTACCATCCTTCCTCTAATAGAATTGTCCCTCATTAATGCTGGAACTAATTAATTGAAGTAATTGAATTAATTTTATCCTTTTCATATGTTCTAAAAATAATCACAAAATTTAGCCTTTTTTCCCCATTATTTGTGTATTGTATTCTCCCAATATTTTCCTCCTTTTAAACACGACTTTTGGGGAGTTATGAGATCTGTTGATCACATTCTTTTGTTGTCACTCAACCTATGAGAGCCATATGTATCCTCTCTGAGTCTCATTTTTTTTTTATATGTGAAATAGAGTTTTCTCATGTAACACATCCTTATTAGGAGTTGTACACATTAAATGAGATGATCCTAGATGAGCAATTAACATGGTGATCAGCAGGTAAAAATACAAGTGTACTACTATTACTAGTAATATTATGAAATCAAATTATACGTGACATATGTTGGCAGGTTACCTAGAATACACTCAAATACATGAACATTTCTTCTACTTTCATCCCACATCCAAACTTAAGCAGCTTCCCAGCAAGCAAGTACCCTGTCCCATTCTCAAAGGATGTAAATATCTATTTGAAAAGCACTGATTTTTTTCCCCAGTCTTTTATAGTCTGTCTAATTGTTGAGATACCTCTGCTGAATAATCAAATGAAGAAAAAAATTTTTTCCATAATATTTTATTGTCAAATTGTTTTCCATACAACACCCAGTGCTCTTCCCCATAAGTGCCAAATGAAGAAAATTAATTGCTTGGAATTAGCCCTTTCCTTTTAAAATTTTGTTTAAGAAACATAAAGTTTTTACATGTGGAATTATTCCTACACTGTGCTGAATAAAAGAAAAAACTATTACTTCGGCTCAGGTCAGATCTCACGTGGGTTCGAGCCCCGTCAGGCTCTGTGCTGACAGACAGCTCAGAGCCTGGAGCCTGCTTCCGGTTCTGTGTCTCCTTCTCTCTCTGCCCCTCCCCCTCTCGTGCTCTGTCTCTCTCTGTATCAAAAATAAATAAAAACATTTAAAAAAAAAAAGAAAAAACTATTATGTTATTTTATTAAGTCAAAGGGGGTATTGAATACCTATTATAAATATTTTATACTCCATATTGTAAAGTGCTCAAATAAATGTATAAGCAATAACATTTTCTTGAATCTAATCACATAATTTTGTAAATTGCAGTAAGTTTCCATCAGAATATTTTGTGGGCTAGTGATATAGATTTGATTACTATTAAATGAGAAAAAGATGCCTGAGTGTCTGCATGAGGTTACAATATATATTTCATTTATCTTATTCCATATTTTTCTGGCAAATATTTCTTAGCACAGTTTTCTGTGAACTCATTAATCCATATCATACACTAAACCTATACTATGCTAATGTGTAGTTTAAGTGATTTTAATTTTTTAAAGCATTAAAAAAAACAAATTCTAGTTTTTCGTGGCCCTTTCTAGTACTTATGTGCATGCCATGATTTAAAAGATTTAGGGGAAGGTCAAAACAGTTGCTGAGAAAGTGTAAAGCATTGAGGATATAACAGGAAAAGTCAGCTCAGAGCCCAGCAGAAGGAAACGGTGATTTTGCTAAGCTCTAAGGCTACTGTCTAGGTCTGCTACTACTAATCACACACACAGACACACACACACACACACACACACACACACACACACAGACACACACATATATAACACCCATATACACATGTGCACATGCACATAAATACACAGGTGTGTATGAATATGTATGTGTATTCAATAAGAATTTGCTGGCTAATTTAAAATCTTGGGAGGAGAAGCAACCCTTTCTGAGATTTTAAAGTTATAATCAAGTTCTTATTGAAATTTTACAACTAAGTTGTTATTAATTTTTAGAGTTCTGAACAGTTCTCTGCTATAACATCCCTTCTTCCTAAGAAGCCAACAGCTGGGTTAAATATTCTAGTAAACTTAGATAATTTAACCATAGAAGTCATGGAAGCAAATAAGCATATTTATACAGGGGATGACTAGGTCATGCTATTGGGAAAAAAATTATTTAGAATAAAATCTTTGACATAGTCATCAGCATAGTAAATGGTAAAGTAAATCACTTCCTTTAGATTGTTTAGAATATTTAGATAATTTCAAAAATGCCAATGGCAACTATAACAAACATTATTTTTATAGTTGACTTGTCCTTTGTCTTTGTGTTTGGAGCTTTATATAATAAAAATACTTGTAGTGCACCTCTGAGCATTAAGTTAAAACTGTATGTGTGTGGTTCTTTCCGTTGCAGCTTATGAGGGACGTGTGTAAAGTATCTTATTACTTTCCTCCATGTTTTACAAGAACTATTATTATTTTATTAGCATAATTTAGAAACTCTATTATAAACTAGTTAGTGTTAGTCTGGCAGTATTTAAGTTACTAAATATCAGGTTATTATTTTACTAAATATAAAGCTATGAATATCATAGATTATGTTTTTTCTTAATAGAGATACATACGGCAAGACTATTACCTTTGTATTCTACTTTTAATAAAAGGTATTATTTTCTTTTTATAATAAACATCTAATATTAATACCAGCTTAAACCATGGTACCAAATTAAGCGATTGTGGAAATATACTGGATTTATTTGAAAGATAATGAAGTGTAGTGGATAAAACACAGACTGAATGTCAGTAGACATATCTGTAGTTCAGGATCTGCTCAAACTAGCTATATAACTGTCGATAAGATATTTAGTATTTTGAGGTCTCAGTTTCCTCAGTTATAAAATGAAATTTTAGGAAAAAACATGATTACGTCTCTTTATGCTCTGGGATGCCTGGGTGGCTCAGTCAAACATCCGACTCTTGATTTTGGCTCAGGTCATGATCTCACAGTTCCTGACGTTGAGCCCTGCACTGAACTTTGCACTGATGGCGCAGAGCCTGCTTAGGATTCTCTGTCCCCCTATTTCTGCCCCTTCCCCACTTGTACTCTCTCTCTTTCCTCTCTCTCCAAAATAAACAAACACTAAAAAACTCTATTGCCACCTTTAGTTGGATTACAAAGCCACAAATGGGTAGAAAGCAGAATCTTAGCATTTTAGAATATAAATAATGGTAAAAGACAAAAGAAAGAAAGGGAATCTAACTATGAGGTATAACCATAAGAAAGAATCAGAAGACTGAACATAAACTGAAAACAAGTATCTTTCAAGGCTGTGTATGTCTACTCGAATGAGAAACTATGCTTTCTGTTCTACGACCACCACTGCCACCATTGATCTGCAATTCCCACTTGCCGTTTCTTCTCCGCACTTGTGATTTTAAACTTTGTGTCAAATGGGAATATTTATAAAGTTCTTCTTCACAGAAATTCAGAGTAAAATTCAAATTTTGATTATAAATTATATGGCTTTAAATGGAACTAACATGACTTCATTAATATATTGAGCAATGGCCATCATCAAAGGAAGAAAATAAAGGTCTGCCTATCAAAATACCCTGGACTTTATAGTCTGTACAGGAAGCTAAGACGAGATGGATGTGGTGTGAATTCAGCCATTCGTTTCAACAAATATTTCTTTGGCGCTTACAGTGTACAACATGCCATTTGTTAGCGGGAACTTGGGAAAGCATTGTCCCTGCCTGTGCTGACTGAGTTAGTAAGCTCTGTTTCACTAAATAAAATATTCCTCATGTAGAACCACTTTTGAAAAAAATTGAAAATGGACAAAGAGTGAAATTCAGAGTAGAGATATCACTTCTGCCTCTAGGTAAATGTATGTGTTTGCATATGCATGAGAAGAAGAAAGAAAAAGAGAGAAACAGGGTTATGGGGAGAGAGGGAGAGAGAACCTAATCAGACTTGTTTTAGTTTTGCAATTGTTATTGTGTAAAATGGCATCCTTTGAAATGCAAAATTATAATCCTATTTGATTTACTACTTGACTGAAGGGCTGCAAAGTGGAGCAAAATATGTCACATTCAGTGTTTAGCTAAAGAGGAAGAAAGTCATCAAACATTAGCTGCCCTCTAGGAATGCTAGTCCTGACATGTTTCAGACTTTATCATAATTGGAAAAGGAAGAGAAAAGTAAAATCTAAAAAAGAAGTCTGCATAATCATGTTGGAATCTCAATATCATGAAAATAAGCAGTACATTCCAAATACACTCCACCCACATTAAAAACAAATATGTGGGGGCAGATGCCAAATTTATAATTGGTTCTTTTGGAAGGTAGAATTAAATACGCATAGGAGACATGTTTTTGTACAAATATCTGAACTATTTTGATTGCTAATAAAACTAACGTTTACATAAGAAGAATAAGGCCCTGAAGAACCAGTAATAACCTAGTTTGTCATTATTTACCCACAGCTTACAACAGCCTCAAAAAAAAAAAAAAAAACCCTCTCTTTGTCTCTTTCATTATAGGTTTCTGGTTTTTAGTAATAGATTACTTTTTTAAAAAAATAGTTTATAGTCAAATTGGTTTCCATACAACACCCAGTGCTCTTCCGCACAAGTGCCCTCCTCCATTACCACTACCTCCCGTCCCCCTCCCCCTCCCCCTTCAACCCTTGGTTCATTTTCAGGATTCAATAGTCTCTCAGGTTTTGTGTCCCTCTCTCTCCCCATGTCTCTTTCCCTCTTCCCCTCCCCCTGGTCCTCCATTGGGTTTCTCCTGTTCTCCTGTTAGACCTATGAGTGCAAACATATGGTATCTGTCTTCTCCGCCTGATTTATTTCACTTAGCATGACACCCTCCAGGTCCTTTTTATTGTTGTTTGCTTGGCTGTTTGTTGTTGTGATTAGGGCAGTGTTACAGGGATGCGGACAGTGGAACGAGGAGAAGCTTTGACACAGTTCTTTGTTGAGCTTTCCAATTTTGGTTAGGGGCTAAGTCAACCAAAAGGCATGACCATCTTCCACTTCAAACCCTGATCAAAGTGCAGGATTGGGGCAGACTGTAGGATGAAAGACAGCACTTTATGGATGTTTGGTACCAAGTCATAAAAATTTAGTAATTGAGACATTGTTTTTCATACACATAAGAAACCTTTACTTAATGTCTACTGTATAGCAATCAATATGAGATCGTTGGATATAGATTTTTATTTCAGGAACACTTGTCTTCCAAAAACTACAATTCACTGAAGGGAGATATAAACAATCCATTCGGATACTGTGTGATAGGACTATTATAAAAGTAGGTAAAAGTATAAATGATGATACAGAATTTCTGCATGAGATTGCTTAAGAAAGGCTAACTACAGTGAAATTTGAGCTGGATCTATAAAAAATGAGCAGACATTTGTGAGGTGGATTGAAGTTTGCAAAAAGTCATTTATTACTGGCAGAGAACTTTGCATCTGACAAACCACAGAAGAATAAAAATAAATGACAGTTATGGAAAACTGAAAAGTTACTTTTTCAAATTATTGAGGGAAAGGAAGGGAGGAGCTGGAGATGTGGCTGATGATGAGATGTGGGACTAAGGGCTTTTAAGCCCTGAAAATGGTTGAGCTTTCTCCTAGGGGTCGTGGAGAACTGTCCAAGCACTGTAAGCAAGTATATAACAAACCAAAGATTCGACCTTCTCTTTTTGGCATTGTTCATTTTCCATTTTTATATTGAGGCATGTGGTTCTTTCCAAAGTAAGACAAGTATTCTTTAAAAGACATTTTATTAATTAAAATAGAGCCAAATTTTATATTTCTAAATAGTAATGGGGGAGGAAACATGAATGTTCAAAGGAAAGGCTAACTGTATTCAGAGAATGGGTCGGGCACACCCATGGGCAGCCATCCACTGAAGCAGTCATTGTTCCTATAATTTTACTTCTAAACATATCTTCAGGGGAGAAGACGTCAAAATATTTTATGAGCAATTTAGATAGTAAAATGGGCAGCTATTTAAACAACTTAGAGATCAGTGAGCATTTTTGAAGTCATATTTCCAAAAAGACTCTTTAGTGGTACTGCTCTATTTATAATTATTTTGCAAATGGTATATCCCTTTAGGGGATTAGCTCAGAATTTTACAAATATCATGGCACACAAATGCCGTACTTTGGGTTTTTGTTTGAATTGAGTTGTGTGTGGTCCTTCACACAACTGGGACCGTTGGCAGCTAATCCTCCTGTCTCCCAGAGAACAGAATTCCCATTGTTGCGGATCTTCACTGGAAACAGCTGGGCTACCTTTCCTGGGCTGGCTGGCAGGATGGGCAGCTGCCGTTCCCAAATCACACAAATCACCAGTGAAGCTTATTTTGATTGCTAACTTCTGCTGCATCACGATACTTACTTTAAAACTGGTTCCTCTATGTTGCCATAGATTCTTTCCATGCATTGCTTCCCCTAGCAAAATGTTTGGGCTACTGGTCCTCTCTACCGTAAAGATTCAAGCCTTTCCCAACTCTGGAAAAAATTATTGTCAGATTTGCTGTCACATTTTGAAAGGGGGAAAATTCCTTATTTCTTCCCTTTGTAGTTGCATCCATACTTCCCCCATAGTTTCCCTATGGTAGTTTTGGCTTTTCAGCAGACATTTGAGTATACAGTGAAATTATGAAGTATGAATCTGGGACAGTTTGGGGATAGGGGATTGTGTGTTTCCTCTGCTACGGAGGAAGATTCTCCATTGATGAACTTTCTTCTGTGAGATGAGAGAATCAGCATGGGGCAGGAAGGGATGGAGAGAGAATATGGTCATGACAGGAGGTGATCCAAAATTGTGAAGGTATTTTATATGGAGCATGATGCTCTGAATTAACTCACTGATTGATTTAACGAGGAAACAGTATATTCATTCACGTATAATATGGCCCATATGTTACTAATATATCCTTTATAAAAAGATCTGAACTTGAGAGACTACAATTAGGAAACACTGTTTTTGTTCTTTTCAGTGACGACTCACAGGGAAAAGAAGAACCCTCTAGAATCTCTCATCTATTAGGTCTCACAGGTTTTCAGATACTTTCATGTATTAGCCTTCAGCGGTATTAAATAATTTTTATTTATGAAAATCCTAGTACCATCTTAAATCAAAACTTCTATGTTACATCACATTTGGAGGAGCTCAGGCCCGACTCCTTCCCATTTCAGTTATAGGGGATGTACACCTTGAATGTACCTTTGCTCTTCTTTATCTACTTCCTCATTTCATGGAACTCGTTCTTCTGATCTTGATTGCCCAAGGATGCTGAGATGGGCTGGTGGGAAGGATTGGAGGGAGAGACAGCTCTACCTCCTTGTGTTCTTGGATTCTGACTGTTAGTTCCCTCTCTCTGGTACATGTTACACTCCCTGTCTGGCCTTTTCTAGCTTCCCCCTGCTTTCTCCTGCCTTTGGGTCCTTACACATATGCTGTTGGGGCCCATAAAGTCCAGGAGGCAGCCATTCCTCTCAGACTGTATTTATTCAAGATGGTTTCTACTAGGCCATGGTCGGTGGTTCCGAACTGGCCCACAAGAAATGTTGCACATTTTTGCCTATCCTCTTCTTTCTAACCTTGTCACACTGACACTCTTCAGTCTTCTCTAGGAAAGGCTATCCAAGGTCAAGGGACATGTTGTTCTTTACCACTTGCTGCTGCAGCCTCTCAGATACTCTGGGCCTTTTGGGTTTTTTTAGTTCTGCATACATTCAGCTGAGGTAAGTTTTCCTTGTTGGCAGTTACCCTTCCCACGTCTTTGATTGTTTGCCTTCCACTTACTTCATCTGGCTATGGGAGCAGAAATACCTCAGAGAGGTTTTCCTCCAAATGATGTCTAAAGATTTTCTACTGGGCCGCTAAGCATCGGTCATGCAGACCAGCAGTGAGATGTGCTGTAAACCTAGTGTGGCTGGTTTTGTGTCTTTTTTTCAAGCTTGGCAATGGGTACTTGTCATCATTGTTCTCAGCATTGCCTGTTAGTCCTAATTCTGAGAAAACTGTTATTGTCTGATTTAATATATTGATAAATTAGTAACACTCTAACGTATTTTATCTTTGTGTTTCATCTGTTGTGGTAGGCTGATAATAGCTTGCAAAGATTGGCCCAATGTCCTAAACCCTGGACACTGTCAATGTTACTTTACATGGTAAAGTTTATAGAGATATGACTAATTTAAAGATATTGAGATGAGGAAAATATTTTGTATTATCTAGTTGGGACCGAAATGCCATTAGTGGTGTCTTTGTAAGAGAGAAGAAGAGGGAGATTACACACTGAGGAGCAGGCTATGTTAAAATGGAGGCAAATATTGGAGTTACAAGGTCATAAGCCAAAGATAGCTAGTGTACATCCCTTTTAGCTCCTCAGTAGAAGTAAGAAATGGGCTCTCCCCTAGAGTCTCCAGAGTGAGTACATCCTTATATTTTTCAGACTTCTGGCTTCTAGAGCTGTAAGAAATTAAATTTGTTTTTTAAGCCCCTCAGTTTGTGGTAATTTGTTACAGAAGCCATAGGAAACTAATAAATCTGTTATTACATATAATAAATGCATTCATATATCTCAGACCTCATGTCTCTTCACTTAGCAGAAACCTTTCATATTGATGACCTCATCCTTCTTCTTGGCATACATTCTTCACTTGTTTTTCAAGATGTCATAGTCTGATTTTCCTCTACCTTTCTGGCTAGTTCTTCTAATTTTCTATTAGATTCCTCTTTTCCCAGATGTGTTAACATGTGAGAGCCATAGGGCTATCTTTTGTTCCTATCTATAATTCTGTTCTTTTATTATGCTCTTTTTTATTGTTATGGTTTTATATACTGTAATGATTTCCAAATTTGTATGCCCAGCTAGGGCTTTCTACAGAACTCTGAATCACATCTCCAATGACTATGTAATATTTCCTTTTAGGTGTTTAATAATTAACTGTGGCATATGGAAGCCATACTTATGACCTCCCGTTCTCTTCAGATTGAGCCCATCCACAGTCTTCCTCACTGCAGCTGAGGGTAACTCCATAGCTTAGACCAAATTTTTAGAATTACATTTCATTGCTCTGTTTCTCTTTTATTCTATATCTAAATCCTCAGCAAATATTCGTTCCTTTATTTTAACAATATGTCTACCTCATCATCTTCAAAGTTACTATGTTCATTTAAGCCCCCCACCCCCGATTATGGTGATATTCTCCTTCCCTGATTCTATTCTTGCCTCTTATTTGTCCCACGATGTCAGAATAATGATTAACCTAAATGAGGATTTCTGCCTCTGGAAAAATGGAGTAGACTTAGTTTTTCGTATTCCTTCCACTAAGTACAGCTAAAATTCCTGGATAGTATATGTAAAACAAATGTAAGAAGACCCTTAAAAGTGGAGAGAAGAAGGCAAACTGTCTAGGGATCTTGCAGGACCCAAGAAACAATATAGTGGTAACTTCCTTGTTTTCTTTTTGCTCCATATATTTCAGACTGCATCTTTGGAAAGTAAGAAACCCAAAAACACCAACAGGAACATAAAAACAAACAGCCCAAGTAAAACCTACTTTTTCTGGCCATTAGACCAGGAAAGGGGCAAACAACATTGAATCTATTCCAGCCAAGCATCAGAATTAAAAATCTGTGGACCCAACCATACCCTTGCCTGCCAAGGTCACTTGGGGATACCAAAGTGGTATTAGAGAAGGCAACTGAGGATACCAGAGCTGTAGGCTAAGTGGAAAGCCATGACTTTTATCCCTGCCATAAGAAATGAGCCCTCTACCCTCACCTTCCACACCACTCTCCCCACACACACATTCCATGATATCAGTGAGGACTATAATAGGGGCTATGGACTTCTGTCAGCATTCAATGGTAATAAAGTATCCTCCCCAT
Source organism: Suricata suricatta (assembly GCF_006229205.1). Lineage (NCBI taxonomy): Eukaryota > Metazoa > Chordata > Mammalia > Carnivora > Herpestidae > Suricata > Suricata suricatta. Next base: position 71,928,873 of record NC_043701.1, on the reverse strand, counting down.
TCCTCACTAGAATGCTGTCAGAAGAGGCCTAATGGAGAATCAGAGGATTCACCACCATTCAGCAGTAATAAAATCATCCACCCCACCCTCCCCCCACCCTGTTCCCCAATACACACACAAATGCAGTGTCAATGGAGAACACTTGGGAAGTCAGAACTCCAGCCCTCACCAGCATCAGTGAGGATCCTTTCCCACCTCAAATGTGAGTGGAGGCTGAATTTGGAAGCTGGCCTTCCACACCATCTGGCAGTAATGAAGCAGCAGCCCTCTTCACATACCATACTGGCTTCGGAGAGTACTAACATACACAGGTTTAAGTAATATTCAGAGTCTTATAATACCTACAATGTTTAGGTTTCAATACAAAATCAGTTGTTACACCAAAAACCAGGAAGATCTCAAACTGAATTAGAAAAGACAACTAACAGATGCCACTGAGATAGGACAGATGTTAGATTCATCTCACAAAGATTTTAAAGCACTCATCATAAAAATGCTTAAATAAGCCATTGATAGCAATCTTGAAGTAATTGAAAATAAAATTAGAAAGGTCCAGTAAAAAAAAAAAAAGGCAATAAAAGTCTCAATGGGTGGGCCTAGGAGAAGAATGGATAGGAAAGAGAAAGGAATCAGTGACCTTAAAAGTAGAACAATAAAAATACCTTGATTTGAGCAGTAGAGAATGATATGAACAGAATCTCAGGGACATGTGACTTTATGACCAAATATCTAGCATTTGTGTCAATTTTATCAAAGAAGTAAAAGCTGCAACATATTAGGATGATAAAGTATTTAAAAAAATAACAGCTAAAATTTCCAAAATTTTGTAAAAATCATAGAACTTCAGATTCAAGAAGCTTACAAATCTCAAACAGTATAAACCAAATGGAATGCATGTCAAGAAACATTATAGTAAATCTTTGAAGATTTATTAAGAACATAAAAAGTCTTGAAAGCAGCCAGAGAGAAGTGAAATCTCACCTGTAGTAGAAAAAAACTCAAAATGATTCTAGATATCTCATTGAAAACCACAGAAGACAGAAAGCAGTGATACTATATTTTTTAAGTGGTGAAAGAAAACTTTCAACCCAAAAATCTGTATCCAGTGTAAATATTCCTCAGGAATAAAGGGAAAATCAAGACATTATCGTATAAAAGAAAGAAAAGAGAATTTATTTCTAGCAGAGCTACTCTAAAAGAATAACTAAAGGAAGTTCTCTGGACAGAATTATAATCATAAAAGGAGAAATCTGGGAAGACCAAGAAAGAAGGGCAATATATACAGAGCAAAAACATAACTTAATGTAATAAATAAGTACTCTTACCTTGAGATTCCCCATTTATGTTAGATGGCTGAAGCTATAATTACAACCATCTAATGTGTTTCTAAGTGTGTACAGAGAAAATATTTATGATAAATATAAACAGGGAGGCAAGGATTCTATACTTGAACTAGTAAAATGTGTCACTAATAGACTTTGATAAGTTACGTGTATGTAGTACAATAACTAGATCAACCACTTAGAAATATTATAAGGAGATATACTCCAAAACACTATATACACGTCAAAATGGACTTCTAAAATGTGTTCATGTAACTGACAGTAAAGAAAGAAAAAGAAAACCAAAACTGAAAAACAGAACAAAGAACAAAACCAAATAAATGACAGAATTGAACTTAAACATAGCAGCATTACTTTGAATTTGAATGGTCTAAATATACTAAGTGAAAGACAGATTTGTAGAGTGAATTAAAAAATCCTGATGAAACTAGATGTTGTCTACAAGAAACTCACTTCAAATATATACACTGTTGAAAGTAAAAAGCTGAAAAAGTAAACCATTAAAACCTTAATCAAAAGGAAAAAAGAGTAGCTATACTAATGTCATATAAAGTTGATGTTAGACCAAACAAGTCACCAGGGAAAGAAAGAAGCATTACATGATGATAAAAGGATTAATCCAACAGAAGGCACCGGTGTATGCACTGGACAACAGAGGTGGAAAATAATGTGAAGCACAAACTGATAGAACTGAAAACAAATGGACAAATTCACAATTATAGTTGGACCTTGAAAGAATATAGAAGAACCTAACCACCATTAACCAACATGGTATAATCAGTATTTATGGAGGACTCCAACCAAGAACAGCAGAACACACACATTCCTTTCAGATGTCCATGGAGTACATATTGAGAAAGACCATATCCTCGGCCATAAAACAAACTTCAAAAAGGAGCCATAAAACAGACTTGAAAATAAATCATGCAGAGTATGTTATCTAACCACCATGTAATCAATCTAAAAATTGATAATGAGTTATGAGGAAATTTTCTAAACCCTTGAAACTACTCCTATTTAATCCATGGATCAAAAAAGAAGTCTCATGGGAAATTTAATATATTGAACATACATTTGTTGAAACTCCTGTAATTACAATATCAAAAGTGAACCCTAATGCAAATTAGGTGACTTTGTGGCCATGAGATATGGGAAGTCTTTCTACCTTCATTTCAATTTTGTTGTACACCTGAACCCACCCCCATAAAGTCTTCAAAGAATATATTGAACAGAAAAAAATAAAAATACAATATATCAAACTCTGTGGGATGCAGCTAAAATAGTGCTGAGAGGGAAATTTATAGCCTTAAATGTTAGCAGTAGAAAAAGAGACAAAGTCCCAGTCAATCATTTTTACCTCCCCAGAAATTAGAAAAGCAAAGAAAAATAAACTCAGTGCAAGCAGAAGGAAGAATAAGGAACAGAAATAGAAATTGATGAAATTGAAACCAAAAGATGGAGGGGGAGAGAGGGAGAGAGAGAGAGAGAGAGAGAGAGAGAGAGAGAGAGAGAGCGCCAATCAATGAATCAAATAGCTGGTTCATTGAAAAGATTGCTACCACTTAATAAATTGCTACCATCTTGCTACCAGGATGGAAGGAGGAAAAAGTGAAGGGATAATTACTCATCTCAGGAATGAAACGGAGTATCATTACAGACACAACGCAGATAATAAAGGATGAATGAACACTCTGAACCTCAATCGACCTGCATAAATGGGATAACTTAAATGAACCAACTCCTCAGAAAGTATAAACCACCAAAACTCTTCTCCTATGAAATGAGTTGTTTGAATAGCCCTGTAATTACTGAAAAAATTGAACATGGATGTGAAAATCAGCCAAAAATTAAATCTTTGTGCCCAAGTACCTCTATGAGAATTCTACTTAATATTTTAAAAACACATCACTCTGCTCAAAACCCTCCTTGATGTCCCATTTCACTCAGTGAGAGCCAAATTCTTTCTCTGACCCTCAAGGACCCACATGATAAGGCCCATTACCTTTGAACTCACCCCCTACCACTGTCCTTTTTGGCCTGCACATCCAAGGACACATCTAATTGATCGAGCCTCCTTGTTCCACAAATGGAAGCACACCGGGACCACTCCCAGCACAGGGATGATGTACTACACTGCGTGCTATGATGAATAACAATATTAGTAAGAACAGCCTGTCAATGCCACAGAATGGGTGGCTTAAAAAACAGAAATTTGTTTCTCTGTTTGGAGGCTGGGAAGTCCACAGTCAAGGTGCCAGCTGACTTGGTTTCTGGTAAAAGCTCTGTTCCTGACTTGAAGATGATCGCCTCCTCTCTGTGCCCTACATTTCAGAGAGAGAGCAAGCTGTTGTGTCTTTTTATATAGGCACTTATTTAATGGGACCAGAACCTCAACCTCATAACTCCACCTTATTTCCTCTCAAAGGCCTCATTTGCAAATACCATTACACTGGGGTTTTGGCCTTCAACAATTGAATTTGTGGGGTCAAAATTTCAGTCCATAATAATATCCATAAAATTATTTCTTCACTTTTAGGTCTTGACTCAAATGTCACCTTCTCAGGCCTTGCCACATACTTTTCCAATACCCACTCCTCTCCAAACACTTGATATTTTCCTCCTATGCTTAACTTTTTCTTTTATACTTGTCACACCTTGTATACCATAGAATTTTATTACCTTTGTTTATTCTGACTCCTTCTCTTTAAGTTCTATGTAGTAAAATACTTTTCATGTGTTTTTACTTTTGTTAGCACTATCCTCACTTCCTAGAAGAGCCTCTGGCATATAGTAGGCACTCAGTAAAAATGTGTTAAATGGGGGCCTCTGGTTGGCTCTGTCAGTTAGGCAGTCCTCAGGTTGTGATCTCATGGTGGTTCATGGATTCTAGCCTTGCTTGGGATTCTCTGCCTCCCTCTCTCTCTGCCCTACCCCTCCCCTTGTTAGCTCACTCTCAAAATAAATAAACAATCTTTTTGAAAATGTGTTAAATAAATAGGGGGCACTTGGTTGGCTCAGTCAATTGAGCATCTGAGATCATGGTTTGTGAGTTTGAGCCCCACATCAGACTCTGTGCTGACAGTGAGGAGCCGACTTGGGATTCTCCGTCTTCCTCTCTCTCTGCCCCTCTCCCTTTTGTTCTCTCCCTTTCAAAAATAAATAAACACTTAAAAATTAAGTCTTTTAAATAAATGAACACCATTAATAAACATATTTCCAGATTCATCACTTAATGAGCCTAATTATAAAATTTTGGAGAAACATAAAGTTGATCAGTAGTTGACTTTAGATTTTAAAAATTATAAACAGTTTCTGAAAACTCTTTATATGAAATTCTAGAATGTAGGAGAATCTATTTCTACCATACTCTGCTGCCCTGACTAGTTTTCTCTCTCTTTTTTTATCTCTTCAACTTCATGACTTTAGAGTTTCATTTCCATCTTGTAATATATTTTATTTTTCCTATTATATTTAATTACCATTTTTTACTGTATTATAGAGTCCTTACAATCTATTTAGTCACCTTAACACTTCCTAACATTTTAAACCTTTGATTAAGAACACAGACTAGAAGTTTGTTTTTAATTGAATAGTTAGGAATATAACTTATGAATATATTGGTTTTTTAAGTTCAAAATAGATGAATTACCTTTGAAATTTTAAAATTATAGAATAGATAAGTATAAATTTATGATGATTAATTTAATAACCTTAACTTTATCAGACTCTAATATCACCTATCTATCAATTGCCAGAACCAATATTTAAAACTAAAAAAATTTTTTTTCTTTCCTAACTCAAGAAATTATTATTTTTAAGGCAATCTTTTTTTAAGTTTATTTATTTATTTTGAGAGCTATAGAGAGGGGAGAGAGGGAGAGACAGAGAGCCAGTGGGGGAGGGCAGAGAGAGAAAGGCAGGGAGAGAGAGAATCCCGAGCAGGCTTTGCACTGATGCAGGGGTTGAACCCAAGAATTGTGAGATTATGACCTAAGCTGAAGTCTAGAGTTGCACACTTAACTGACTGAGGCACCTAGGTGCCTCTCAAAAGATTATTTTAAGATAATCACTGGAAATACGTACCTAGGCATATTAACATATGGGAAGATGTCCCTATCTAATATATAATTAAACTTAAATAAAACAATAACTTTAATTTGTCTAGACCCGTGTGAATGAAGCCTAGATTAAATCAATTGAAATAACTGTAGGATGTCTTTAGGTTGGGAACAATGGAATCTCCCAGTTTAGTGGACACATATCCTGATAATTGATACATTTACATCCTCTTTAAACCATGTTTGTGGAATTTATAACTGTCAAAATTATCTGTAATTTTCTTATTTAGATTCATGTACTCAAACAGTTTGAAAGCTGCCAATTTTGCACATTATTAAACAGCATGCATGTAAAACTCTGATTTTTTATTTTCCTGATTATTTCTACTTTGGGAATTCCATTATAACAATCAGCAGTCATTTGGGGTCTGTTTTAAACTGCATATGGTACCAGCTATAATTAGTATTTGGAAAGGATCATAAAATAGTTCCATGGGGCTTTTTGCCTTTCCTATGAATTTTCTGAATATATTTTACTGATAGCCAGAAAGGCAAATTAATTTCATTGGACTTCTTTTTATGTTATTGAGTATTTAGTGTTAACACTTTGATATTGAAACAATTCATAATTGTTGCATATTCTAATATTATTGTTTCTGTATTTAGAACGATGTACCTACATAATATAAATTATATGTTACATTATATAACAGATGAATGGGAACCCCTATTAAATACAACTATGCATACTATATAAAGGCTCTGCAGTCTGGTTTCATGGTACCAGGACGCCAAATTTTGTTCACTTGCATTTAATAGAGGCTATTTTTACTCCTAGCTCTTGAGTAAAACATAGGATTTAGGCCTGAGTCAAGTAATATAATTTCATGGTTTTGATCACAGTGATTGGCTTAGGGAAGGCCATGTGACTTAAATGAAAAACAGTATTTTGTTCAATACCTGGGGAGAAAAGAGTTCCTCTTTTTGTTGAATATGAATGAAGAGGAATGCAGCTCCTCCCTCAGAACGGCTTGCGTTGTTTTGTGATCCTGGAGTCCCACAGAGAATGGTACTCAGACTGAGCTAGAGATCAGTGAGGTGAGGCTCGGGCACATCATTTGAGTTCTCAGTCAAGTTGGACCCAAAGCCACCCTAAATTATTCAGATGCATAAGATGTCACATTCCCTTTCTTCTTTAACTTGACGACTCTTGATATCATTGCATATTTGCACAAAACAATTTAGGAAATTAAACACACTAAGTTATATACACTGGGTTCACCGGTTCTCCATCCTGGCAGTTCATTAAAATCACTTATGAGATTTTTAAACACTAATTCATGCACAAGTCCCAGTCAATCATATTAAACCAGAATTCCTGGGGTTATGTTGTGGGCATGAGGTTTTTATATTGTCTTGTTTTGTTTCTTAAAAGCTCCTCAGGTAAATCTAATATGTAACCGGGTTTCAGAAACACTGATTTAGATAGAAATTGTGGGTCCCTAAATCCAGGAAAAAGAGCAATTGGAAGCAAGACAATACTATTTCAAAACTGAGAAGGGATAAAGGAAATATGAGTTAGTTTCATTTTAATAGGTAGTTAAGAAACCATAAATTGGAATTTTTACTTAGTCAAATGTTGTTAGTTTTTACTGAGGTAATAATTTTTAAGATAGACTCCTGAAAACTGTATGTCAAAGATGATTAAAATGAGACATACATCTTTATTCTTTTTATTTTATAATACTCTACAAAACCAAATATGATCAAATCTTTTATCTTTTATGACCTTAACATTTCAGAGAATATTTTAATACAGGGTACCTTTATGTTTTGGTAAATCTGTTCATAATGTCTATGTCTTTATGATCAAGAAGAGATGTCTTCAAAGTCAGAGCTTAATTTAAGTATAAGTTGAGGCAGTGTCCTCCAATATTATGTTGGTAAATTGCATTATTGTGTATCCATGTTCTTTGTCATATAACTTCACAGTTGTCTTGCTAAAGGTAGAATGTACTTTTCTGCTCCTTAACTTTAGGCTTAGCCACGTGTTTTGCTTTAGCCAGTGGGACGTGAGAAGTCATGATGCAAGTATAGGACAGTACAGTAGGCATGTTCTTTCTTGTACTCCTGCTGTTACTTTGAGGAGAACATCTGGCCAGCCCGCTGGTATGAGGAGGAGGATGAGAGACATGTGCAGTAGAACCAGCTCACAGATACACTGTGACAAGAGCTGCCTCATTACCGCAGCCTGAAGTAGAGATTCTCTGCTGAGGGTTGGGCAGACCCCAGCTGAGTGACTCTCAGACCTGAGAGAATAAATGATCAGTGAGTCATCAAGTTTTGTAAGGGGCTGTTGTACAGAGTTATTATGGCAATCCCTATAAATTTCGGCTAAGGAACAGATCTTTCCCAAACACGTTTTATATTTTGGCAATAAGAGGAAACAATCTTTAATTACACACTTAAGGCAAAACAAAATGACTATTCTTTGGGGGAACATTTGGCTTAAATAGTATCTACAAGATTCCTTTAGAGCAAATACCTCATTTGGAAGAGAGACACCGAGATGGGTGTTTTTCTTTCCTACCTCTATGTTGAAAAATACAGAAAATATGGAAAAGACAACTAAAAACAAGCCTGCTGATTGCATAATTTTGCAAAGGAAAGTACTTAAGACAACTTTGAAGGGCTTTTATTCTAGGATTTTTCGCTGATAATTACTCACCAAATACTTTAGAGTATATTCAGTTTTTTTATATGTTTCCAAATATAAAACCATAGCTTTTAGTTTGAATAGTAATTGTTGAGTTTGAGAGTTTTAGGAAAAGCATTATATTCAGGATAATTGTTATAAATAAGTTTCACAAAGTTGTTATTTATGATTTGGAAGGCCCAAATTCCAAATGTGTTTCATAAGGAGTTGATCTAGTGATGTATCACTAAGAAGCTGACATTTTTTACTCAGCTTAATACTATTTCTGAGAGAAAAAAGTTATTGCATACTTTATACAAAGATCACAAAATGATGACATTTCAGTGGAAAATATAAGAGGATATGAATTCTGAAAATTAGCATAAAAAGTACTTTATCACATCATTCTCCATATTCCAAAAATACATGGAGGACACAGTGAAGTGAATCATCTCATTTCCAACATATTGTTCCCATTTGTATATAACAGTTCTCCAATCTGGGGGAAGAAAACAAACATGGACACTTTGATAGGAATTGACTCAGATATAAAGTCATAATATTTCAATGCCAGATTTTTGAAATCAATTTTATAAAAACATGAAGGAGATTCTACTGAAGCAAATGAAGAAGTATCTTCATATCATAGTTTGTGCATTTAAAGGCATAATTAAAAAAAAAACCTTATAAATTTGAAAAATACCCCTTAGCATAGGACATGGGGAAGTATAAATTTATCTCATATGCAGTAATGTTTCTTAATGTGTCTCTTTCTCTTACAAACCTTAAAAATACTTTTGTATCTAACTAGAGGATTTGCTGCTTTCTTGGAAAGATTATGGTAGCGCTTTTGATAGAGAAGAAAAATATTTTGATGAAGTGTATATAACTAGGTCCTGAATTTTCAGCATATTAAAAGGGGGGAGATTTGAAGACAAAGCCAATATTGATCATTGCATCTGATACGCTTCTTGAAATATGTTTTACTCTCAGTCCCCCCCTTGCTAATCGTTGCCATCCCTGTATCTCAGTGAAGAATAATAGGAGATACAATGTGATACTTCTGGAAGTCTGCCATTTTAGTTAAGTCTGAGATGGCAATATTGAGCAGAATAAGTTTGTTCTGTTTCAAATAAGGCAAACTTTGAGAGGTTAGTGTTTGGGAGTACTAGTTCAAAGTCATGCAGCATTCCATTCATTGGTGGTTATGTGCTATGTGGAATAGTAGATATACATTAAGGTCAAGTTTTCCATTTTTTTCTGCAAGTAAAGATATGAGTGAGAAGTCAGTTTTCATAATATACATTATTTATATGATAGACTCATAAAAAAACATGTGTTAGACTTCCCTCCTGCTGCCAGCTAAGTTTTAGCTACTCACTCACTATATCCGAGTGAAGAATAAGCAGTTAAAAAAAAAAAGCTTGTATCAGAAAATGTAAGCTTTTTAAAAAAGAAAATCATATATCCAATTTATCACTAACAACTGTCACTTTTTGTAGGTTAAGAGGGCTTTTGCCTTGAGAGCAGCATAACTTTTTTTATGTAATTAATTTATATGTCACTATAAACTGGATAAATTGTTTCCTTGTTCTTTTATGAAACAATTTATGTAACACTGATAGAAATATTTTAGTGTGCAAATACATCATACAATCAACCTCTTGAGTTTTGCTGCATTTCAGTGTTGGAAAAATAAATCTCTTAGATTCTCTTCATGTTAATGTCCTATATCAAAATAAATTTTGTTACAGCAGATTTGAATCAAAAACACCTAATTTAATGTCTTTATTTAATGTCTTCATTGATAAGTGAACTTTAATAGCAGGTTTTTTTTAAGTTAAAAAAATTATTTTGTGAAAGAGAGAAACCCGCATGCTAGCATGAGAGGGGCAGAGAGACAGGGAAAGAGAGAATTCTAAGCAGACTTCACATTTAGCATGGAGCCCAACATGGGGTTTGATCTCATAGCCCATGAGATCATGACCTAATTCTAAACCAACAGTTGGATGCTAAATGGACTGAGTCATCCAGGCACCTCAATGACAGCTTTTAAAAATATCTGTGTTCTGTTCATTCGTTTTTTTCTTTCTTTCTTTCTTTCTTTCTTTCTTTCTTTCTTTCTTTCTTTCTTTCTTTCTTTCTTTCTTTCTTTCTTTCTTTCTTTCTTCTTTTTTCTTTCTTCTTCCTTTCTCTCTCTCCCTTCTTTCCTTCCTATTTTCCTTCCTTCCTTTCTTTCATTCCTTTAAATGTTTATTTAATTTTGAGAGAGAAAGAGAGAGAGGCACAGAGAGAGGGAGAGAGAGAATCCCAAGCAGGCTCCACACTGTCAGTGCAGAGTCCGAAATGAGGCTTGAACTCTTGAACTGTGGGATCATAACCTGAGCCGAAATCAGTAGTAGGTTGCTTAACCTACTGAGCCACCGAAGTGCCCTTGTGCTCTTTTCTTAATACTAATTCTATTTACTGGAAAAGCCTTTTACCTTTTCATTACTAGAAAAGCAAAATATCACAACAGCTAAAAAAAAAAGTTATTCAGGCAACATAAGGTTTCTTAATAGTCAAATATATTAATCTTCTGATACTTCTGAACTTCAGGTTTTCTTTCATTCCTCCTTTTTTTATGTCTGGAAAATATCTTCCAGTTTTCAAAGATTATTTTCAAGTATCATTTTCTCTCTGAAGTTTGTATTTCTCTGTGTAGGTAAATTTACCAATATACTCCTTATGCCTACAATGTCTTTTTTGCATATTGCTATTAAAGCAAACCTTATTCTTGTGCTTCACATGCCTCTCTCCCCAAATCTTGACAGTAGGATATTTAAATATTTCTTTACAGATCCTAGCAAACAAAATAGCAGGTATTGTTCAAATAATCAATGAATGGCAACACAAGTACACAGAAACAATTAATCAGGGTAGCTTCTTCATCAAGGCAGGGGCCGTGTTGAAACTCTATGAGCCCAATGATGTGGAGACATGGAAATTGACTTAGTATCTCTTAATGAAGCTGTTAGGTAATAGGTATTTGCCAATAACAAAGAGAACAATTCATGATAAAATGTAAAATGTGTTTATTTTATCATTTAGATCGATGTTTTGAGTAAGTAAGCCTATGCGGAGCATAACTGACAGATCTTGTGTAGCAGGAGTTTATATATATATATACACACACACACACACACACATACAGGATTTAAGTGCACAACACAGTTTCCCCGCTTTATCATCAGCACCTCTTGAGTACCTCAGCATCATCCTTTTTAACTCCTCTGTAAAAACTGCTATAATTGCAGAATAGTTTGCACGCCCACAAGTCCTTCTCTCAGATTAGTTTTCTTTTCTTTAGTAACTCCCTAACTGACCTACAACAGCGACCTCCTGGGGTTTCAGCAGAACACTAAACCAGTAGTTCCAAAGACTAAACTTCGGTTAACTGGTTGTGTTTTAATGAGAAATGAGATAAGTGTCTCCAATTAATAGACCTAAAAACAGAGCTCAATGATTAGAAATTGTTTCAAAGGCAAAAATAGCAAATTTTATATATGTATTTTAACATATACTTTACATTTATGTATGTATACATCAAAATACTTACATTATTTACTGTAATAAATGTGACATATTACACATCAGACATTATTTTTGTGTTACATAACTTGGCTCTCATAGTTGCAGGCATGTATATTATGTACATTATTCTTGGCTTTTAAAAAATTTCAGTTAAGACATAGTCATTCTTTCATACTAGTTCATGGCATTCTTTAATATATGTGAGGATGACATGATTTAGTTCATATTAATTTTTTTCTAGATGGATTCCTACTGCTTTCTCAGCAGCTTCCTTCTGCTTCATTACCCAAACAATTCGGCAGAATTGGTATGTAGGCAATAAAGTCAATTGGTCTTGAAATGGTTCTAGTACATTCTTTTTTTCCCCTTCCCTAGGATAGAAGATTAATAATCACTACTAAAGCTTCCAGACAAAAGGAAAGACAGTCTTTTAGGGAAAAAATATTCATATTTGAAGCTCAATGATTCTTAAAATATATGAATGGGTAACATACGCACACACACACACACACACACACACATGCACACATGCATATATCAAATGATCACTTTCTCAGAAATCTTTAGAAGAATAATAATAATAACAAAAAGCAACGTAAAAATGATAGCTAAGCAATTTTTAACTGGCCTAGCCAGAACATTATTAATGGAATATTATCAACCACATGTACTATGTTTATATTGTATCCACAGTGTAATTTAATCTATCCCAAATAATAGAGGCTTATATTTTAAAATATATATATTTTGAGGTATGAGGAAGGTTTCCAACATAAAAATAGGGGTCATTATATATGGTTTTTACAACTAAAACTATGCATGTGTTTAGATATGCATTCACAAACAAATAGCTGCATGCTATGTTACTGAATATTGTCTTCATTCAAGTGTATGTAATATTTGCATTTATTTTTCTCTTCTGTGGGTGACACTTCATTACTAGAAATCTGTGCCTTTTTATTCCTTCCCTCATAATTCAGATTCCTAGCACATAATATTGAATTTTATGGCTAAACCTAAAGTAAATCATGCACAGCTGTCTCTATTTTAGGTGTTCTATATGCTTATTCTGGCAGTGTTACTATTGTGGTATACAATGCTATACAGTATTATA
>NC_043701.1:71870709-71915990 GCF_006229205.1 Suricata suricatta | reverse complement strand
GGACTTCTTTCTGAATGTCTTGCTACCCTAGGTTTATTCCTTTATACATTTTGTGTAAAGAAAAATAGTATTTGAATTTTTTCAGTATAAAATAAGCAAAATAATCTTTCTGTGGTTTTTAAATACCTTTAAAGCAAAGGGAGGGAGTGCATTATTTAATAAATCTCAAATTGCAAATGTACCTTGGCTTCATTACACTCTCTTAAAGAGAGCTGTAAATTGTTTCTCTAGTTCTGTTATTAAGATGTCCTAGAGGAACAGCATTCTTTACATTTCATTAGTAAAAGTGAAAGGATTTGAAGATCAAGAGGAAAAGTGAACTTTTTGCCCATCATTTTTCCTTCCCAATATTATACCTGCCTTACTTTATAGAATATCTTTATGATATTTACATAGTGCCCACTTTAAAAATGAATGAACAGAACATAGATAATTGATAATTGACATAGTTAAAAATTTCATGAGTCAGTAGTTTACTTCTGCATAGTAAAGGAAACCATCAACATATTGAAGAGTCACCCTATAGAATAGGAGAAAATATTTGTAAATCACATGTTCAGTAAGGAATTATCCAAAATATAGAGGGTACCCATACAACTCAATGGCAAACAAACCAAACCAAAACAACACTGAGACAAACTTAATTGAAAAGTGGGCAAAGGACCTGAATAAAAATTCTTTTTTTCCCCAAAGAAGACATACAAATGGCTGACAGATATGAATTTTTGGAGTGATGGTAGGGTGGTCCAGAGCTGAGGGCCAAGAGAGAATTCTTGAAGACATCTTTGATGCGAAAAGGTGATTTTGTAAAAGCAGAGGGACAGGACCCTTGAGCAGAAGAGGTACACTGGGGTCCTGATGGATAACTCATTATATACCCTCGGGTTGGGAGGGGATCAGGGATAGAGGAAGTCGCTAAATTATTTTGGAAACAAGGTTTCCAGGACCTTGAGGAGCTAGCTGTTGCTATGTAAATGCCATATATTACCATTTAATAAAACCTCAGTCATGAGACCCTTTAGATATATATTGGGGGGCAGTAAGCTTGGAGTATGATTGCCAGGATATATCTTAGCCCAGTTAAGATAAAGGAAGTAGATTTATAGTATCCTTGAGATCGAGATAACGTTAAGCTAAGATTCTCTTAAACCTCTAGCAAAGTTTTATCATTGAGACAGCTGAGCTTCTAATGGGAGGTCATTCTGCCTGTTTCAAGGATTTGTCAGTGGGCTGTAGGTGGTAAGGAATTTAATTTTTAATTTGCCTGAGTTTCCTACATTACCATGGCAAGCACTTAAACCCCTTTCCTTTGTTCTTGGTTAGGCAGGAGGGTCAGAGGAGTATCACACATACTCCACCTCCTGGTGGTGGGAGGGGGGTTGCTGTTAGCCTGTACTTGCCCTCAGTTTGCCCCATGCTCTTCATCAGATATGTGAAAAGCCATCAGGCAAATTCAAATGCAAATCAAAACCTCAGTGAGATATCACTTCACATCTGGAAATTATCAAGCCTTAAAAAAGAAGAAAATCCCTCTATTTGTGACAACATGGATGAATCCAGAGGTGTTAGGCTAAGAGAAATAAATAGAGCAGAGAAAAACCAGTACTTCATGGTATCACATTTATGTGAGATCTAAAGAAATGTCAAACACAGAAACAGTAGAATGATGGTTGCTGGGGACCGGGCGTGTGGGGAATAGGGAGAGGCTGGTAGAAGGAGACACGTATTTTCAATTATCAGATGACTAAGGTCTGAGGATCTACTGTATAATACGGTGACCGCAATTGATTATACAGTATTTATATAATTGAAATTTTCTCAGGCCGTGGAATTCTTTATAAAAAGGGAACTCCCTAAAATATGCTCCAATATGTTTTTGGCTCTTGTTTTTCTTAATGCTGGTTCACTGTGTGAATTTGGAAACAGTATAATGATTACATTGATACGTGAATCTGCTCTGTGATAACAAGCTTCCTTTAATATCTGGAACATTTAACTATGACGTTAGTTTTCAAAGTTCTTTTAAGTGAAAGGTGTCCTTCCTCAATAAAAACTATGAAACAAGGTTGAAGGTACCTTTGTGAGCTAATATCAAATGAAGAGTTTGTTAAAACTGTAAGATAAAAAAAATATTTTAACTGATATACAAATTGTGTTACATTTGTAATTAATTAGAACCCATCATTTCAATTTACATATGTATTAGAATGAGCAATTTATAACATTTAAAATCAAAGCTATGAGTAAGTATTCTAGACATTCATTTATTTTCACTTGTTGTGATCAGTCCTGGGTGTTGTATAGAAGTGTTGAATCACTACCTTGTACAACTGTAACTCCTATTCCACTGTATGTTAACTAACTGGAATTCAAATGAAAGGCTATAAAAATCCATCTGTTTTTATTTTTCATGGTTAAGAAATGATGTGATTAGTCATATATATGAGAAGGCTCTATAAAATATATGGAAAATGTATAGGAAGAGGAACTTAAACTCTTTTTCCTGAGGCTAATAAATAGCTTGCATTTGTGATTAAATTCTGTTCTCTGATAACCGATCTCTGGCAGAGAGCATAAATTTCTCATTATTAAATGAAAGGGAGAATTTGTCATTAAATTAACAAATTTATTTAACATAGTAAATTATTAATAAATCTTATTTAGCATATAAACTATCATTAAAGGGAGATTATATAATATACCTATCTGTTTACAGTCCTTTTCTCTTCTTCTCCTTTATCTCACCCACCCTATCCCTACCACTTCTCTGGCTGTTAATGCCTTACAGGTAAAGAATTAACTTTATTTAACTATTTTGTATTGCTGGTGCCTAAGCAGTATTTGGTTTCTGCTAGATATCCAGTAATTGTTAATTTAAATAAATCAACAATGCTTTTAAAGCAGGTACAAAACATTACTTTGGGAACTATTTTCTATATTGACTTTCTTTTTTATAGTGTTTTTTATTTATTTTTGAGAGACCGATAGAGACAGCATGAGCAGAGGAGGGTCAGAAAGAGAGGGAGAATCAGAATCTGAAGCAGGGTCCAGGCTCTGAGCTAGCTGTCAGCACAGAGCCTGACGCGGGGCTCAAACCCACGAACCGTGAGATCATGACCTGAGCTGAAGCCGATGCTTAACCGATTGAGCCACCCCGGTGCCCCTATATTGACTTCCAATAAAACCTGAGAATATAACACTGAAATGTGGATTGTTGAAGGTGTTTTATATTGCAAGGATAGTTAATGAGTTCCAGGTACACAGCTTTCTGGTCATATAACCTGCTTGCAAAATAGAGTTTAGCATATCTAGGCAAATGAGATGATAGAATGTTCTTAGATAATGTATGTTTTTTAGATGTTATTTCTCTAAATTGGAGTTTAAAAGAGTCCTAACAGCAAACTGTGCCAAGGAAATGCTGGTGATGAAAACATCAAGTGCATATTATTAGTTATAATGCTCAGGATAATCCATATGCTTTGAATACGAGAAAGTAAAAACAAAACTAAGTGTTTATGAAGAAAAGTAAAGACGGCAGTGAAAATGACTACATGTGTTTTTGAGTAGAAACAACATTATATTTATAAAAGGGCTTCACATTAACCTCTAACACTAAAAGAATTTTGCCTAAGGCAATAGAGTACAACAAAATGAGCATTGGAGAAATGATTTCTATCATAATTCAAAGCAGGATGGAGCTTCCAGAACTTATACTCAATGAATTGGGGAATGGATCAAAGCAGATACGCAAAAATTGGTAAGATGTCTTTTGCCTCAGAACCATTTCTATTTCCAGGAAAAGGAATTGGCCAAGTCAGGTAGGCCATACCAAGGGCACCAAGGATTCAAATATTGGTGGGATGTGAGGAAAGAATTCTAGGTGTATAGTTAGAGGAGAACCTCTGTGATACTATGGAGAAAAAAATGTAAGCAGAAACTCAACTCTGGGTTTTGGACAAAAATATAAAGTGTATTCAAGGCCCACTTAAGGACTATGCAGTCATCTAAGGCTTATTCACTCCCAAGGAAAATTGGTGTGTCACCATCATAGAAATTGTGTCAGGGATTGATGGATGCTAGCAAGGCAGAGACAATTGCCATGCATTTACTTCTGTCAGAGACTCTAGGAGAAATTTGGAAGGCCTGAACCCTTGGGACACTGAAAAATGTAGGTCTAGGAACAGAGACAAAGATACAAACTAAACAAAAAATACATTGTCAATTTATATTGAAAATGGAAGAAAGAGTTCCTCTTGTCACATAAGAAAACACTTTATAGTTTCTGTGGGTTATCTTATTTGACCTACATTCTTCTTGACAGGCCTATCATGGTGAGGTCTTTGAGATGTACTCCCATATTGTAATTTAGTTTTGTCAGGTCAAACTGTGATTTTTAGGATGGAACTGCTGATGTTATCATTGGAATATGATACTGATTCATAATAGAAAAATTCTGTTCTAGTTCCTTAAGGAAGATAATTGACTTCCTTAATGTACTAAGTTGAAAAAATAAAGCATTGTTTTTATGGGGAATAGCTTTAAAAATATGCAATGGAGAGAAAAAAAATACATAGTGTATCATTTTTTCCTTTCTGTTCCTTGCTACCCCAAGAAGTGGAAGAAACAAAAATGCGAAAGTAAAATTTATTTTTTATTGGAAAATAATTACTGGATGAGGCTAAGTTATAAGAAACACATAAGATAAAAGATGTGATGGGGAGGAGGAAAAAGACAGCATTCTCTATGGCTGGAAAGAGTGGGGTCCTTTTTAAAGCAAAAATCTTTGGGGTAGATTTAAGAAATACATAAGAATAAGAAATGGATGAAAACTGGATTTATGGAGTTTTGCTATGTTACTTATCTCTCTGTTAATATTCATCAAGATACTCCAGTTGCAGTTTAAAATACTATTTTTTAAAAATACTATCAATTTGCTTTTGGCTGCTAAAGTGATATAAATGCAGAAGCTTTTTCACTTCAGGCACACTTTATTGTAGCTCTTTCTACTTGCAAAGGCTATGTAGGTCATTTATCCAGATTACATAAACTTTTCTCAAAATAAGTTTATGTATTTGAAAGGGCAAGGGAAAACTCCTATTTTGAAACCCTTAAAACTAAATTAGTGGCAGTTAGGAAATGGTACTTGTTTTGATTTTTATATTCCTAAAAGTACTTGGATTTGGGGGAACAAAGAATTTCATGAATCTGAGAAGACTGAGTAAATAGGATCAATTATAGATAACTTGATCAATCTAAACATCATTAAAAATAAATCCATTCTGGGGCATCTGGGTAGCTCAGTTGGTTAAGTATTGGACTTGGGTTCAGGTCATGAACCTGCTTTCATAAATTCAAGTCCTGTGTCAGGCTCTGTGCTGACAGCTCAGAGCCTGGAGCCTGCTTTGATTTCTGTGTCTCCCTCTCTCTCTGCCTCTCCCCTCCTTGCAATCTGTCTCTATCTCTTAAAAATAAATAAAGATTTAAAAAATCAGTTCTGCTTTCATCTTCATAATAAAAAGCTTGGAAATAACATTTCCACTCATAGACTAAGATAAAGCTAAATAAACTTAACATGAATGACTTTTCTTAGACCTGTCAGAGAACTGTTTGGAGGACATATTGCCACCCTCAAATCTGAATAGACAAGTGTACAGAGACTCATCAAGGTCCTCATTACTTGAATCACTGAACTGGAAGTTAGGACAATAGGGATTTTCCAAAATGGAATGCAAAGAAAAAAAATTAAATATAAAAACAGAATAGAACATCCAAGAATTTTGTGACAATTTCCAAAGATGTAATGCGAATAAATGGGATATCAGCAGAGGAAACAAAGAAGCAGAACAAGCATTTGAAAAAAATAATAGCAGAAAATTAAAAAATGACAGATACCAAACTCTAGATCCTGAAATCTAAGAGAGAACAAAACAGATAAGTAGCAAAGGAAATCTACAACTTAGCATGTCATATTCAAATAGCAGAAAACCAAAACTGACGAGAAAATCTTAAAAGAAATCTGAGGAATAACAAACCTTACCTATAGTAGAAAAATAATAAGAATTACATTAAACTTTTTTTCAGAAACCATGCAAACAAGAAGAGTGAAGTATTTCCCCTTTAACTCAGTGTTGAAAGAAAAAAAAATCACCAACCTAGAATTCTATACCCAGTATTTACTCAAATGGATTGAAAACTTACACCCATACAAATACAGATACAGGAATGTTTATGGCAGCATTATTCATAATTACCAAAAAACTAGAAGTAACTAAGTTGTCCGTCAGTAGATTAATAGATAAAAAGAGATTTCAAAAACAAATGAACTTAGGGGAAAAGAGAGAGAGAGAGAGGAGCAAAACACAAAATAGATTCTTAACTGGAGAGAACAGACTATGTGTTGCTGGAGGAGAGGTGGGCAGGAGAATGGGCTAAATGGGTGAGGGTATTAAGGAGGGCACTGGTTGTCATACGTTAAGTGATAAGTCACTAAATTCTACACCTGATACTCATATTACACGGTATGTTAACTGATCAGAATTTAAATAAAAACTGAAACTAAAAAAAAAAAAGAAGTGTTCTGTTGGCTCTTGAACAGCAGAAGTTTGAAATGTATATGACTACTTATATGTAGATTTTTAAAAATATGAGGTGCCTGGGTGATTCAGTAGGTTGAGCGTCTGGCTTCAGCTCAGGTCATGATCTCACGGTTTGTGGGTTCAAGCTCCACATCAGGCTCTGTGCTGACAGCTCAGAGCCTGGAGCCTGCTTCAGATTCTGTGTCTCCCTCTCTCTCTCTGACCCTACCCTGCTCACACTGTCTCTCTCTCAAAAATAAATAAAACATTTAAAAAATTAAAACTACAGTACAATACTGTAAGTATATTTTCTCTTCCTTATGATTTTCTTAACATTTTCTGTCATCTAGCTTACTTTATTATAAGAATATAGTACATAATACATATCACATAGAAAATATATATGTTCTTGATAATGCTTTTGGCCAGCAGCAGGCTATTAGTAGTTACATTTTTGGACAGTCAAAAGTTATACATGAAATTTTGACTGTATAAAGGCTGGTATTTCTTACTCCCGTGTTGTTCAAGGCTCAGCTGTATATCCATACCATGCAATATATTCAGATGTGATGTTACACTCTTCACATAGATTTGAGTATTTAATTCTATGTCTATATCTGGATTTTTTTCCTGCCATATTAAACACATTTTCCTCTCTATATTTTCCTCTGCTGTCCTCAGACTATTTCATAAATTGTCATTCATATAGTATGCCCCTATTAAGAATGCATATCAAGTTGTAAGAGTGACAGATTGTGGGGCCTGCATGAGCAGAGTGACCATGTGGTTTCAGGATGAAGATGGTAAAAAAGAAAAAAACACAGTAAAGACATGAATTTTATGTCCCAATTAGGCTTAACAAAATACCAAGCCAACAGCCATACAGCTGATGAGAGGTAGTTTCTATGCTATAACCTGATTTAGATTTAAATTGACAATAATTATAATCCATTGTGTGAAATAATAGCACTGAGCTAACATTAGGCTTAAATTAATTTCTATTATAATTAATTTTTTATCGTTTCTTGCTGTGAGCACTTAATGAAATATTCATTTTTACTTTATGCATACCATGTTATTTGAAAATGTTCACATTTGTAACTTTATATGGTGCATATTTATGTTACTGATATATTTGTCTACATATGTTGTTTATGTTCTATAAAGAAGTCCATTCAAATTTAATTTATTGTGTTGCTTTGACCACTTTTACTGATATATTCACGATTTCTTTCTATACTACTTTAGTTTTAATATTTAATTACTTTTAATTTGGTTTTCTGTTTGCTGTGTGTATTTACTGTAAATAATGCCAATAATAGTTTAGAATACTACAGATAGGAGAATTCTGTCATTGGCATGCTTTTTCTGGTTTGTTTATATATATATATATATATATATATATATATATATGCATTAACAATGTTTGCTTTTATGCATATGATATTATACTTTTGCTTAGGATTATTAGATATCACATATCTAGAAATTATTTTTTGCAGAAGTATAGCATGGAATGAATTAACACAGAAAAATGGCTCACATTAAAAAAAAAAAGCCCTCAAAATTGCTTTCAGTAACTTGGTGATAAAATCTCCCCCCATACCAAATTTGCTTAAAAATTGGGATTCTCTCATACTGTGACATGTTCTACATGTAGGCAAATATGAAAAATTATGGAATACACTCATTGATGCTAATGATGTATTTTTATTTATTTTAATTTAATGTAATAATTTTAGATTTC
The DNA here is from genome assembly GCF_006229205.1 of Suricata suricatta. NCBI lineage: Eukaryota > Metazoa > Chordata > Mammalia > Carnivora > Herpestidae > Suricata > Suricata suricatta. Next base: position 71,907,668 of record NC_043701.1, on the reverse strand, counting down.
TCTCTGTACAACCTGAGTGTATAGATGTGATATCTTGATCACTTTTCTTAATCCAATACTATCATAGTCCTATTTCTTAAGTTTCAGTTGATATAAATGCTCATAAGCCTTTTAAAAAAAGAGGATGAAAAGAGTCATTAGCCTCCTATTGAAGCAGATGACTGACAAATATTTGGATCAGGTGAATGTGAAGGTGACAGTACACACATGATTCCTCTTTTTGTAGATTCCTGTTAGACACACAGGTAGCCGTAGGAAATACAGTTAAGATGCTCCATTGATATCATTAGCTTTGTAAGTTTGCCTTATTCCAGACTTTTCAATAAATCACAACAGCAGATTTTCTATCAGTTCATACATTTTGACTCTAAATGTTTGTGGTTTCCAAATAAAAGTTAGAGGATGAAAGTTGACAGTTTCATGCCGAGTATTATATGGTATCCATTATTGGTACGGCAGTATATCATTGTAATCAAAAGGAGCTGTGCATACAGTTCTGACCAAAGAAAATTTCTTTTAAAATAAATTATTTTTATTTTTGCAAGATGACCTACTGCCATAACTCGTATTTTATACTGGAAGAGCAACATGAGGCTATAGTGTTTATTTTCTAACTGGCATGTTTTCTCACTAACATAGTTCTTTTATATTTTTCCCATTAATTCACATATTTGATTTCTGGTTATTTTCCTACATAACTTTATCTACAAAAACCAAATCATGTCACACATTTTAAATCTTTTTAACAGCAACATTTTTTTTCTTTGAACTTTTTTATTTGAGTGCAAGGCATATTATAGAAAATCTGAGATACTTTCATTTTTTTAGATCTTCAAATTAGTAGTTTTCTTTGTAAGATTTCCCCCCGTGTTATGATGTCACATCATAACATTTAAGAATCCAAAGTTATGAAATTGTAAGGCAATATATAATCACAACTTTCAGTAACACATAACATGTTGCCCTAAAGTCTTATGTAGTTATGTTTTGACCAGATTATCATTTTCTTCCAATTAATCTATTCTATATAACTTTGTTCTTACTAATAAAATAGGAAATTACATTAATTCACATTATTTAAACTGTCATTCTTGGCTATTTTATTATTATGTATTGAGGATCAGCAAACCTTTCTGTAAGGGCTAGATAGTAAATAGTTTAGATTCTCACTCGCCCTAGAACCTCTGTTTCAATTACTTACCTCACTATAGCACAGAAACAGCTTTGGACAGTGAACAAATGAATGTGGCTATGTTTCAGTCAAACATTATTTATGGGCATTGAAATTTAAATATCATATAATTCTTACATGTCATAAAATATTCTTTTTTATTTTTTTCAGTCATCTTTAAATATGAAAACCATTCTTAGCTCACAGCCTGTGCAAAAACAAATAGAAGCTGGATTTGAGCTCTAGTTTGTCAATTTTTATTATATATTAATAATAAGTAATCTAAAGCTAGACCTTTGAAGCAAAAATCAAATTTTTGATTCAATATTTATAAAGATTTTTGTGTTACTAAATTTTAGCCATGAATGACCTGTAAAAATAGGCAGTTGTGTCTTCAACAGAAAACACTACTGCAGACTCATTTAGGACATTTGAGATAGAGTATTGCAATGGAAAAAATTCAGTTATTAGAAAAAGTCACTCAGTTTAAATGTAAACCTGGCTGCTTACTAGCTTTGAAAGTTATGCTACCTCTCTGATTCTTTGTTTTGTCATCTAAAATATGAAGACAATATTTCTAAAATGTAAGATAAGTGTGAGAATTAAAAAAAAGTGTAGAGTCATTCAATAGTTCATAGCTATCAGGGTGCCTGGGTGGCTCAGTTGGTTAAGTTTCTGACTTCAACTCAGGTCATGGTCTCATGGTTCATGGGTTTGAGCCCCACGTCATTTCTGTGCTGGCAGCTCAGAGCCTGGAGCCTGCTTTGGATTCTGTGACTCCCTCTCTCTCTGTACCGCTTGCTTGCTTTCTTTCTCTCACCTTCAAAAATGAATAAACATTAAAAACAAATTTAAAAAAATAGCTCATAGCTATCATAACAATTATTTTTAAATTACTTTATATAAAAATCTGTTAAATGGCAAATTTTTACAGACCTGCTTTATGGAAAATTACTGCTCTATAGTGAGCTGGTGACATAATTTTTATTATCAACTTCTACATCATTTTTTGAGTGTTCTTTAAAGATAGAAGTAATTTGGAGAAATATAATATTTAACCCCTGAATATAAGAAATTTTAATATTTTCATGTCTTTATCTTATTATGAGAGAGAGAGAGGCAGAGAGAGAGTAGGGGAGGGGCAGAGGAAGAGGGAGACACAGAATCTGAAGTAGGCTCCAGGCTCTGAGTTCTCAGTTCTGAGCTGTCAGCACAGAGCTCGACGCAACGCTTGAACCCTCAGACCACGAGATCATGACCTGAGCTGAAGTCGGCCGCTTAACCGACTAAGCTACCCAGGGCCCCCATATATAAGAAATTTTAATAGCCCATTAGTAATATGCCTATACTATGGTAATCATTTGGATATTACCTTATAAATTGAATCAATTCATAAGTTAATTATATATTTAAAAGCTTATAGTTGTATACTCATATGCTTATTTATTACTAAATACTAAAGCTCACAACTTATTTTAATTTGAAATATTACAGTGATGACAAAGTACATTTCTTTGTGGTAACTCACAATGTAGCAAAGCTGAAATGAGACCTATTTTGTTAGAAATACATTCAGAAATTAATTTTATGTTTTAACAATAAATTACTGTGATTCAGGGTTTTGTTCATCTTCATAAATTGAACTAACCTTTTCCCTTATTAATTGAGCCAAACTTTCAGCATGGAGTTATTATATCAGAATTATATAGAAGAACATCTTTACATTTTTCTAGAGAGCAATGAACACTTTTAAATATTTTGGTAATTGGTTGGCTTATAGAGTACATTTTCACATTTTTCTAGAGAGCAATGAACATTTATAAATATTTTGGTAATTATTTAGCTTATAAATGTCAACAACATAAAGGCTTGAGTATAGAACATTGAAGCCTAGAACAACAGAAAAGAATTCAGACATCAACTGTCCACTTTGGATTTTGTTTACTTTGGATACTATATCCTGTTTTTAAAATAAAAAGATCAAAACAATTTACTGGGCAATCAAGTATTTTTTTTTCTCCCCAAACAACTTTTTGATGAGTTAAGTGTAAATGAATCAGAACCATATGGAAAGACTTTTTCTTACAACACACACTGCTTTAATGAGAAGAGTGTTTATGAAAATGTACTTTGGTTTTTAAAAATTTGAAAAATATTTTGAGAAATAGTTTAACAATTCCAAATGTGGTTTGTTCATCTGTTCCTGGTACAATGCACATCAAAAGAAAGTCTTGGAAACAATAATAACTCTAGGGCATGGTTAATCAGGGTGCTATCTTTAAATCTGATGTTTATCAAGGCCTCCTCAACAAGAATAGGGCAGTGTCTCAGGGAAGTGCACAAGGCAGAGGAATAATTGGTTCTGGCAGTTTGAAAAAATAAAATGAAAATAATTTGTGATCGTCACATAAACATTCATTATTATCAAGTCAGAGCACAGTCCCCTTTTCATCAATCCAGTCCATAATTAACTGGTTTCTTGGAGCCCCTGAGGGGGCCAAAAAATAGCACCTCTCTTCTCCACCTAATTTCTAGAGCAATTAAGAAAATAACAAAAAGATCAAGAGGTAGAAAGCTAAATTGGCACTAATATTGCTGGGAAAATATATCTGGACATGAGAGAAGAAGGGGTTTTCCACACCCCATTTTCCAGTGGGGGCCATGAAACAGCTCATTTGAAGGAATCTTTTAGTCTGTTGATAGGGACAATTAATCTCGGCCTCGAAGTGGTCAGGTAAAAAGGAAAGGCACAGGAGACCCGATACACTTCACAAAGAATTTTGTGTAGATGTCTTCTACTAAAAGGAAACCAGTTCAATTATATGAGGTTGCTAAGGCTGTGGTAGAAAAGGTTCTGTAGACTGGTGGCTTAACCAACAGAATTTTTTTCCCACAGGTCTAGAGGCTCTACGTCCAAAGATTAAGGCATTGGTAGAATTGATCCTATCTAAGGGCCCTGAGAGAAGGATCTGTTATAAGCCTTTCTGTTTAGCTTGTAGATGGTGTTTTTTTCTTCATCTCTTTATGTTGTTTTCTCTCTTTACATGTTTGTATCCAAATTTCCTCTTCTTATGAGGACAACAGTAAATATTGGGTTAATCCCACCTTATTGTAACTGAATCACCTCTGTAAAGAACCTGTGTAGTCACATTCTGAGGTACTAGGGGTTAGGACTTCAATAAATGAACTTGGGGGTGGGGGACACAATTCATCCCATAACTGGCTGTAACCCACTAATCAGGTCTTATTTCACCTACATCAGATTCCTTCAGCAGCAGTCTGGACTGTCTCTAACTCAACTAAGTGCAGTTCTTTCAGGAACTCAGCACTTAATGTTTAACTCCAAGTTTATTTTGAGCCTTATTTTTAAAGGGTCACACATCTGTTAGCAGGTACAAGATTGTCATGGCCCTGGCCCTGTCCTCACCAAGTTTAGAAAATAAGCCAGTCCTGCTCTCAACAGCAGTTAGACCTACCAAATAATTATTTTCTGTTTCCACAAGGGTTACCAAACCCCTTAGAAGAATTACATGATCTCTGAATGAAGAAGTACAGATACAGAATATATTCTTGTGTTTAGTCTTACTAGGATGTGTGGTTGTTTATGACAGTTGTCCAAAATCCACAAAGATCTTAGTGTGAGTTGCAAAAACTTGGCACTATTCATTTACTATATCTTGTGAAAATATCCATTTATGGATACATAAATCTTCAGCTCTCAGGGAAATAGCATTTGTTGTTTTCTTACTCAGTTTAGGAATTTACAATGGTGGCAGCCACAGTCTTGGTTTCTTTCTTTACCTCCAACATTTTCAAATATCTTAATCACCATTTCCCATTTGTCATGAAAAATTTAAATACAGACCCTTCATAGTGCTCTGAAGCCCTTTACAAATAGACCTTTTTTTCTGTATAATTGAATTCTTGCAGCAGCTGCATCTGCTTGTGGGTTTTCAGGATGTATCCTGGCCTATTTCTGGCACACACATGCTAAAAGTATTGTTCAAGGTCAAGGTGTGGTATTCTGCACTCTGAGCTTGCCTGCACCTGCTAAAATCATGTGTAAGGGTTAAACAAGATGATCTTTTTATAATTTCTTTATGCTCCATGCCCCTTTAGGAATGGTTTTACTTGGGAATAAATACCCTCATACAACCCTCTTTTGTACTAAAGAAAACTGCTTCCTTTCACTTGTTTATATTTTTCATTTAGGAATTTTAAATTGTTTTTATAATAACTGGTTTAAGCTCATCTTTTGGAAGCACAGTGTCTATAGAAAATCAGAAAACCTATCTCAAGAGTTTTTTGAATGACTTTGATTTATGGCCTGGCATTGGTTTGCAATAACTCTGGAAGTATTTATTATGAACCACAGAACGTAGATTTGTTATACATCAATTGCATCAGAAAAACTGTTCTAAAAGGAATGGAGGTTTCTGGGAAGATATTTTTTGGGACACATATTTGATGTCCCTCTACCCTTTCCTGTCTCCAATCCATCTGCATCTCTAGAGCCAAACTCCTGGTAGAACCGGTAGGCAGTTTTGTGGGAATAAAGCCTTTGACTTTCTTAGGGTCCTGATGGGCTGGTCAGGACTTTAGACAGGACTTTAGACACAGCACTGCCAGCCCTGGAATGAAATGAGAAGCTAATGCTTCTGATTGCTCATGGGAGAGTTCTACATAAGGCTCCTGTGATTGTGTTCTCCCTGGTATCCAAAAAGCTAAAAAGGACCTCTATAGTGGGCCAGTTCATCTTTATTTTTGAGAATTAGGAAGGGTAATGATATAAGGAGCCAAAGATTTCTTGGTGCCTTATCTTTGGACAGTCAAGGTAATGGAATTCAAAAACCCAAATCAGACTCAACAAGCAACTCTTTCCAACAAGAAACTCTGAGGGAGCTCAGTAGCCATAAGAAATGACTATCCACCAGATAACATAGATTACCTTCTATTTAATTCATTCCTTCATTCATTTGTTCATTCATTCATTTGTTCATCCATTCACGAGAATAAGTGCCATTGGAGGGGACAGAGAGAGAGAGACAGGGAGAAAGAATTTCAAGTAGGCTCTATACTCAGTGTGGAGCCCAACATGGGGCTTGATCCCACGACCCTGGGATCATGACCTGAGCCAAAATCAAGAGATGGACGTTCAATGACTGAGCCACCAGGAACCCCAGCACATCACCTTCTAAATCAGTGAGTTTCGTCGAAGAGATATGGCCATGAAGGAATCTTAACATTGGTTTGACCTCAAAATATTTCCTCATTCTTCTCATACTCTTCTCTATATTTCTGGGACCAATAACTATAGTAATTCTAGGATAATGAATTACTAAAATATTTACAAATGTGTATTATTACTCTCTAGAAAAATGTGAAAATACCATTATTTCCATATACCACTTTAGAATAATAGCCCTATACTGAAAACTGTAGCTCAGTCAAATGCAGCATATGAAAATTACCAAAATCAGGCTCTGAATTAGATAATCACATTGATTAAGCATGTGTTTCAATGAATATTGAGATAAATATATTAGTGCAATTAGATTTTATAGAGATTTGGAAGTGGACACACAGCAATTTAATCCAAAATTGACTCACTTTATATTTAATTGAGATTTAGCTCAGGTTTACTAGTGAATGTAGTATGTTTTTAAAGGCTTTATTTAGCTCCTGTGAGTAACTCATAACTTGGGAATGCACAAGTTTTTGGATAAAAAATGTGGACCTTTAAGGCAACATGATATATTTGTTGTATACTGGCTCACATGTTTAGAGCTTTTGACTCTCAAATATTATTTTGTGACATCAATATTAAAAAACTGTCAAACTCAGATTAAATAGAAATGTGGACTTTACAACTGTAGTTATTTGCAAGAAATAATAATGCATCTGATTTTAAATAAAACTTGAATTTTATAAAATGTTGATTAAATTTAAAAATCAGAGATCATATCCTCTAATGAAATTCAAATACTGGAAAAAGTTGATCAAAATATTATTTATGTGGAAACTATAAATGTGTTCCTAGATGACTGTTATATTTAAGAGGAAAATTTATCAAAATACGTTAAGGGCAATTAGTGGTGTTGAGGTATTCCTACAGTCTTTCTGTTTCTTTCTTTCTTTTTTTAAAATATTTTATGCTTAGGTTGCCTGAGTCGGTTAAGGGTCCTACTTTTGATATTGGCTCAGGTCATGATTTCAAGGTTCTGGATATCAAGCCCTGTTTGGACTCCTCACTGACAATGTGAAACCTTCTTGGGATTCTGTCTCTCTCTCTGTATCACTTGGGCCGTCCCCTCCACCCCAGCTCATGCATTGTTCTCTCTCTTTCAAACTAAGTAAACATTAAAAAAAATATTTTATGCTCTTAATGGTTTTGTGCTGATCTATGAGCAATCTAATTGTTTCAGTGAGAGTAAGTCATTTCCTCTAGACCAGAGAATAGAAATGGGAGGGTAAAAGGATGTGCGGGAAGATGAGATAGGAGAGGATAAGGATATTCATGCCTTTTATGGAAATATTAGTTTGAATTTTTAGCCTCTGCTTTAATCCATCAAAAAGGAGTTAGTAGGTTTCTCAATTGAAAACTTATTGACTAGTCAGGACAAGTTATTTCTTTCAAACCCAAAGTTCTACTTTTTACTTCTTCAGTTGGCTGAGCTGGCCTGTACTTCTGTGAGTTGGCTTCCTTGAGATCGGATGGATTGGACTCTGATGTAGCTCCCTTTTTTTGAGTGATTATAGAGAAGATGTGAAATCATTCCCACATAGTAACAATCAATAAAAGTTAAAGTTTTGACATTCCATTAAGAAGATTATAATTTTGACATTGTATCTAGAGTGTTATTTAAGATAATTTTTGAGAGATTAAACTTTTTGAGTAACTAAAGACAAGTCATATTAAAGGAAAATATACAGTTCATTTCCCTTTAAAGCTAAACACAGTAACAGTTTGATTCACGCTATTTTAATTGATTTGACTTGCTTCAAAAATTGTCTGTTGAACGGGTATTCCAGATCATTTTTCAGCACTGACATTTCACAGCTATTAAAGTATTATGACTTTATAGAAAATGCTACATCTGGAAAAATTGCTCATTATTTGAGTAGACACCTTAGCCTTTATTGTCATGATTGCTTGCCAAACTGATTAGATAATTTTTACTTGTAATAGCAAAGAAGACAAAAAGGGAAAGCCAGGTGTCTAGCTTGTTATTTATGTTTGTATGTGTCTCTAGAAAATGCTCACTAGTGTTTATATTGATATACCATTTTATTTTTATGTAGTTTAATTATTTTTATTAAAAATTTTAAATGTTTATTTTTGAAGGAGAGAGAGAGAGAGTGTGTGGGGGGCAGAGAGAGAGAGAGAGGGAAGGAGAGAGAGAGAGAGAGAGAGAGAGAGAGAGAGAGAAAGAGAGAGAGAGACTTTGAAGCAGGCTCTAGGCTCTGAGCTGTCAGCACAGCCCTGAGATCATGACCTGACCAGAAGTTGGAGGCTTAAGCAAGCACCCCTATGCTTTCATTATGTTTAAATAATAGATTTCATATTTTTAATTCTCATCACAATATTATTTAATCATTATTTTATCTCCACTTTATTTATGATGAAATTGTAAAAACAAAAACACCTGAAAATAAGTTAAACATCCTTAACATTTCTAAAGATCCTTATAAACATAAAGGCTTATATAAGGTGTAAAACAATTATACTCAGTTCAAGGACAGCTTTCAAATTTGCTTGAATGTTTCCTTTGCACTTAATGTGTACCTTAACGTTTCAAATCCAAATTCCTAAAAATATGCATGTGTACAATATATATTGCTGTCTTTATCACAGGGGTTGGATAAAGTTGGTTTATTTTGGATATTTCTTTTCTGCTAAGATTTCTTCTTAATTTGGAACAGTCCAAGTTAGACATCAGCGAATTTTTATTTAGAGTTAACATAAGCTCTTAAGGCTATAATTGAAGAGGGAAAGTGTATTTATTTTGTTTGGGCATAATTTTCTTAAGATCTGTTAACACGTCTGGCAATCCATTAAAAACAGAACTAAAATTGGTGTAGACATGTACTGTGATGTTATTTAGATGAATCTATAGACTCACTAAAAACATGTGGATAAAACTAAAGATGCTGAAAACCATTCTCATAATAATCAAATAGAAATCCTTGGGAGACTGCTGGAAGGCTTTTTCATTATTAAACACGTGAGCTTGTCACAATGTAACACATTTGATAATTTACTAAGGGAAAACAATAAGTAAATACATAGAACAAACTTGCAGTTGGATAATCTTTTAGGTAAGAAATAGTGCGGTTTCAGAACATGAGGTTATCTAGTGCATATCCCATGGCTACGTAGTATGCTTTTGATGGCAGTTACTAACAAGTAAACACCACGCCTTTCAGGCTACAAGCGCTGAGGTGCTTACGTTAAATTGGAATCACAGATTTGACATTTTCCCATAAAGTCTGACCTGTTGCCTTACGGTGTTACCTCTGCCTAGCCGCTGTCATCTCCAACAAGCCCCGCCTTGCCTCTCGCCTCCCGCTCTGGCTTCGTAGGACTGTCACTGTTAAAGCAACTATGTTTTCAGGGCAGCTCCTTCCTAGCTTCTCCCCAGAGCCCGGGCAGTCAAAAAGGATTCAGAATTTAGAAGGAACTCAACTACAGCCAAGTTGTTAAACAATGAAGATGAAAAGATGTTCTAGGTTGGGTTTTCTGAAGAATATTTAATATACAGCCATTGTGTAACATCACCCCCGGGTTCGTACTTCTCTCCGTCCCCATAACTGATTCCTGTCACTTTTTATTCCATAGATAACATGTAAATCTTTTTTGTTGTTGTTGTTGTTTATTTATTTTGAGAGAGAGAGGGAGAGAGAGAGAGGGAGGGAAAATGAGCAGGGGAAGACAGAGAGAGAGAAAGAGAGAGAATCCCAAGCAGGTTCAGTGCTATCAGCAAGGAGCCCAACATGGGGCTCAATCTCACCAACCATAAGATCATAACCTGAACAGAAACCAAGAGTCAGATGGTTAACCAAGGTTAATCGACTGAGCCACCCAGGCACCCCTAACATGTAAATCTTAAAAACATTTAGTATGGTAAGTAGTAAAAGTAAACTGGAAGTAAGACTCACCTCTGTCCTTTTACTGAATACATCGATGAGTATTCTTCCAGAGGAAGAAACAGATTATCATTAGCAGTATGAAGCTCCTCTGTAATCTTTTGATGATTACACCCAAAAGTAACCACTATCCTGACATCCATATACAGAGATTTAGTTCACCTATTCTTGTACTTTAAACAAATGGGCTCAGGGGCCCTGGGTGGCTCAGTCAGTTAAGCATCCAACTTCGGCTCAGGTCATGATCTCACATTCCATGGATTCGAGCCCTGAGTCGGGCTCTGTGCTGACAGCTCAGAGCCTAGAGCCTACTTCCGATTCTGTGTCTCCCTCTCTCTCTGCTCCTTCCCCGCTCACTCTCTATCTCTGTCTCTAAAAATAAAATAAACACATAAAAAATTCTTTTAAACAAATGGGCTCATACCATTTGCACTGTTTTGTCTACCAACTTTTATTCAATAATGCATTGTGGACTTCATCTGTATCATCACATGTAGCTACAGATAACTCATCTCTGTGCACTTATGAAGTCACTAGATTCCATATCAGTGTACAAAGTAGAAAATAAAGTGAATAAACAAATTCACAATGGCAACAAAAAATTCATTTAGAAATAAATCCAGCAAAATGTGAGAAAACCTCTGTACTGGGAACTATGAAACATTATTAAGAGAATTTAAAGAAGACCTAAATAAAAGGATGAAAATCTATGTTGATATATTGGAAGACTGAATATTATATAGATATTATTCCTTTCCAAATTATTCTGTAGATACAATATAATTCCAATAAACAGCTCAGCAGGATATTTTTGTACAAATGAACAAGCAAATTCCAAAGGAGGTACAGATTTTTTTTTAAGTTTACTTATTTATTTTTGAAGGAGAGGGAGTATGATCACAGGCAGAGTAAGGTCAGAGAGAGAGAGAGAGAGAGAATCCCAATAGGCTCCACACTGTCAGCACGAAGCTTAGTGTGGGGCTTGAAGTCACAAACCATGAGATCATGACCTGAGCCGAAATTGACAGCTAAACTGGCTGAGCCGCCCACAGGCGCCTAATGGAAGTACAGAAATGTGAAAGGCCATGGGTTAAGGAGTACTTTTTAAAGACAATGTGAGGGCAAGAAAAAAACTTGCAATAATGTGAAAGAGAGATAATAAAGGTCTAAATTTAAGACGGTGGCTTAAAAGGGAGGGAGGTTTCAAATGGCAAAGACAAGGAGGATTGACCGACCTGATAAATTACTATGTAAGAAGTAAAGGAGAAGTCATTGTAGAACACTTCCCTATTTCTGACTCAGGAAGCTGGGTAGATTGTAGATGACTCATCAAATAGGAGATACTAGCCTCAGAATGTGTGTGGACAATGCAATGAATAAATTTAGGGATGACACTGTTAACGGCTGTGAGGAAGAGCAGACAATTTAAAGGAGACAATAAAAAGTCTTCTGAATTTGAGATGCTTTTAGGATCACAGCTGAAAATTCTGTATGGCAGCTACATGAAGAGGTCTAGAGGTCTCAAGTGAGACTTCATCTAACAACTCGGAAAGGGTCCAGTCCCCTTCTGCTCTAAACTCCAGTTCATCCATTGTGCTGCCGTCTTCCTTTCATTCAGAACAAATTGTTTCACTACTTCATAAATCATTTACTGTTACCTATTGTATTAAAGATTACGTTCACATCACCACGTCATTAAACTTCTGGCATCAAGAGCTAACCTATCTTTCAACCTTACTTCTCACCAATCCTATATTCGTGCTTTATATTCTGTAACCAAATGCAATCTTCCACGTTTGCCAAACACAGTGTGAACTTTACAATCTCCATGCCTCTCCCCACGCTGTTTTCTTCTCTGGAAATGGCTTCTTTCTCCTTTGCTGCAGGTGTAATCCACCGTACCTGCAGCACCACTGCCTTAGCAAACCCATACACACCTATGAAGATACATCCTTAATCATAATGAACAGAGTCATCCCTTCTATCCTTTGAAACCCCATCAGTTTTCATTTTTTGCAGTGTTTTTAAGTTTACATTTGGTATACAAAAGTACTCCCCTGATTTCACATAAAAAGCCCCATTTTATAATTGCGCAAACTAAAATTCAGGGACCGTGGGTGATTGCCTGATCACAGGGCTATGGATTGGTAGGGCTTGGGCTTCTCAATGGTTTGGTTCCAAATCCTTAGCTTTTCTTTCAATCCTCTTATAACATCTGCCTTGACTCTAGTGTTTATTTGTATTATGCATCCTATTAGTCTAGAATTTCCTTGTGAGTAATTGTGATGCCTTATTGATCTCTCTGTTCTTGCCATTGATGGTGCTCAATATATGTATATTTTGTTCAGTATATTTTTATTCAAAGAACATAAAAGGGATTTTACAAATGAAACTAAGTATTTTAAGAGATTCACTCATAAATTGCCAATGAAAATGACACTGCTACCACAGAGAATGATTTTCGTATTTTACATTAATGAGAAGAACTAATCATTGTCTTTAAAAAAACAGTTCAAGTGACTTTCACTACTGTTGGTCTTATATTGATGTTACCCTTTTTATAGAATGAATAATAATAGTAGCAATAGACCTCGGAGTAGTTATTTACATAACTGACAATTTTCTGTTAAACTGGAATTGATGCACCTGGAAATGTACAACTGTTTCTGGGATTAAAACACAGAGAAATAGTGAAGAAAAATAGTTTTTCAGTGGGTCAGAAGGATGGCATCAATTTCAGACTGCATCAACAAATATATTTCTTTTTGCACAGACTATTATCTATTCTGGATAAGTGAAGCTTTCATTCTCAAATTTCTGCTTAATTGTTCCTTTAAGTAATAGTGTCCTGAAGAATAAAGTTTTAGCTTAATACAGATATCTATCCAGGGAATTTATTATATTTCTGAGACATAATTTGACCTATTGATTTTCTTTTGAAGGCTTTCCTTAAACATATGAAATTGTCTATTATCTGCATATAGCACATAGAACTGCTATAACACGTGTGATTCACTTGCCGGGTTCACATCACTGTAATCTGGACATCAGAGCATCACTGATGGCTGGTGAGCTGGAACTTGAGTGTCTCTATTTGTAGAACAATCATATTTTGATGACCTAGTATACCACTGCAGTCACTGATTAGTCTGTGACTTCTCCACATGGAGGGTAAATATGTACTATGCTAATATTCATTCATCAGTGCCCTAGATTTTCAATCTAAAAGCAACTTCGGTAAGGCAAAACTTTTCCGTTTCTGTGCACACCTATTTTCTCCAAAGCATACCTCTCCTGCCTGCCTTATTGCCTTGTGCTGCTACCTCTCTCCCCCAACTAGTTTGGGCCAATCTTGAGTATTTTCTAATCTCATACTCATGCTTACTGATGATTAACAACCTCTTTTTCTTCTTGTATCCACTCTGGGAGCAGGAGATGTTTTTCCGTGTTTCTCATTCCCAACGAGTGCTCTATTTCCATTCACTTTCCTGTTCCTAGCCCCACCCAAAAGGCAAACTCACATTTAAAATTATTGCTAATCCTAGTTATAGTACTAAAAAGAATTATTTTGTAACTCTGAGCTTTGATCATTCATATGGGGGAAAAAAGCCTCTTAGAACAAAAGAAAGGAAAGAAAGAAAAAAGAAACAAAGAAAAAAGGCCTCTAAAAAATTTTTAATAACTCAAAGATATTAGGATCAAATAATAAAAATAATAGAGAAGATCTAAACAAAATATAAATGTTTGAGTTATTTTAAAATGCTGCCAAACTAAATAACAAATTTAGGGCTGTAGCTCCAAAGACTTTCTACTTAAATGCAAAGGACACTGTATATCAAACCTAGGCAGGATTATTTTGGCACATGTCTTGTAGTTGTATGAGAAATGGGAATTTTATTATGATAAGTAAAAAAGAGGTTAGAAGAGGTAAATTAGGCAAGTAGGATGCCACAGAAGTAGATCTTGTTGAAAAGGATGAGTTCTCTGTATATAATTCTTTCCCTGCCTTATGAATGTGTTCAATAGTTGAATGAGAAGTTTTTCAGATTAGTTCACTTTCTCTGCAGAATTGATAATGATGGGAATGCTGATGACAATATATCTTCCTAAAAAAATGTAGACCTAGAAGTAGCAACTTTAAATTATTAAGCATTTATAACATACTGGAAAATGATTTGCATTACCTTAGTGATCACCTGATTATTCAAAATTCCAAAGTATTTTCGATTTAGAATCATTGCTCATGCAACATTATTTAAATTAATTTTTGTGCTTCCCGGCATAAGTCAGGAAGTACCATCAAGGAGTTCCTTTTCATGATGACAAGAAACTAAGGAAAAGAGGCCTGATGAAACATTAAAATTGTCATAAGAACGTGCAAATGTGCATAGATTTGGTTTTAAATAAATGTCTATACCTTTACCTTGTGAATATCAAATATGTTTAATGCAGCAAAGAGTATCATTTATACTTTGTGGTGTTGGGAAATGACCATATCACTTTGAAATTGGGGTAAACTGGAATACCTTCTTTCAATGTAAGTAATGTAAAAGCAGGTAATGTGTCATTTCCTCAAAATTTCATCATATATTATTTGAATTTCCTGGCCCCAAACAAACCCTAGTCTAGTCTTGGTTTCTAATGACATACCCAGTTAAAGAAACCAGGCCTTCTTGAACGAATTTCTGTTGTAGGGGAAGGAAGAATACAAGATGAGCTTGATGGGTAGCGATCTATCAATCAATCTATTGATCTATATAGATATACACACCCGTACATTCACATAACATATGACAGGACACAGAAACTATCTTAAAGAATTCCCAATGGGCATAGCTGAAATAATTTTAGAAATAAAATAAAGTAGTATCAGCTCATAAATTAATATCCACATCTCCATACTGATGTAAATAAGCAATTTAATAAATGGAGGAGAATTAAAAATCTCCCATGTAAGAGGATTTCAAATAATTTGAGTAGATACTTTGCCTTCAAGTTGCTGGATATCACTTCTTATTCCTTAGGTGTGGGCTTCACATAGTGACTTACTTCCAAAGAGTACAATATGGAGATGGGGGAAAAGGCAATTTCCAGAGCAAGAACGTGACAAACACTACCTGAGCCAGGTGATCAAAGTCAAAGTCAGTGAAAAGTCAACAGATAGTATGTGCCCTTAAAATGATTTGATGAGAATGGTGATTTGCCTCTGTAGTTTTCCTCTACAATCTTATAAAACCAGTCCAATCATGAAGAGACCTTTAGGCAAATCCCAGTTAAGATTCATTCTACAAAATTCCTAACTGTTGTCACCCCAAAATATCAAAGTCATAAAAATCAAGACAGTCTGAGGGAGTGTAAGCTAAGAGGAATCTAAAGAGACTTGATAACTAAACCCAATATGGTATTCTTGATGAGAACCTGGAACAGAAAAAAAAAGGCATTAGGTTAAAAACTAAGAGATCTGAAAAGAGTATGAACTTTGGCTAATAATGTATTAATTTTGGCTCATTAATTATAACAGATGTTTTTTGCCAATTTAAGATTAAACAGCAGAAAGAGGGCACATGCCGTACAAAGGAAGTCTGCATTATCTTTGTCATTTTTTCTGTAAACCTAAAACTATTCTAAAATGAAGTTTATTAAAAAATAAAAGAAAGACAAATAGAAAAGAAAAAAAAGTCCAGCACATTAGATCAGATTCTACATACATACATACCTTTGAGTGTGTTTGTGTGAATCTTTCTCTGTTGGAGACTAAGTGTTGGAACTTATTTAAGCATTGCAGGGAGAAGGTAAGAAAGAGTTTCTTTTCAGTAGCTTATTTTATTTGGAACAAATTACCTTTTAGTTCAGAATTTATTTTAAAAGAAATCAGTGCCTTATACTTCCACACTAAAAATAAGGATAAGGGATGAGTTGGCATATTTAAATCTCAAGCCAAGGTGCTATGGTACTTGGGGCTTAAAAGGAGAGTTTAATCTGAATGGGGCAGGAGTGATCTCCAGATGCTCACTTTCATTTCCACCTTGCGTTAAAGGGGGAGCGGGGGAACTCTATGGTATAAGCAAGTGAAGAGGCTAAATACATAGGTCAGAGTGCTATTATTATTTTGCCTAGACATAATCTTTAGTGATTAGTGCCTCATGGATTTTACTATGTAATGAAAGCAGATGTTAAATCAACACTAAAGTCACTAAGCAATAGTTTCAAGATACTTACATAATTCTTTTACTTCCTATTTCTACAGCATATATATATATATATACACACACACATATATATATATTCTTACATATGCTATAAATAGAGTTAATTTGCATATGTTTCCAATTATTTAATTTTACATTCTTAATATTTTAGACACTGGATCATGAAGAATTCTATTATCATTGCAAAGAATGAAGAAATTTGCATTGTTTTATGTCTCTTTTAAAAGATTCCATTGGAGCCAGTCATTTACCATTCAAAAAAATGATGCTAAAACAGAAGTCTATCCTAAATCAATTCCTCTAGTAGCCCCGGCCCCAGTGAAAACATCAAAGCCTCAAAATGAGGCGAGAGGCCTGGATTTCCAGTGACGTGGAGGGGAAAATCGTCTTTCCAACTTTAAGCATAACATATGCTGGAAGTTGAAGGAAAAAAGGTCTCAAGAGGTATCCTCACACAGTGTTCTGTAATTAAACTCAGATGCAGGTTCGACCCTTGCACTCTTCTCTCAAGATGCTTGAAAGGAGAGTGGATTAAAGACGTCTAGAGGTTTAACCTGTGTTGGTTGTGGTGGAGGATGCACCTTTTTTTTTTTTTTTAACCCAGAGCTGCTTGTTTCATTGTTTTTAGAAGAGGTTGTTTTCTTAGATACTTCCAGTCATTGATAGTATTCCAAGATTTGGTAACTTTGTTTTGGGAATATGTGAATACTAACAATATATGACTACAAATATAATAAAGTGATGCTGAGAAGAAACTGATGGGTAGAATTGCAAAGAATGGTCTGAGCCATTTAGGTAAAGCTATATTTTCCAGTGTCTGATTTGCTATAAACCCTCAGTGTTTTTGATAGATCCACATAATAAATTCAAGGGAAGAATTAACAGAATGTTTAAAATGTGTGGGTTCAACAGCCCATCCAGATCCCTCTTCATGCAGATGATCCCTTGGTACCAAAGTGCATAGACTGGTTCTGTCTTTGGCCTAACTTCTGAATCCCCACTTGCTTGTGTCTGTGGATTGGCACCTGAGTAAATGGGCATATGCTAACACTTTGAAGGTTTTGAATCAAAGAAAGCAGATGCTTTTTATGCAAAGCCCTGATTTTCACATTCTGGTTCACTAGGATAGACACTAACAGGAGTCATGTGTCTAATTTTTGCATCAGCATGAGCGAAAAATATATTCCACAGTAGTAAATTATCTTACCTTCTCTCAGGAAATACGAATGGCTTCACTGTGAGAGAGTGGCTGTGTGAGTCAAAAGCATAAAAATGCCAGCCATAAATAAAGGTGAAAAACCCTCATCCCTACTGGGATAAAATAGCATTCCATTCCTGAGATACTGAGTAGGGACAGACAATTTCTTTGGAGATTTGTTTGGTCCAAGAGTCGAGAGAAAATAACTTTTAATAATTTATTATTGCATCTCCCCAAATCACAACCTTGAACATAAAGGGAGAAAGTCTACTTTCAAATCAATTTTGCATTGACAAGTGGGGAACTAAATCTTTAACAGGAAAAGTTGTCTTTGGTAAGGTTTATATCTCTGAAGACAAATGCATATTACATTTTAGAGATGCTATTTTTATCATATGCACAGGCATTTGCTCATAATTTTAAAGTTAAGAAAATAGAAATAAGAAGTCTTTTAGAATGGTAATTCTTCAACCAAGTACAAATGATGAACGCTGAGGTGGAGGTAAAAATCCCCTTATATTTATCTAGGTACTGACTACTCCTTTCTTCAGTGGGACCTAAGGAATTATCAAGCTTGGTTATTGATTTGTATCTCCATACATTTAAACTAAAAGCAGAGAATATTACTTTTTCTAAGTAATTGTAACAGTAAAATATTAAAACTTCACTTTACAGCTAGTCTTATAGTTCAGTGAGAGATCATTAACATAAGATTTGCTCCTAACCCTGACTATGGAAATGAAGAATATTTGAAAATGGAATAAATAATGGCAGGTCTATTGTTTGGTTGTTTTTAGTGCAGTAAAGTTACAGTTCTAGCACTCAAAGCAACTCCGCGCTGCTGCTGGCTAGGAAAGACCACGTTGGCATTACTGCTCTTTTCTTATCTGTCAAACACATTTAATCACACTCACCTTGTTCTACTGTATGTTGTCTGGCTTAACAAATTAATGGCTCTAAAGTGCTTTGAAAATATAAATCTCTATATAAATAATAAAACATTATTACAGCCTGGGGATAAGTCCGAGAGGGGTTAAAGAGTAATGACGTGTCCTCTAGGATTGTAAAGGTTTCAAAGAATGGCGTTTTTAAAGTGCTATTTCTTATGTTGTTATAAAATCTTGTCTGGGCTGCCTAAAAACAGTTATGTTGGGAAATTTAAGACTACATAAGCAGTTCTGATTGAACCTGGATGTTTAGAAAAAAGGTTGGTTTTTTTTGTTGTTTTTTTTTTTCCTAATAGTATTGATATAATTAAAGCAACAGGACTAGTTAGTAGGTATATACTCATTCACATATTATTTTGTATGTGTGCACATTCTCAAACCAGGGATGCTTGATAATATGGGGGAAAAAAACAGCTAAAAAATTGGTTTCCAGCTTTAAGAAGCTCTTAGCCTTATAAGGGAACTAAATGCATTCAAATTTTCTTAGTATATATTTGGATTTGCTAAATCATCTTCAGGATATGAGAAAGGAATTATTTTAGGATTGTAGAAGAAGGTGAGATGATTTCTGACACTGATGTGCTAAAGGAAGATGAAGATGTAGAGAGCACAGGATCTGGGATGCTTTCATTAATGACCCAGCACCAGGGCTGAGCCTTGAAGCAGGTTAGACTTCAGAAACGCATAGACGGCTTGGAAGACATTCAATGTGCAGACAGCTTGAA
Organism: Suricata suricatta; assembly: GCF_006229205.1. NCBI lineage: Eukaryota > Metazoa > Chordata > Mammalia > Carnivora > Herpestidae > Suricata > Suricata suricatta. The sequence continues at coordinate 71,888,271 of NC_043701.1, read as the reverse complement.
AGACATTCGGTGCAAGACAGGTAAGCAGAAGAACACCAAGCATATTAGGAAGGCAGCGGCTTAGGAGTTTGGGATGTGTCAAACTGGGTAGTGGGAGATAAAGCTCCAAAGATAGGTTGGCGCCAAGTTGTGTGTAGGCTCTTGAATGACAGGTTAAAATATGTGGGCTTTCTTTAGTGGGAGATTGTAAGCTATTCTTAAAGTCAAATAAACATTTTATAAGAGTTGTTTTAAATAGTCGGGAAAGAAGACATTTTATTCAAGATGAAGTTATATGTAATTCATTTAGAAATGTTTTCCCTGTATGTGGTTAGAAAAATAAATAGACAGTCAATTTGATACTAGATCTCTGACAACACAATGATGATGATTTTCAGACTGAGGCTATGTTGGTAGGAAAAGGTATATGATTAAACTATTTTCTCAGAGTTTAATGGGAATTATTTTTAACTGAATAGTTACTTGTTACTATAAGACAACAGTTAGATTTGTGCAAATTTCAGTCTAAGTTATGGCCACCCCAGGTATCTCTATGGATCTTAAATGTTAAATCATTTCTGAACTTGAAACATTCATTTCCGAACTTGAAACATTAACATTTATAATCTCATTCAAGAGGTAATAGATTTTAAAAACTAAGGATCTCACTTCCATGATTCATTATGTATTCTTAAACCAATCATAGTAGTAACAACTTTCTTTTTGGGACATTTCTTTGGAAACAGTATTGAAATGAGTTGAGAAGCACTTCAGAAAGGATTTGGCTCAGGCACCTGGTGGCTGAGTGGTTAAGCATCCAGCTCTTGGTTTCGGCTCAATTCATGACCCCATGGGTTGTGAATTTGAGCTCCGACTGAGCTCTGTGCTCTCTCTCCTTTTCTCTCTGTCCCCTTCCCCACTTTCTCTCTCTCAAACTAAATAAATAAAATAAACTTTATGGCAGCTGTGTGGCTCAGTAGGTTAAGCCTCCTGAGCTTTCTGCTCAGATCATGACCTCATGGCCCATTGGTTTGAGCCCCGCATCTGGCTCTGCGCTGACAGTGGAGAGCCTTTTTGGGATTTCTGTCTCTCCCTCACTGTCTGCTCCTCCCCACCCTCAAAATAAATAAATAAGCTTTAAAATAAAATTAAAACTCTCAAATAAAAAAGATTTGGCCCCAAACTTTTTATTTGTACATGAAAAAATTTAACAGCCACAATCCACTGGTTTTTCAGTTATGTTTTTAAAAGATATTTTAAACAATATTTTGAAGTATCAGCTTCAGTAGATTAAATCAAGCACAGTATTTTTCTTTAATTCTTGATTGTTTTGAAAACTGTCTTTATTAATAATGTTACAAATATCATCAATGTGTACTTTTGTGATTTCTATCATACACTTTCTCCTCTAAAATAAAGCAATCACATGCCATTTCCAAGAAAGTATTCTAAAAATGTATTTTTATTTATTAACTTAAACTTACACTGATGAATTAATCATTTTGGAAATATATATAGTAAATCACACATAGGGTAAACAGATATAATAAACTTAATTTAAAACTGTTTTGACTAGTTAATTTTAATATCCCATTTGAATTCGGGATTTCATCAAATGAAGGCTAATGAGGTATTCCTCATCCCTTAGCTTCATTGTTAACTAAAAGGATTTCAGTGTGGATTTAGGATAACAGAAATCAAGAATGTTTTATGAAATTAGCAAGGTGGAGTCGGCTGTGAAGCTGTTTGAGGACTGTGATTCTGTAACATATAGTTACACAAATATCGTCAGGTTTAATTTTCCCTACTGATCTTAAGTTGTGATTGATTAATTTATATAGAATTTTCATTGATTTAAATATTCTAATTATGCCCCAGAATGGCATTTCATAGCCTTATATACATAATTCTACTTGCTCTCCAATAGTTCTTCAGGTTTTTAGGAGCATTTCAACTGCATTCTATGATTCTAACATCGGATAAACATGAACATGAAACGTCGAAAAACACATTTCACTCTCTTTTTTTTATTTTTTATTTTTTTTTTTCACATTCACTCTCTTAACCCCACTTGATAGAAGGTAGCCATGACTGAGCTGCCATGACTATTGGTTACATAAATTCTGCTATAAATATTTGGGGGGGGAGGAGATTACATATACAGAAGCTTTTCTAAATGTATTCTAGAGCTTTGCTTTTCTTCTCCCTCATGCCTCTGCTCTCTGCTCCTCCTCTCTCTCCTCCTCTTTTTCTACTTGTTTGTTGTGTAACATGTTATTGTTCTTGTCTCTCTAAGCGAATAGAGTAAGGAACCAGAAATAATAAAGGCTGCAGCCAGGATTGACTATATAATTTGTGGGGTTTGATGCAAATGAAAATACAAGACACTTTATTTAAAAAGTGTTGAGGACTTTAAGATGTGACAGCAGAACATTAAAACATGCATGGAGCCTTTCTAAGCATGTGACCCTGTATGACTCCACCAGTCACCTGCTTTATGAAGCCAGCCCCTGCTACAACTTGCAGAGAGAGAGACACATTTCCTGTTTCATCTATGTTCTTCTGAATTTCTGACAGATTTTTCTTTGGCAACCTTTATCTTGGAAACATAAGTGTAGGTTGCTTCATTTCTGTGTGCAGGAGCTAATGGTCAGGATCATTACTATTCGTCCTGGTTTCCATTGCTTCTGTTAGAACACCACAAACTTCCCGATTTAAAACAACACAAATCTGTTATTTTACTATTCTAGAGATCAGAAACGTGAAATGAGTGATGATGGGAATCAAGCTGTCACTAGGGCTTTAGGGAAAAATCTGTTTCTTTGCCTTTCTCTGCTTCTAGGGGCAGCCTGCGTTCATCCGCTCAGGAGCCCTTTCTGCATCTCTGAGCCAGCAACATAGCACATCTTCAACCCTGCATCAGTCACATAACTCTGACACTCTGTTTTCATCATCACATACCCTTCTCTACCCCTTCCAGGAACCCTGTGATTCGATTGGGCCACCTCGATAATACGGACTAGTATCCCCATTTCCCCATCCTTAACTTCGTTATAGCTGCAAAGTCCTCCTTGTCATGTAAAGTAACATATGCACCGGTCTGAAAGATTAGAGTGTGCACATCTCTGGGGGGCTTTTAATCTACCTGTCACATGTACTTTCTGATAGTTAGAGTGATTTTATGGCCAGTGTTGTATATTCATCTCAAAACTTCCTGACTTAAAAATCACCCAAATAATTATTTTGCCTTGTACTTCTAATCAAGTGGATGTTAAGAGTTTTACCAAAAGTTGGTTTAAAATGAGAAAGACGTTTAATTGCTTTGTTTAGGCAGGAGTATCATTTTATCATTAAACACCATCTGTGAGATGTATGAAATAACTTTTATTTGGGAAAAATCTAAAAGCTAATGTTTATGAGGCGTAGATGTTTTTTTTTTCTGTTCAATATGAGCAATCACTCTCATTACAGACATACACGGACATACCTACATATGTAGTTCACATCTGGTTACCTTTCCAAACAATACCAGAATTTCTCTACTGACTTCATGTATTCATACTTGCTTTGTTTCTATAGATTTAACTTGTCTAATCCTTTAGTGGATTGTAAAACTCAGTGCTTCTCACAAATAAAAGGTTAGTGAATATTTAAAGGACTTGGGCTCAGCTACGTGTTCAGTATTTATTGCACACATACTCTAATAATAGAAATTACAGGGAGTACATTAAATGTTTCTGGGGAAACTAGGCGGATACCCAAGCAGCAGACATAAATTCAATAAAACAAGATATGCATCAACTCATGAGCAGGGTGGTCTGTGGGTTTGGTGTTCTGAAGGGCTCCTTGGAAAACTTGTGTTCTGAGGAGAACAGTAACAGAACCAGAGGATTAGGTTGGGTAAATGAAACAGTCCTTATGGTAACTGAATGGTGTGGGCAAGAACTTCGGGACTACCCAGGACTGAGGGACGGAAAACAAACATGCGCGCTCAGCCAGCATAGAAATCCCTTTTTTAAGAGCAAACACGAGATGGATCCATAAGTCTGTGATTGAGCAATTGTGCTTAATCTTCAGGGTAACATCATCATTTCATATAAATTTGGCAATTTTTCCATATTCAAACTATAAATTAGCTATGAAGATTTGAATAGGAAATTGCATTATGGAGCCCAATAAGCAATGTGGGTAAAAAGATTCAAAACAGGTGTTGGGGGAGAAAAGAGAAGAGTCTGGGAGTTTCGACTGTTACAGTATTTCTAGAAGAACATCAGCAGAGCTTGGATTCGCTGGTCGAGGGAAGAGGGGGACAGGAGGACCCAGTTAGTACTGTACACGCACCCTCAAACACAGCTGCATGAGCTACGTTTCATGTGTAGAGGTGCATTGAAGGTCATATCAAATATCTAAACATATGTGAGTATAGTAATAATGCTAGTAAGCTTTTCCTGAATATTTGTAACATGCCACGCTGTCCTTGGGGTTTTTCATTACTCGAATCCTCCTAACAACAGTTTGATATCACATAATTCCCATTTAGATATGAGGAAGTTATAATGACATTTAAATGATTCGCTGAAGTGACCAGTAAGTACATACTAGAATTTAACTCCTGAGTTTTGATCTACAAAACCTACACTTTGCAGGTTTCCAAGCCGAAGATGCGGGCATTTGGCCTAAAACACATTTCTTCTGTATCCCCAAACCTCATTTGATTAGAATTATTTAATCTTAGCATTAAAAAAAATCATACCTCTCCTTTAACCAAATTCCCTTCAGTGTAGGAAGTGCCATGCAAACACTGTAGAAAATGGCCACTTCTGCCGGAACACTTACAGTAATGGAGCCTTTACCAATTCTAACTTAAATTTTTCTAAGATCCCATGGCTAGGAAGCTTGTCCTTATTTTCAGTTGAAATCTGCCCTGTAACCTTCACTCTCTCAGTGTGACTCTGCCTTCTGGAATTGCGCACAGAAAAAATCCTATTCCTCCCCCATAGGCAGCCCTTCAGAGTGCTTGAGAATAGCCATCACAGGGATATTCCAAGTGAAGCATCCTTGCCTGAATCATTGGACGAAGCACTCATCTCCTTCGCCATCTCAGTGCATTCTTTATGCTGCTCAGCATGCTGTATGTCCTTAGCTAATAGATGCAGCTATATTAGTGTTACTCATCTATTCAAGACAATATGCCATCATTTCTTTTTCATTTTTCCTGGGTCCAGAAGATGATCTATAAAGCATTTTGATCAACCCTCCAGCTTTCTCTACGTTAGCACCAATCAACAAAACTACTGTCCTTTAGTCACTGCCTTACTCTTTCCACAATTAAAATAGATACCTAACTTGTGCTAAAATGAGACCTTAGTTCCAGCTGCAATATGAACACCTGTGAGGCTGGAACTCTGGAAATCTGAGAATCGTGCAGGCACTTAATCAACGTTTACACTTCACATCTTTAGTGCTTAGCTGTGAAGACCCCGCCAGTGACCTGCTGACGGCTTTTCCAGTAAAACAGAGGAGACATAAAGCAGGGCAAATCAGATATGCTTAACAAGAGCCTTCTCTCCAGCTGTCAATGAGGCACGCAGCTCTGGAGATGCCCAGTAGGAGGCTCTCCTATCACTGACTTTGGCTAGTTGAGTGTTTGGTTAAACATTTTGAAAAGTGATAGGTGAGTGGGGTCTTTAGTTGAAGTTATGGGTCAAATTCCAGGCTTGCAGTAGCACATAGCAGACAGAGAAAAATAAATTATGGGGCTTTCAAGTATATGTAGACATAAAATACCTCACGATATGATTGGAAGCTGAACACCAATTTTTGAGTTAACGTAAGTAAGAAATATGGCTAAAGGAAAGTTAAAACTCTTAAAATTCATCGTCAGGAAGACGCAAAGGAAAACAATAGAGAGGAGTGGATCAAAGGTTTATCAAGAATAAAGAAGGGAGCCCACCTGAGGGAAATCCATTCCCCCCACCTGCCTTATCTAATGCCTTGGAGGCTGATGGCTTACTTAACTTTGTCATCCAACTTCTTATTCATGGCAGGTTAAAGTTATTCAAAAGAAAATAAAACATTTAAGAAAAGAGACATGTATTTTAGGATGAAATTTTATAGGGAAGGTCTGGTAGTTATGTATATGCATTTCTTACTTAAAAGATATTTTTTATTGTATAGATGTGACTTCTTGGTACTGTTCATGTCTATTAGTTTAAAATGAACATGTGTATGTAAAGCTGTGTTTATATGAAGTTATATATGTATGTATAAATAGATATATATTTTATATATACTTATATATATGGAATAGAATAATATTTTTATGTATGTAATGCACACATTTTAATGTATTGATTAGACAATCTAGGTATTATAGTAATTTGTTGTATACTATTAGTGTATAAATTACTGATTAATAATTTTAGTGCATTATATATGATTAATGTATTCATGACATATTTTTGGTATTACTGAATCACAAGAAAAATACCATTATTAGGTAGAAATTTATATTTTTCCAGAAAGCTAAAAGCGGCATTGAGCTTTGCCACATAAATCATTTAAAATTAAGTAGATCCATTAATAAAATATTACTATATTTATTATATTAATATAAACATTTAAATGCATTCACAAATATCATCTATTTTGATCCTCAGTAACATTTAACCTTCAGATGACTTATGATTATCATTTTCTTTAGACTTAAAGATAATGAATTATGTGGTAGCTCGAATGATTAGTAAGTGGTAGAGAAAGTTATCAAAATTTAGTTTCTCTTACTTTCTGCCTTGATCTTTTTCTACATTATATTGTACACTTATTTATCAAAAACAAAACAAAAAGCAACTTTCACATCTTCGATCATATGTAGAATACATTCTTGGATTTGTATTTGGTAGGTCTTGATCAATAAAATTGTAAAATCTTAAGAATTAACTCATAACTTTCCAAATGTTTAAGAATCTATGTGTTAGTTGTTTTTTATGATGACCTTTTTATCCAAATATATTTTGTGTAGTCTTATTGGAAACCTAAAGAATGAGAGAGCTCTTCCTGAGGAATCTTTATTTTTAAACAAAGGAACTTATTTTTGTATTTTAACAAAAAATATATATATATGTTTTCTTTCTAGATTATCTGTAGACTGGTAGAGAAAATAGTCCTGGTTGTTTTTATTGTTGTTTTTTGATTAATCTTATGACTCAAGTGAAACGATTCAGAAACTATAACACACTCCACATGCTTGGCTTTTTGAAGTGCGCTTAGTACTCCGTTTGGGATTCCTGATTTGTACTTCTCAATCTGATTTGGATAACATGCAGGTTCCCTTCAGCGAGCTGACCTGGTGCAAACACGCAATGGATTAATTCCATAATAAATTATGAGAGCAATAAAGCTCTCTAGACCAGTTTGCCTCTTAAGTAACAATCTTTTATGTCTCCTTATAAAAGTGAACTTATGTTTTATTTGTAAGTCATTCTGGGCATAATAAACTGTTTGAATTTGGGGCACTTAGTTTTGGATCTGAGCACACTCTTTCCTGGTGCCTTGTTTTATGGTGGTTCTGGAGCTACTTATTAGCCAAAGCACCTGAAAGCTCCTGGAGGATACTAACATCTAGTTGAAATAATGTCACACCTAAAGGTGCATGGAAATATAGACTTCGTATAACTCTGAACTCCAGCTGTTTTTCATCTATTTCTGTATCTATTTATTTTATGTCTAAAGAAAGTCCACCATTTGCCATCTAATGTTGTAATAAGATCACTCTGCTTCAGTTTTGTGTGAAGTTATATTGCAAAGAAATGCACTTAGGCCCTTTATGAGATTGCTGTTAGGGTGGGAAGGCCTTTCAGGCAAGTAAATAATGATATGGATTATTCGGTCACATCCTGGTGAACACTGGGTGGCAGAGATACCCACAATAATAATTCTTGGCATTCTTGGATAAATTGTACTTCTAACAACCTTTCTTGTTTCCCCAGCACCACTACATGTTTCTTAACTTATTCAAATTAGTGGGTCTTTTCACCTTACATTGAATCGATAAATGTAAAAGAAAATTTTTACATTGCTGAGGAAGAAGCTAAGGTGTATTTGGAAGTGGTGAACTCATGGCAGAAATGTCTTATCCTTAATGAAAGATTACTACTTTTACTCCTAAATGCAGTGTGGGAAGATGACAATGACAAGAATGAGATAGGAGAAGCTGGTGGCATCTGACTCTTGATTTCAGGAACATTCTGAAGTTAAGCATGATTATGTTTCTGATGTTTAGGAATGCATACCTTTTTATCCAATAATTTGCCTGTTCTTTTCTAAATTTTATAACTCATAAAAATAAATTCTGCAAAAACTCCATGATTCAGGTTACCTTAGTTAAAGTACAGCTGTGTAAAGAGAGACTGACAACAATTCATGCCACATTACACAGGAAAAACACTGAATTCTAGGATTTGATCATGAAAAGATTTTATTTTTTTATTATTGTTTTTTTACATTTATTTATTTTTGAAAGACAGAGAGAGACAGAGCGTGAGCAGGGGAGGGGTAGAGAGAGAAAGAGGCACAGAATCTGAAGCAGGCTCCAGGCTCTGAGCTAGCAGTCTGCACAGATCCTGATGCAGGGCTCAAACCCACGAATCGTGAGATCATGAATCGTGAGATCATGACCCGAACCGAAGTTGGACGCTCAACTGACTGAGCCACCCAGGGCCCCTGAAAAGATTTTTAAACAGAAACCACAGAATAAGAACCACTTTAAGTTTTAAATAAAATTAAAAGCAATATTTTTTTCAATGTTTATTTATTTTTGAGACAGAGAGAAAGAGCAAGCATGAACGAGGGAGGGACAGAGAGCGAGCGGGATAGAGGATCCGAAGCAGGCTCTGTGCTGACAGCAGCCAGTTCAATGAGGGGCTTGAACTCACGAACCTTAAGATCATGACCTGAGCCTAAATCGGACACTTAGCTGACTGAGCTTCCCAGGCGCCCGTTGAATAAAATTTTAATCCAGCAATGTTTATAATTTTGTGTCAACCCATCCTCGCAGTAGAAAGGAATATTAGATTTATTTAATGAAGTAAGAAATTAGAAAATGTAATTACCACTGAAAACAAACAAACAAACAAACAAAACATAAAGCATCCCACACAGTACCTGCTCAGAAGCAGGTGATCGGTGGTGTTATTAATATTATTACTCCTTCCAAGTAATGTCCTAGAAGTGCCTGGATACTTGTATCCTATACAGACTGGTGAAAGGATGGGCCTCTCACCCTGACAGCCCTTCTGCATTGAGGCTGGATATCTTTTCCAACTCAAGTGATTGGTGAGAAGCACTACTCATATTAATTGACATGGCTTATAAAGCAGACTAATCCCAAAGCGTTTTGTACCAATGTCAGATGAAATATGTTCCTGTAATTTACACATACCAATATTTTTCATATTTAAGCACCTACCACTCTGTAGTTCTGTGCTGTGTTGTATTCTTCAAACACAAAATAAAAATAATTATTTACTATAATATAAATATACTATAGTTTAATAAAATGCAGATTGTTGACTATACAATTGGACAAAATACTTAACAATAGAAATTCATGAGTTTTCATTACTTCCCAAACTATAATCATTTATTTATAATATATTAAAAAAGTATCAGCATTTACCCTCAGTCTTGTTGACCAAATTTTCTTTATTGCAATGTTATTGAGCAACATTATTATAGACAAAATTCCATGATTACTAAAAAAAACTGTTACACATATCAAGAAAAAGTAATATAACCTCCTTCCCAGTAACTGTTTTATTCGTTTATGATTAAATCTTTGTGGCCATTTGAAATTTGAGCTATCCAAGCAGAGGGAACTAAGAATTTCTTTTGGTGGGTTCCACTAATTTCCACAGACATTTTTCACCACGTTCAAAGTAATTCTGGAGGGATAAGCCAGACCTGCTCATTGACAGTAATACATCAAGTGATTTTCAAATGATGGTTGTACACCTAAACCCAGAGTACAGCTTTGCCTACTATTTGGTTTTCTCTTCTATTTATGGCTATAAGTACTTTGAAGAGATTTAACCCACATGTTTCTGATTCATTTACACTTAACTCATCAAAATGTTTTAAAGTAGCCTACTAATCCAGTAGGCTTTTTAAGTCTTTTAGTTTATTTTTGAGAACTAGAAAGCCATATTTTCTCAGCTATACATTATTTTCAGAAAAAAATTAAATATTTTAGACGGCATAAGACATTTTCCATCCTTGGAATTTTCAGTAATTAGATACTTTGCTTTCCCTTCTGTTCCTGAAAGCTGACTTACCGAGTTCCCTCTGAAAAAGTACTTTTTTTTTATAAGAAATCTTAAATCTGGAAGGATTTAGGCCTATCCTAAAGTAGGTGTAAACTTAGAAATAAAAGTATCGAATTACATGAGAGAATTGAGAGCATATACTACCTTTTTCTAGTTTTAAAGAACCTCTCACTTTTTTATTTACATAGAAAAGATACTTTGCAACGTAAATAAACAGTGGGATCATGGTGTTAATCATGGGTCATCTTACCATTTTGCTCTACATCTGATGATACAAAAAAATAAGGATTTATGAGGACTATCTGCAAAGAAGTTTAAGGCAGTCACTCCAAGAAGCAAATATAATATGAAAAAAGACCTTTATTAATACTCAGCGTGCAAACTGCTGAAGTAAGCAGATTTTATAAAATGTAGAACTATGGAGAGATAAGCATTTAAAAGTTTTATAGACAAATGTACAAAACAGTTATTACTGTGTGTGACATGTGAAACACAAAAATATTATAACCTTATCCATCATTCATTCATATGTTTTTTAAATTCATGAAATCCCAATTAAATTACAAACACATACTTACTAAAAAATGAATATGATGCCATCCCTGTCTTTAAGGAAAATATGGTCTGGCATAAATAAAAACAAGAAACTTCCAGTTTTTTATACTCAACTATCTATAAAAAAATAGGACTAATAAAATAATCCAATGTGATTGAGAGGAGCAATTTTCATTCAAAGGACTAATTTTTAAAAAATATTTCTCTGTTGAATTTGCCAAAAATGGTGGCAATTGCTGCTTTTTGTATGAAGAGAATTTTAGGTGTAAGCATTTATCTGTTAAGAAATAATCAGTTTCACTTGGCTTTCTAAGGCATCTTCAGTGACCTTTAGTTAACCAGATGGAATTGAGCACCAAGATGCTTTTCCATTTCATGGGATAATGAGCAGTTAGTTAAATGAGCTATAAAGTACATAGTAATTGTGCCAGAACAAATTTTCTTTTTTAATAACTTTTTAAATAGTAAAATTTTTCATCATTTCTCTTCTTATTCCCCTCAATTTAAGACTTTGTTCGTTCAAGAAAGAAGTTTAACATGCATGTGAATAGATTTTTTTTTTCTAAATTTCTTTTTCTTTTCTCTCCCTATCTCTTTCTTCAATTTGTAAACATTACTGCACTGAGCACATCTGGAAATCTAAGCAGTAGAATATTTCACAGCATGGTCATATCTCTGTAACTTCAGCAAAGCTGATAGAACTATGTCCTCTTTGGTAACCACTAGCCATATGTTGCTATTTTAATTGAAATTCAATTAGGTATAAAATTAAATTTATCATCCATAGTAAATGCATTTCGAGTGCAATTCTAGGATCAGAGTCTTCAAATTGCCTACATTGTTGCTTCCATCTAAACACACATTCAGGGGCACCTGGGTGGCACAGTTGGGTAAGTGTCTGACTCTTAGTTTAGACTCAGGTCATGATCTCAGTGTTTGTGGGTTCAAGTCTTTCATTGGCCTCTGTGCTGACAGCACATGGAGCCTGCTTGGGATTCTCTCTTCCTCTCTTCTGCCTTTCCCTCCCACCCTCCTCCACCTCTTTCTCTCAAAAATAAATAAATAAATAAACAAGCAACAAACTTTAAAAAGTTTTAAGAATAAAAAAAAAAAGCATTCAAATTTTGGATCTTATGACTCTCTTACAAGTCGAATTGTGTCTCCCAAAAAGATACATCAAAGTGCTACACCATAGTGCCAGTGGATGTGACCTTATTTGGGAAGGGTTTTTTTTTTTTTGCAAATGTAATCCAATCAAGATGAGGTCATGTGGATTAGAATGTGCCCCAAATCCAACACCTGGTATCCTTATAAAATGAGAGTAGTTTGGTCACAAGCAAACCAGATACACGAAAGGAAGATAGCTAGGTGAAGAGGCAGAGATTGGAGTTCGAGGGCCCCAAGCCAATGAATGTAAAAAACTGCTAACCACCCAAGCTAGAAGGAACAGGTAAAGATTCTTCCCTCGGGCTTTCAAGGGGCACAAAGCCTGCCAATACCTTGGTTTTGGACTTCTAGCCTCCAGAATTTGAGAGAATGAAGTCTGTTGCGGTAAATCACAAGACTTTGGTCATTTTTAATGGCAACACTGGGAAACTAGAACATACTCTGATAGTTTATAAAGACTAATCCATTGGGAATCAAGTGTGAAAAGTTTAAAAGCCACGAAGTTGATCCCATAAAGGCTCACTATCTGTGGATCATGCCTAACTAGTATTATTTTTTTTGCCAGTCATAGGTGCCCACCTTCTCCTTAGAGATGATGTAAAGTGGGTGGGCCATGCGCTTGCTTCTGTTCATGGTCATCACTAGTGTTCTATTGCAATGTAATAAGTGTAGCGACTATTAAAAACCTAAATGAAATGAACTGAATTGACTTGCATTCTGTATTACCTCAATGTTTTTATTCTTCCCACATACATGGTGCTTCACAGATTATGAGGCATTTTGATATACATTTTCATAAGAACCATGTTAGGCTGACCAGACAGAGCTCATAAAAAAAAAGTAGACTGTGTATTCCTTAAGGACAGGAGTGCTGTTTTATTTTCTCCCTATTTTCAGTAAGAAGCATTATTATGTGATAAAAAAAAAAAGTTTTGTTTTGAATAAATTTCCACTTCCCAAACAGAAGTACACTTACAGAAACTACATCTATACTGGCAGATATGAATTTTGAAATCTGCCCACATGACTTTATCTCATTCTCCTTTTTAAAAATATTTAAATATTTACTTATTTATGTTTATATTTTGTTTTTGAGAGAAGGTACGAGCAGGGGAGTCACATCTCAGTGCCTCTATAATGTCATCTCAACTTGTTTAAAAAACAATAATTTGATGTTCTCAGAGAAACTAATCTCTTTTAATAGAATGGCTTATCTATGCATTTTTGGAATTGTGCTAAATTAACATTTTAGAGTGAAACAGTTGATCCCTATCTATTTGTCCATCTTCCAGGAGTGACTGAAAGTCAGTGATCCAGTAGTATTAGGTCTTTTTAAATTCTGACTTTTTTCAGCTTCTATTGATTCAACAGCTATTTGTATTTTTACAGAATTTTCCAAATAAATGTATGATTTGATTCTGTTTAAAGTATAATCCATTTATTATTTGAATCTTTCCCTGGTAAATAAAAAAAATAAGAAAACCAAAAATGAAATAAAAGTTAACATATTTTAGTAACTTTAGAATCAAGTAAGTGCATATCTAATAAAGGACTGTTATCCAAAATAAAGAAAATTTAAAACTCAATAATAAAAGAAAAAACCCAATTAAAAAATAGGTTGAAGACCTGAAAAGACATTTTACCGAAGAAGATATGCAAATGGAAAATAAGCATATGAAAAAATGATCCGTATCCTATGTCACGAGGAAAATGCAAGTTAGAACAATAAGATATGAGTATACATCTATTAGAACGGCCTTAGTCCAGAACACAGTACCAGATGTTGCTGAGGATATAGATCAGCTGTGGCTCTCAGTTCTTGCTGATGGTAATGCAAAGTGGTACCGCTGCTTCGGAAGGCAGTCTGGTAATTTCTTATAAAACGAAACATACTCTGATCCAGCAATCAGATAACTTGGCATATAGACCAACCAAAAGCAATGTGTGGATGTTTATTGCAAGTTTATTCATAATTGGCAAAACTATGAAGCAAGCAAGGTGTCCTTCAGTAGGTGAATGGATTAGTAAACTGGTGCATCCATCAGATGGTAAAATATTATTCAGTGCTAAAGGGAAATGAACCATCGACCCACGAAAAGATATAGAGGAAACTTAAATGCATATTACTAAGTGAAAGATGCCAGCCGGAAAAGGCTACATATTATATGATTCCAACTATGTGACAGCAAAACTATGGAGACATTAAAATGATTAGTGGTTGCTGGGGGTGTGTGGGGGCTAAAGAGTGAAGAGATGAATCTACAATCCAAAGATGATTTTTAAGGCAATAAAAATACTGTATGATATTATAATAATAGGTATGTGTTTGTCTAAACTTACAGAATGCACACACTATGGACCTTGGGTGACATATCATTGTAGGTTCACCCTTGCTCATAATGCATGTGCGGGGCAGTGGATATCATGGGAATCTCTGCAGTATCTCCTCAGTTTTGCTGTGATCCTAAATGTGCCCTAAAAAGTGAAAATGTTTATTAAATACATTTAAAAATCACAGTGTTATGGGGGCACCTGGGTGGCTCAGTCTGATCTTTGATTTCAACTCAGGTCATGATCTCATGGTTCGTGGGTTCAAGCCCTGCATCAGGCTCAGTGCTGACATTGCAGAGCCTGCTTGGTATTCTCCCTCTCCCTCTCTCTCTGTCCCTCCTTTGCGCGTGCTCTCTCTCTCAAAAATAAGTAAACTAAACAAAAATCACATAATGGTATGTCGGACCAGTTAGAAGTTAAGTGACTAATGAAAATGAAATATAATCTTCTGTATCTTTGCTCTTTCATTGGTTTTAAGAATGTAGGACTTAAGATATAAGTTACTATGTTGGGTTTGTTGACTAAAGATAAGATAAAAACTACATCCTTTTTTCTTTTGTGAATTGACTTTTTACAAGCATCAGAATTTTAGCATACCTTTTAGAAGACTGTCCTGCGTGAGGCGTGGTGTTAGCCAACATGGTAGCTCAGACCCTACGGCTGTGGCAACCTCAGGAAGGGGTGCGTTAAATGACACAATGCCAGGAATCACATTTTAGATTTCTTCTATTTAACTATCGTCCAATATATAAGTATGTATGTACATAAATAAAAATTATTAACAGCTTCACAGAATAGTCATGCTGTTGAATCACTTCACATTGCTAGTTATAATAATGATAATCATGTATTCATCTAACAATTTACAGAGCTCACTATATTTAATTCTTATATGTAGTTTCTAATATCTGACCTCAGGTTGTTGTAAGAAAAAAGGAAGTTCTAAGAGCTGAAAGAACATACTGCTTATCAGAATTAGGTTTCTGCTATTATTATAAATAAACAAAAATCGCATAATGTTATGTTGGACCAGTTAGAAGATAAGTGACTAATGAAAATAAAATACAATCTTTTAAAAGACACATGTTCCTCATTTTTGAAATAGCCAAGTCTCTTTTCAATCTTATTAACTTTTATGTTTCTTTTTAGATGTTTTATTGTCACTTTGATTAAGTAGGTAACCAAGCACTGCCTCTCAGAGATTTGTGATCTTTTCTTCATCAAGAGTCCAAATATCTGACAACTTTTTGTGTCCTGCCCAATTTAGATCCTAAGTAATGAAAAAGTAATGTAAAAATTTCACAGTATTTTCTGACTAAACCAGGAAAATTACATTTTTTTCATCTTATAGAAACAGATGCTATAGATAATTAGATTTGTTTGATATATTACCATTGTAAGAGCTGCATGGAAAGTATTTTCAAATATGAAGATAGCCTGCTCTGGGTAAATTTGTATAGATAAAATATTGCTAATATATACATTTCAGAAGTTATTTGTCTTATATGAAATCTGTAGATATACATAAATACCTACACTTGTCCATTATGTGTTTTTACCTTCAGAGAATACATTGACCAAAACCCAAGTTTAAGAAATTGTCTTTTTTTTTAAATGTTTGTTTATTTTTGAGAGAGAGAGAGAGAGAAAGAGAGAGAGAGAGGAGAGGGCGCCTGAGTGTGGGTGGGGCAGAGAGAGGGAGACACAGAACTCAAAGCACGCGCCAGGCTCCCCACTGTCAGCACAGAGCCAGATGCGGGCTCAAACTCATGAACCACAGGATCATGACCTGTGTTGGTCAGGTCAGGCCACCACGGTGCCCCAAGAAATACTCTGTTGTTATACTGTATTTATGAATCCTGCCAGTGTTTCCTTAGATGATATTAGATGCAATAGTATAGTGTTCTCAGTCATAATTTCAGTTATTATATAAAATATTTACTTGGCCACATCCTGACTGCATTAATTTGAATGCAGTATCTTCTAGGTTCCTGGCTTTCAATTGGAGAAGCACATCATATTTGTCATGACGTTTTATAAAACTACAGATATCTAGGAATACTTCAGTCTTGCTGAGTCTCTTTCTGATATACCTGTATTAAAATATATATATTTCAGGACTATTATAGGTCTCAATATATTTGCCTCCATCAAAATTACACTCATCCTAATATAAAACATAATGATGCTTTGAAATTCTAGTTTCATTATCCTTATCCTTTCCAGTAGATCATTATTCTTAGAGATATTCTATTTTTAAGTAACTTTATATAATCTTTGCTATTTGTGCCATAGAAACAAAATTTGGTTTTGTTAGTTACATGATTTTTGTTATGATTCCTCATTAGACTTATTGGAAAATAATCAATAATACATAAACCACAGCCATTCAATTTTATCATCTGCAGATACTTTAGTTTTAAAGTTCTGATCCTTAACTGAACATTCTGTTATTTACAACATGACCAAATTTCTGTCCCCCCCCCCCCACACAAACTTTCTCAGAGTGGAAAAGAACTATACAAGATCTCTTAAATTATTGCCACTTCAAGGGATATACTCTTGGACACAGGCCTCACTGAGACTTTGAGTTTCCAGGTTTCGGAGCTCGCATCTTTCAGACTCCAAAAGCAGACTGGGTCAGGGTTTTTAGGGCCCTTTCCCTATAGAAGCAGTTTCATGAAAGCAAGCTGTTCAGTCAAGATGCATCAGAACAAGAGTTAATTATGTAATGTTGAATTAACCCATGAGCAGAATTGTATTATGGTTATTTGCTTGGAATAATGTTGATGTTGTTTTAATATTTTCTTTTCTGGTTCTATGAAGACTTTTTTTTTTATTCTGATACTTTTTTTTTACCAGTTCATAAACTCTGCTTTCATGGAATGAAATAAAACATTTTAGACTAATACCAGATTTTTACTGATTTCCCCAGAATTCAGAAAATCCTATTAATTCCCTTTTCATGGCAATATAGTTATTTTCATAGGTTAATCAGAATCTATCTTACTTTATACCAGGATGTTTTTCAGCCAATTGATGAGATCTTCTCGTGTGAGAGCAATACACCTGATGAGTGGATCAAGAAGATGTGGTATATATACATGATGGAGTACTACATGGCAATGAGAGGGAATGACATACGGCCCTTTGTAGGAAAGTGGATGAACCTTGAGGGTGTCATGCTGAGCGAAGTAAGCCAGGCAGA
>NC_043701.1:71859874-71870609 GCF_006229205.1 Suricata suricatta | reverse complement strand
TAGGTGCCAGAGGCAAAATCTAGTTGGAGAGACCTATGGGGCTTACTTTCCTAGCGTCTGTGTAATAATTAGGAGAGGCTTTTCAAAATCCAGTCTGAATGTTTTCATCATAACTTATTCATATGATATTAATCCTATGACCCGTGTGCTTGTCCAATACTGTATATTACTACATTTGCAAAGCACACTGCAGGAGAGTTGTATGGTAAATGAATGTTCTTGCATATGTGTGTGTGTGTGTGTGTAGGCAAATGGAATGATCAGGCACAATATATTGTCCAGTTAAGAACAATCTGTACTTAACCCGAATGCACTACCACACCGAAAGTGTCAGTATTGCAAACATATTTAAGATGGATGTCTCCTGGGATTTGATGTTGATTCCTTTGTATTCTCCTTACCCTCTTAGGCGAGGCGTTGGGATATTGGAAAGTAAATCATTGGGTTACTGAGAAAAAAAAGTCATTATTTTTGTTTTTTAGTGGCTCTTAAATTTATGTACAGGAATGTCTATCACAGCATTATTTAGAATTACAAAAATGGGGAATAGCCACAAAGGGGAAATGGTTGAATACATCCACATGGTGGAATTTTTCAGCCATAAAAATATGTTCAAAGAATTTTTAGTGATAAGTTACAAACTATAATGTGTGCATGATCCCAATTATGTGAATATATATGTACACGTAAACCCACTCTCCACCACAAACTTCAGCTTGCTTGATCTACTTCTCCTGCCAGTAATCTTCTGCCTTTCTGATGCTTGTGATACCTTGACCTGTCCAGTTTCTCCCCTCCATCAGGCTGTTGCTATAGTCACTGCACTGGAAGCTTGGATTCATTTTATTCAAATATTTACTGAGGCATAACTAAATCCCAATGCCCCCAATTTTAAATCAAAACATTTGTTTTCTCGATGTCATCAGAACACAGCTGGGGAACACTGAACAGCCATCAGAATACATCATGGTAAGCACGTTATCATCAACCTTAGCAGGGTCCTCAACACTTACCAGGCATTTTAATATCTTTCAATCCACTTCTGTCTTCCAGTTTCCAAGATGGCTCATCTGCCCCTCTCATTCTCTGCTGAAATCTCAAATCATGGCAGAAATATTTCTCCTGTTGTCAAAGTGTCTTTTTCCAAGTTCCCCAGGCCTTATATCCCTCCCAGCTTCTCACTCTTTTATATCCCTTTTTTCTGTTGATTTTCTGTTTCTTCCTTTCCACTGTAATCTTTCCTACAGCATTAGATTCACTCTTCTTTCACCTCCTATTCACTTCTCAATCCCTTCCAAGTGTCTCCTTGCCCAAACCCCAAACTTTTCTTTAAAACTTATCTTGGTATGTTTACTACATTTTTTAATGGAATCTTACTTATTACCTTATTTGACTCTCAACTGCCTCCAACATACGTGCCTGTCTCTCTGCCGTGGAACATTGTCCTTCCTGTCCTCTCATATACTCACCTCTGATCCTTGTATTGCTACCTTTCTTGAAGTTTCTTCTCATTCTCCTTTGCTTTCAGGAGTCTGGTATCTCAGGGTTTAAACTAATACCCTCTCTTAATTACTTTCACTCTTTCTTCGCATGTTTTAACTCACTTCATTGGCTTATGTTGTCATCTACATGTTCATCACTTCCAAGTTTCTATCATCAGCCCAGTTATCTGAGTTTCAGACTGTATGTACAATTGCCTAGGAAGCATCTCTACGTGGATGGTATCTCACAACAAATGTGTTCATGATATAAGCATCCTAATTGGCTCCACCTCCAAAGTTTTATCAGACTCCTTTACATCTTACGTTACACCTCCTTCTACCTTACCCCCACATGCAGTCAACAATAATCACTTACTAAATAGGTAGAATATAATTTTTATAACTGACTTACTGAGTGCTTGTTAATTTCAATGCAATCACATAGCAAAGCAATGTAATTTTGTAAGCTTTGCCATTTTACCAGATTAGCAGAACATTTTGGGAGAAGCAGTAATGTCCTTTAAAGACATTTAATGAACAGGTTGAAATTTATCATATGCTATAATTACTTAGTGAGATGGTTGAATTTCTTCACTTGGAACTCCTTTAAAGCAAGTTAGATTACCATATATCTAAATATGTTTAGAAGAGGTTCTACTTTGAGGCAGGAAGGTAAAATAAATTATCTTCCAACCTCCTTCTGAAGGCCATAATTTTTCAGATTTCAAGAACCTTTTAATAGATGGTTCTTTTTGCAGGTTCCAAGTTTCAACAGCCTTCTCTCCTATATATTTTTCTATGCTTTTTACTTTCTTACTAATAGACTTTTGATGAGTATTCTTTCCAATTATTTTTTGTTTGTTGTGTGCATGTTTCTGTCATGCTATACAAATCGGTTTAAAATAAGTCGATGAACATTATTGAGGGTTCCAAAGTGTTCATTCAAATGAAATTCAAGAGTAGGACACCTAAGAGAAAAGTAAGGGATAAAATCATCTAATAAAAAGCAGAATTCGTTCCTGTTCAAAGAACACAATTTTCTCATCACCCCTAAAGCACATTAGGTTGTTGATCATACATTTGAAGTATTTCTTTCTGAGAAATTGCATTTTAGGTCTTACTTCAAATTTTAATTTTCTCAGGCTCTCAAGTCTACCAAATATAAGCATGGCTCAAAGTCCTGCTTGACACAGTTTTAGAAAAAACATTAGATAGCCACCATTTACTGTGCTTATAATAGGTGGCCGATATTATACTAAATGGCTTACAAACCTGTTTTTTTTCTTTAATCTCATTTTTAATCATGATAATCTTGCAAGATGGATGTTGTGAGAAACCAAAGTTAATAAATTTATCAAGATTTTACAACTAAAGATTGGAAGAGCAGTTCTTGAAACACATGTCCCTGACTTCCAAATGTTAACAAACGGGTATGCAAGTCCCCAGATATTTAAGTTTTATTATTTTTTTACTTTCACTTATACTTTTTCCACTATATTTTTTGATATTTAATATCCACTCTCTTCAAAAAATAAAGTTCCTGTGTGTAAGAGAGGGTGTAATATAGACTTATTTTATCATCATGTTGAAAAATTTCTAAGCAATCAATTTCACTGAGGTTTTGAAATTTAAACTTAAATTTCTATTTTTTAAAATATTCCCTATTACAGTGAATTATCAAGCTAGGGAATAAACCACCCATCATTTTGTAGAAGACTTTTCTGTTTCAGTTTGGCCTTGGGCAAATTGTTGTGTCATCACTACACTAGAAATTAAGCTGTGTCTGTGATGACAATTACTTGTGCAATTTCCTGAAACCCCAGACCAGAGCTGAGACCATGCCCATGATTAAAGACAGCACAATAGAAATAGAGAGCTTCGTGAAATATGGAATACATCTACTGCAAAAATGATAGGGCTTTTTGAACAGAATAAAGAATTCTTAGAGAAGAACTATTAAATTTAAGAATGCCTGCTTATTGACTAAGAGATTAAATATCTTATTTTTCATAGTTTTTTATGTGCTTGGGTTGTATATAAGACTTTATATTCTGTCCAAGATCCCCTCCAAATAAAATATTATACCTTTAACTGTGTTTCAGTTCTGCGTATCTTGATTAGATTTTCTTTTTGATCAAAGTCCTGATTTTCACATTTGAAATATTAAAGCACATTCACACTTGTTTCTCATTCTCAATTCAAACAGGTGAAGAGAAAAAAAAATCTTTACAAGCTTTTCCCATAGTCTGGAGGGGCTAATTTGCAAGATCTTGAATCTCTGGAAAACAGTTTGATTTAACTATAAAAAGAAACTGAATCCTAGATGTTTCCTGATAACCTACAGATTACTGCCCTCATCAGCACATCTTTTTTTGTATAAAGACCAGATATGTCTGAATTACACAGGCTAAGAGACAATTTACCTGATTTTCATTTAGCTTTTTCAAACAGTAAATATCAAATCTGAGGCATCGAAGCTTTACAGTCCCTTGTGCAAATTTTGGTGGGAGTAATGTAGTCACTATACTAGGCAGTTGCTTTTTTTTTTTTTTCCTTCTTCTTCTTCTTCTTCTTCTTTTTTTTTTTTTTTCCTGTCCCAAATACAAATGCTACCATCCAGGCTGTAAAATGATCCTAATCTATTTCATTTGAGTTATCTTTTTGAAGGCGGTCAGAATATAGAACTCCATACGGAAACAATCTTTATTTTCCATTGGATGCATATGTTGCATGTCTAATGAAATGCATTTCACATATTTATTTTAAGTATGTGATAGAATTACAACATTGACAACTTTCATGATCTTCAAAAAATGTGATGCATTTTAAACATATGGTGATGCCTATCTCTGTCATAGAAATACTTAAATAAAGAGTACTTAGTTCTGTAAATATAAATACAGAGAATTAAATACATCTTATTTGTATATCTGTATATTTATATAAATATCAAATCTATTTGATATTTAAAAAACAAAGTTTTGAGATACTTGGATTTTTGATATTTTGCTCATAGCAACTTTGTAAATACAATAATAAAATGTCACTGAAATTCTGCAAGTAAGATCACAGTTGGTTATCAGTTTGAATTTTTCTGACAGGCAGGCTGGTTGAGAAAGCTTTCTCTAAATTATATCAGCAACACAATAATTGCTACCTATTTTTGCTACACTTAATATTTTCTCCAATTTTCCTCCAAGTTGAATATTCAACTCTTATATCCCCCCAATCTCTAATTTAATGCCATTTATTTTATTTCGTAAAACATCAATTTTTTAAATACTCTAATGCAACATATGGTGTCTTGAAATTATAGCAACAATAATAGTATTATTACACTAAGAAGTTAGAAATTGTTTTGTTTGATGACTAAACAATTCCTGAGTGCCGAATTTGAGTAGAAATCAGACCTCTTAGAAAAACTAAAATTAAATTTTTTTATTCTTTGATATTTATTTTCCTTGATACAGTGGCACTAAATATACGTTTCTACTTAAAATTCTCAATATGGAAGATAAGAGAATGTTTATACATATTCTTACAAACATTCAGTACTTTTCATGTGCTTTCTAAGTAGATTGAACTTTTTGTTGTTAAGGCCTTGATGTAATCATAAGTAGCCTGGGTAATTTTCCTTTTGGGTGAACTTTACATTCATGTAAAATAAAGACAAAAACCTAAAATATTTCCTAAGAAGATGGAAAAATAAGTTACTATCAATTCTTTTTAAAATGTTCTCCTTTGAGATGTAAAATGCTTCTAAAACTTTTGTACTTCTAGGTCAATTGTTCTATGATTTCCTTCACATTCTACATCATCTACTTTATGAAGGGGAGTTCAAGATTCAAATGAATGTGAGGCATATCTTAGTCTTTTACTATTTGAGGAGAGATCTGTATATTTGGGCAGGTGTTCTTAATTTGGGCTCCATTGACACCTTGGGGTTCTTAGGAAGGGATGCAGGGGGTTCATGAACTCTCTGAAATTGTACACAGGGTATCATGTGATTGTGCATATATAAATTTTTATAGAAAGAAGATCCATGGCCATCATACATCCACAAAAAGTTAAGAACCACTACACGGTAGGTAAGATCTTCAAGGTTTCTTTCTGGAGGTCCTCAAGTTTAGTGTATGTGATATTCATCACTTAATACACATCTGCTAAGTTACTTTGGAAGCAATCAATAGCAACGGTGTCTGGCTGGCTTTAGCAAAATGAGAGTTTATTGTAATAGGTGAAACAGCTCAAAAAACTTTAAAAAATAATCAGAAACCAAATTTGGAAGAAGCTGGAACTGGGCTAGAGTCAAGGCTCCAAGAGGAGGAAGCAGGCTGGTAGCCTTATCAGGCTGTAACTGATGAGAATAACCAGAGCCTAATTTTCTCCTCCTTCACTGAATATTCTAAAAATTCAAAATTCAAGGAAATAGTCCAGTTGTCCCATCCCTTGGTTAGCAAAGGTGTTGCATTTTGACTGAAGTCCATTAATGACTTTGTAAAATTAGAGCTAGGCGATTTCCCTAAATTATATTTAGGGAAGTATTTTTGAGGAGGAGGTGGTGGTCTTAAAAGGAAAGGGGGGGAAGCATTCAAACTTATTTCAACTTCATGAAATACATGGAGCCCAGAAAAAAACCCCCACTATTAAAAGTAGTTCTTTCAAACCCAAATTTAGTCAAAATGTTTCACCGTCCTAGGTAAGGTGAAGCACCTTTCCTCTGTACCTACATACAGTTTACTTGCCAACTTGTCCTATTCTGTTCTAAGTGCCAGTACCCACTCTGGGACACCTGTTTGACCTGGAGCATTGCCATTATCTCTCAACATGTCTCTCTCCATTCAGGTTTTGTTTCTTCCAATTTGTTGTTCTCTTAGCAGACAGAGTAATCTTAAAATTCAAGTCTAATCCTGTCAGTCCTCTGAGAGCATCTTTCAAAGACTATGCATTATTTTATAACAAAATCCTAAGTGCTTAACAGGCCTACGTTTTCCTTCCTGATCAAGCTCTTTCTCTCCCTCTGCGTCTCACACCATCCTCCTTCCATCCCCCAGTGACACTGCTGTTCTTTTCCTGGAAGCAGCGTGCTCCTCTCAGGAGGACTTTCATTTTTTGTCTTCTGTACCATGCTTCTAGAGTTGTTTCTGCCATCTTCTTCACTTAGGTAATGCCTATTTATTTTGCCCCATACCTCCCTCTGTAAGTGTCATTTTTCCTGAAATTCTTGCCTAAACCCTGATAGCAACCCACTTTATAATCTGGGTTTATATTTGAATTTCCTATTGGAGTGTGATCGTTTGGTGTCTAGTATCTCTTCATGAGAAGAAGAACCCTGTTTCTCTTGTCCACTACCATATTCCTGGAAGAACCTAAAATAAAATGGTAAACAATAAATGAAATTATTTCTGCAGCTAGAAATCCCACGAGACACAGACAATATTTTACTTATTTCCCATTTTATTTCTATCATACAACAGAGTCTAACATAATGGTTGCATGAGAGACATTTTTTGAATGAATAAAATAGTACCACCCTACATTAACACAGCACTTGCCATATGCCTCAAAAACATTAGGCACAGAACCTAAGTTTTCATAATCCCTGCAATTATGGATTTTTTAAATTATCACCATCATTTTACAGATTCAAAAAAGAGTGAATGGTGTAATTTCAGTCTTTATTGGGGTTTGTCAGATTCCAAAGCTGTACCAAGCTATATCAAGCTGACTCAGGCAATCACTACTATAATTCATGTGCTCACTTTCCTGCAAGTATTCAGTACTCACCACCAAAACAGCTAGAGTTTTTAAAATGTAACCTTTTACCTTTCTGGGGCTGTAAAAAGTATGTACATGATAATACAAATATTAGGTATATATTAAGTTGTAATTTCTGAAAGAAAGAAACAATGTGTACTTAATTTGCTTTATATTTGTGTACCTTACATGCTCTTGTTATGGCAAATGAAAGTTTAATATATGACCTTGATGATGATAGTGTTTACATTTATCAGAAGGGTGACACTCCAGAGAAAAATCACTTTAGTAGAGGATAACGGATGATAAGCTGAGTATATTGTCTTACTTTTTTGAAATGTTCTGGTTGATGTGTGAATCCTACTAAAGAAATATCATTGAAATATTAATGAGAAGCTAATGAGGTAGGTCTTGAGGTAGGGATGGAGAAAGTGGCTTTTGGGTTTTAGAAACCTTGTTTCCACTTTCATTTCCATGACTGACAAAATATCCGTGATCATAATGTCCTGGTGATATTTTAGATCCTCCTTTAGTTGATAGAGGGACAAGTTAGCATTTAAAATCTCTTTGATTGGGACACCTCAGTGCTTCATTGGTTAAGCATCCCACTCTTCATTTCCAGCTCAAGTTGTGATTTTCCAGTTTCATGAGATCAAGCTCCAAGTGCAGCTTCATGCTGGGCATGGGGCCTGCTTAAGATTCTCTCTCTCCCTCTTTTTCTGCCCTCCCCCTATTTGCACACATGCATTCTCTCTCTCTAAGTAAATAAAAATAATAATAAAATCTCTTTGAGTTTGCTCAGGAATTAAAAGCAAAGGTGCTTTTGAAAACGGGTTGCTATAAAGATTGGTTGAAAGTTTGTACAATGAGCACTTAGACACCCAAATCTCACCTACTGCCCAGATCAGCCACACAGCAGTTTCTCCCCAGTAGTCTGGAGATCTTTACTGAGTGGCATCTAATCAGAGGCATCAAGCAATGGTGAGAGCAAGCCTGAGATGCTGAAGTGAAAATGGAGGGATTGTCTGTAAAGATAAATCTCTATTTTATCAATTTGCTCATAGAATGTTTGAGCTGGGCAAATGCCAACAGGATAACTCTGGGGAATTTTTGGGGGGAAATTCACTAGTTAAAAAATAAGAGATAAGAATATTTAAGAAATTGCAATAAAATACTAGGTACTCTCCTATAGGAAAGTCTCTGGTCAGCAAGTCTTTTCCAGGCAAATAGATGGTCAACTCAATTGTACTGGCTCACTTAAAGACAAGTATGGATAAGAGAAAATTTTACAGATGTCTTAAAGATGAAAAACCAGAGATAAAATATAATAAACCAATAGAGAAAGAGAGAACCATAGAAAACAAATGAAAACAGATTGCAAGGAGGAAAAAATCTTCAAAAATATTTTCCAAAGACAGGAACCAAGAATAGTATAGTGGTGGAGTAGCCAGAGAACAAAAAGAGTTCTTGGAAATTTAAAATATATAAAATGGAGAGAAAAATAAGAAAATTTAACAAATATTTCAGAAAAAAAAATAAGTGTTCACTATTGTATTCTAATATAACATCTATAAAGAACAGACAGTCTGGAGAAAGAGAGAAGGAAAAATTTCTCACAAATGAATGTCATGAGTAAATGATGAATCCCAATAAATTCCTAACACAAAAATGAAAATAATACAACATTGATAACAAAAAGCTTTATGGTATCATACTGAAATTCTAAATCATAGGAACAACAACAACATAAAAAATAGTCAAGTTGGGGGAAAAGTGGTTGAGATTGTGATTCCCAGGCAGTTCCAAAGCTAGAAAACAATGAAGAATTACCTTCAAAATTCTTAGGAAAAGTAATTTTAATCTATAAGGCCAATCAATAATTGAGTGTGAAGGTTGAATTCAGACACACAAATTATCCAAAGCAAAATTCTGACCCTGAACTACCAAGTATTAATCAAAAGATTAATTATGATCTTGATTAAATTTCTCAAACTCTGGGTTTGTTCCTCCATCTATCCATATATATATATATGTGATAAAATATGTGATACATCTGTAAATTGAACTGTATAAACAACACACGTTCTTAACAATTTTTAAATTACTCGAAATTAAACTTTCATAGCAGTAACAACCACTTATCACTCTTGTTTGTTAAGTGCTTATTTAATTATTTTTGAGAGAAAGAGAGAGAGAGAATCCCAAGCAGGCTCCATGTCATCACCACAGAGCCCGATGAGGGGCTGGAACCCATGAACTGTGAGATCATGACCTGAGCCAAAATCAAGAGTCAGTGCTTGATTGGCTAAGCCACCCAAGAGTAGCACACTTATCACTCTTTCTTAAATCAATAATCTATACTTCTGAATGTGTAGTTTTATTCTTACTACCAACTCTGACTTATATTGAAAGTTTGACATGAGAATAGTTAAGGATAATGATTCTCTTCTTATTCACATGAACTGTAGTTAAACTCTCTTAGATAGACCAGGTGAGTTCCCTATGTTTTCCAACCTCAGATACAAAATTGAATTAATTTTTAGTCTATACCACCACCTTGAAGTATGTTTATTTCCTAAATTTTTTTAAAAATCTGACTTTAATGAAGCAAAATAGGAGACAAATAGTTAGGAACTAGTATAGGATTGATAATCTTGTAGCTTTCTAATTGCACCACATACAAAACTCAGGTGCCTGGAAATTTGTTTAATGTTTTAATAGTTTTTCTCAGTATGAATCCTACAATAAGGCCTTGTATAGATTTTTCCTTTTAAGAGAAGAAAAAATTAATTTATACCACTTTTTGAGGATTTTTGCTCAAACCTTATCACATTTTAATACATGAGTTAAATAAACCATAAAAGAGGCATGCATTCATGTTTGTTGTCTTACCTATCTGATATCTCCTACTTCCAGCTGGGCTTCCAGTTTCTTGAAGACAAGGGCTCTTTGACTTAGTATCTTCTACTCTAAGAAACATTTTTTGATTTGTATGTGCTAAATAAGTACTTGTGGAATCAGTAAATAAAAGGTAACAAAATTCTGTTGTTTTTACTCCCCAACAAGCCTTTGATTTCCCTTACAATTTTAAACACAGTTTGTAATTTTATCTATTTATTTATTTATTTATTTATTTATTTATTTATTTATTTTTGAATATAACACAATTTATTTTTTGTAACATATGCAATTATTTTCCATCATTTACAATACAGTAGTTACAATAACACTCCAAACAGAAAAGCAAAGTAAAAAATCAAAACACCAACTTCTATTTCATGTAATTAGACTTATACAGAAATTAGAAGGTTAAGTACCAACTAGTTAATCACCTAATTTCACAGCTATCTGAAGTGGCAATCGTTATATAGCAGCTTATCTATGATGCATTCAAGATACATGATACAATTTATTACTTGCCCATAAGCTACAACACAGCCTGCTTAATACCTTTCCTTAAATTCCACCTCTATACTACAATATACTTGAGGTCCATG
>NC_043701.1:71851444-71859774 GCF_006229205.1 Suricata suricatta | reverse complement strand
TTCTATGCCCTCGGCTCTCTGCTACACACTGAGGATACACCAGTGAACGAGAACAGAAAATACCCTGTTGGAGCTTATGGTCTAGTGAGAAATAAAGACAAGTAATTAGGAAATTATATATTGTGTGTTGAGATTCAGTCATGGGAAGCAGAGGATGCTGTGGGAACCCATGAGAGAATTTTCATGTTAGAATTAAAGACATGGGGATTGATGAAGGAAGCCTTCAAGAAGAAAGAAATCTATCAACTGAAACTAGAAGGAGAATGATTAAAATAAGTAGGAGCTATCCATGTGAAGGATGGGTGGGAGGGAGATGGGATAGCCATGGAGAAACTCTTCTAGTTTAGAAGGCTTAGTGTACAAAGGTGAGCAGAAACTTAGCCTTGTTTAGTGATGGTTATTTAATATGTCTAAAATTTAAGATAAGGAGGTTAGATTAAATGATGGTGAAGAAGATGAAGCTAGAGAGATTTTGAGGAACCAGATCATCAATGTCAAACATCTCTTACTGAAGAATTTGAATTTTATACACTGAGTAATGGGAAGACAATGGAGTATTTATGAAGAGGAATAGTATGATTAAATTTGAATTTGTAGAAAAATATTTTTATTTTACTGTGTGGATTATTATAAGGAAAAATAAAATAAGAAAAGTTTGAAGGCTTTAGAAATGATCTAGGTGGAAGACAATCCATGAAATAGAGTAGTGGCAATGCAAACGGAGGTAAGGAGGTATGATGTCTGTATGTAGTGATTCATAAAGAATGAAGAGGTTGGTCTAACACTTGTAATGAATGGAGAGCATCACAGAAAGAACAGATAAGAAGAGGACTCATTTATAAGTGAGGACAATATATCCAGATTTGGAGATGATGACTTGAGGAACACCTAAGAAAAGTATATTAAGGTTTTAGACAGATTGAGCTTAGAACATCCTTTTGAATATAGGTGAAAATTGGTATATAATATGTGAGATTGCTCAACCAGTCCATACTGTGTGAGAAAGAAAGACGGGCTGAAGGGAGCACTGATGGGTACTAACCTTTAAAGAAAGAGATTTTAAAAAAAAAGAAACATGAGTAACTGAAGGAAAATTAGTACTGCACTGTAAAAGAAGTCAAAAAGAGAGCCAGGAGATAAATGTCAAATAGTGTGAGTTCAAACAAAATAGTATTTTTTAGAAATCCAACTGGTATAGCAATCTTGTTAAAAACCATTGAATAGAATAGCAGAGACAGGGAGAACTTTTGTTTTGAAGGTGACAAGTGAATGGGACATGAGGAAATAAAGACACAGATTTGAAGGCTGATTATGAAAAGCAGGCAAGAGAAGGCAATGATTGAGGGAGAACGTGGAGCTGGCAAAGTTTCAGTCTTTTTTTCCATTTTTTTAACCTGAATTCTATTTGGTTATTTGATTTGTTGATTGTTTGACTGCTTTTAGGATAGAAGTATCCGAGATTCTTTGAAAAGGAAACTAAACACGTGAGAAACATGCTGATTAATGAAACACAGAAACATGGCAGAGCAGCATCAGGGACCACACTGAGACTCTATTGCTACCTGAGGTTGTTGTAGGAAATAGCATTCAAGCTTATTCCACTGCACTACCTAAACATCAGAGGACTTCCTGCTGTTGGGTTGGGTCTCATAGTTCTTTTGTTAATAAGTAACTATAACAGTTTGAAACTGAATTCTTGAGGTCTTGCCCTTCATGACAACATGGATGGACCTAGAAGTATTATGTTAAGTGAAACAAGTCAGGCAGGGCAAAACACATACCATTGATTTCACTTATATGTGAAACCTAAAAAAAAAAATGACTAAACAACCAAAATGCTGATTCTGACCTGTAAATACAGAGAGGAACCTGGTAGTTGCCAGAGGGCACAAGGGTGGGGGGATGGGCAAAATAGGTGAAGGGGAGTGGGAGATACAGGTTTCTAGTTATGGAATAAATAAGTTGTGAGTTGAGGGGCTCCTGGTGGCTCTGTTGGTTTGAGCATCTGACTCTCGATTTTGGATTAGGTCATCATCTTGCAGTTGGAGGGTTAGAGTTCTAGGTCGGGCTCTGCAGGAACAGCACAGAGATTGCTTGGGATTCTCTCCTTCTCTCTCTGCCTCTCTCCCACCTGTGTTCTCTCTCTCTCTCTCTCTCTCTCTTTCTCTCTCAAAATAAATAAATGAACTTAAAAATAAGTTACGAGGATGAAAAATATAGCATAAGGAGTATAGTCAATAATATTGTAATAGCCTTGTGTGGTGACAGATGATAGGTACCTTTGTGGTGAGCACAGCATAATGTATAAACTTGTCAAATTATTCTGTTGTACACCTGAAACTAATGTAACATTGAGTGTCCAACTACACTTAAAATGGATTCTATTCTTGACTCTCCCATTTTGTAACAAGTCCAAGTCACTTAAACTTTTTGAATCTCAGTAACTTCATGTGTATGAAATTTCTTCTAAGTAACTGTGTATAGGTACATATAATATTTATATCAATATAAATAATCATCTACATAATAACTCATTATATATACTCTAATTCTTCTAATTGATATAACTACAATTGAATAGAAAATGCAACAACTTAATAATGTATGAAATGTGCTTAGAGGAAAGTTGTTGTGTTGTTGCTTATAACAAATGAGATCTAGAATTAACATTTCAGCTCCTCAAGAAAGTGTGCTTCTTCCAGTTATGATGGTATATGGAATTATTAGGTAAAAATAATGGCTACAGTAAACCCATTTCATAGAAACACCTATCTTGATAGGCTTTAGATGGAAAATGTTTTGTTAACTCAGTCTCAGCCTTTCCTTTTTTTTTTTTTAATATTTATTTATTTTGAGACAGAGACAGAGAGCATGAGAAAGTGAGAGAAAGAATCCCAAGAAGGCCCCACATTGCTAGAGCAGAGCCCAACGCAGGGCTCGATTCCACAAACTGGACAGCGTGACCTGAGCCAAGATCAAGTCAGAAGCTTAACCAAATGGGCCATCCAGGCACCCTTCAACTTATGCATTCTTTTAATGTTTATTTGTTTTTGACAATGAGAGAGAGAGAGAGGGAGAGGGAGAGAGAAACAGAGAGAGAAAGCAAGCATGGGAAGGGCAGAGAGAGGGAGAATCTGAAGCAGGCTCCAGGCTCTGAGCTGTCAGTACAGAGCCCCACATGGAGCTCAAACTCATGATTGTGAGATCATAACCTGAGCAGAAGTAAGACACTTAACCAACTCAGCCACCCAGATGCCCCTGATTTTTTATAGAAATATAAAGCGACTGAATTTTTTTCTACTCAAACAATTTCCGAGTATGGAATTTCTTTTTACTTCTGTGTGGGACTTTATCACCAGAACACATCTAGCTGTTCTGCACTGGGATCTGGTAAGTAGAAAGGATTTACAAATGCATTTCCTATTCCTTTTAATGGGAGCTATAACTGCTCATCGAAAAAGCAAATGTCTCTGTAATATATATTTTTGATTTGATACAGATGCAGTTGTAAAAAACTTTTTCAAACTCCATTCAGTCATGGCAAAAGATTCCACTGTTATTTACTCAAAGCTAAATATTTTTTAGCAGCTTAATCACTTTTTTTGATATAATGGCCCATTTTTCTAAAATTATTGATATAAAATATTTAAATTTCAATAATTTTATGATTGTAAAAATAAATGATTTCAGACTTTTAAAACAGAGACTGTTATACAAACTATAAAGACATTTATTTTTCACTATAATTAATATAATTAACTTTTATAAATACTAATCCATGTGACATTTTGAAATGTCATAAGTTTACATACAACACAATAAAATCAGTGTGCTTAGATCTATAGACTGCTGCCTATAAGTTTCTCTCTATAATGAGATGTGGAGAATCTACTACTTTCTCTAGCTTGGAGGCCTGTGTACATGGTTTATTTACAGATATATGGACAAAATAAGTATGGCGAAGTCTTCAGCATCAAATATATTATGAACAGTAATGTTATTGCTTATACAATAATGTTGCTAACTATTGACAATTAACTGTTGTAATGGCTACTAATGCGTATTGAGTTCTTATTCTATGTTTATTAATATTCATGGCATTACTATGAATTCAATGCTACTTTTACCCAACTAACATTTAAGGAAGCTAACATTATGAGAACTCACAAACCCATAACTAATGTATGCCAAAGCCATGAATTAACTCCAAAGACTATGGATGTAACCACTGTTCTAATCTCTCTCTCCATTTCTGTAAGATAATCAATGGAGAACTTCAGAATTATGCCTTTTTAAGGTCTTTACCTACTCATTCTCTTTGCCATCTTTCATTACATTTGTGGTGACCTACTTTCCTTACAGATTTTAATATTACCAACTTTTAAATACACCTCTCTCTTACATTCCTCAACCATTGCTACACTTTCAGCCAGATCTCACTTGTGAGCTTCAGACTCATATCGCCGGATTAGTCCTCAGAGTCTTCCCTTGCTTGTCAAGTGTGATGGTCCCACATTCAATATCCCATGTTTAAAACTGACTTTTTCAGCTCGTTTGGTTAAATGTCTGACTCTTGATCTCAGCTCAGGTCTTGATCTCTGGGTTGTGAGTTCAAGTCCCAGACTGGGCTCTGCACTGGGCATGGAAATACTTTTTAAAAAACAACTGAATTTTTCAGATTTGTTTTCAGACCACCATTCCTGAACACAACAGTTCAGTAAAAGGCAGTAACGTTTATCCCTTCACTCATCATACTCAATTACCAATTCTGACAACTTAATTTCTTGAATATTTCCTTTACCTATATTGCCTTTTCTGTCATGACTTTAGTTGCACTTTTGTACAGGTTCTAATACCTAGACAGCAGATTATAGCTAATGCTACCTTACTTGTCTTCTTTTGATCTTGCCTTGCCCCTATCCAGTCCATCATCCACAGAACTGTTAGAATGGTCCTTAACAATTGCACATCTGATTGTGTTTCTTCTTCATTTAATATCTTTGAAGAGCTTCCAGTCACTTTATAGATTCAACATGTATCCATCAGTGTTCTTTTACAGATTCCAATGGGGAAGATACAGAATACAAAATTTATTATAGGGATTTGTTCTTAGATAATTGTACGGGCTGCTTAAGGAGTTTACAGGTGGTTGTTGCATCTTTGTCTGGTGTTAAGTCTAAAGTCAATACAGTAGGCAGCCTAAAACATATGACTACTATAGAGCTTCTGACAGTATTACTAATTGTAGGTCATCTTCACCAAACAGACAATATGGGAGAGCAAGGGCTGTATGTTAAACTTTTGACTGTTTGTCTTAGTGGATCAGGTATACGAGTGTGTCAGACTAGCTTCAGGTTTTGGGTAGATGAAAATGACTTCAACAAGATTCTGTCCACTATTTACTTACTTCCATCATATGAGAATAACAGCAGGTTTTTGTTTTTCAGTGATTAGGTATTCCATCACTTCTGTCTTGTTTCCTGACAATTTTATACATAATGGCTGAATTGATTTTTAATCT
This sequence comes from Suricata suricatta, assembly GCF_006229205.1. Taxonomy (NCBI): domain Eukaryota; kingdom Metazoa; phylum Chordata; class Mammalia; order Carnivora; family Herpestidae; genus Suricata; species Suricata suricatta. Next base: position 71,854,253 of record NC_043701.1, on the reverse strand, counting down.
TGACTAAATATAGCATCTCTTCCTAGTTTAAGTGATGAAGTGCTTTTCTTGCATTTTTTATTTTATTTTTTGCTCAGCTAGTCAGTGGCATTATTTTTCAACTAGTCCTAGTATTTATTATTATATCACAATTTTGTATATAAAACTAACACATGCTTGATTATTTATCTATTATCTAGACATTTTATTGTTACTAAATAGAAATACCAATGCTAGAACTGACTTTCTATAGATATTCCCTACAAGGAGGATTCTAATGATTTAATAAATAAGTCTACAGAAGTACATGACAAAGGTTATGTTTTCCCTATGAAATTAATAAATGTTTGTAAGTCATTGATCATACTATTAGAATCTGAAGTTCACCAAAAGACAAGAAAGAAAAAATATTCTAGTGGTGTGTTATTTATTCATTAATTTACTGTCAAAAATTTGTTATGAATTAAAAACAAATAGATAATTAAGATCACAGAACCAAATGTGAGATAGAGGAGAAGCAGCCAGAACAAGATTAGCAGATTTAGATATCAGAAAATCTGGTCCAAGTCTCAATTCTGTAACTTGTGTGAATGATCTCCTTTTTAATTATTAGATCAAGGCCTGGGTCAAGAGATTCCCTGAGGATTCTTTGAGAGCCTCAGAACTAAAATTCCTTAAGTTGACAAGTTTTATAATTCTTACTAGATATGGAGAGAATAAGCAGAGATGTAAGATATTTTTGTAAAAAATTGCCTGGGATACAAAATAAATTGACATTTAAAAATGTTTCATTTAGCTGTAAGAAACTGTGCACCATAGAGAACTTAGTTTTGTGACAGGTCATCACACAGCACTGTTCTCTTCCCCCATGCTGGGTAATTGGTCCAGAACTGACTCAGAGGAAAGATCACCACCTACTGTATCACCCATATCACTTCCTGTAGCACCTGGGTTTTTCTTGGAATGTTTCCATCCAAATGTAGATCATATCTCACCCTGATCTGTTTGCAGTGGCTGATAAGATCATAGCTAGAGGTGCAGTGGCAGAGGGCCATGAGTATATAAAAGCATGTTGTTATTTTTTCTGATAATTACGTAAAGAGTGATTTAATCACTGGACTGGTCACTAACATATGACCAAATGGGATTTCTTGAAACACAGAGTTTCCTTAATGGTTTCCTGGTTGTAAATGAATTCACCAATTTCCCATTAGGATTGATTTTCATCACAAGCCTTAACACTCAAGATCCTCATAAATTATTTTTGTAAATGTGCTGTGAAAAAGTGGAAAATTTATAAATTACCCAAATTCTGTGTACAGGAAGTGCAAGTAAAGGGAAAAAAATGATGTCTAAGACATAGGAAGTATATTAAACAGAATTCCGTAAGTTGTGCTATTCCTGTAATATTGCTGATGTTTTGAGAGGAAAAAGCACAGATCATGGAGACAAACCTGTAATTTTATGGAAGGCACTTTTAGCATTGCTTACGTGTTTTTAACTGTTTATCTGCCTGTCAATATTTTCATCAGCCTTGACAAGATAAGGAGGCTTATGTGTATTTTATTAAGTGAAATTAACCAACATTTGATGCATAGCCTTCTTTAGAAAGATTTAAATTGATTTCAAATTTGGTTTAATTGATTTAAGTTTGAAGACTTCAGTTATTATGTAAAATATACAAACTCTGTATAGTTTTCAAATAGTCAGGATTCTCTTTACAGAAGAGGAAAATAAGACCTAAACGACTAAAAGAAAAACATCCTAAGTTTTCAGTTTATTTTCTCAAATAGAGATACAGGATATCCTTCTCTTATTTTTGGTTACATGAAAGAACTCAAGCAGGACAGGACAGTGTCAACATTCTTCAGTTCATGACCACCAGGAACACACCTATATAATTAAACACATTGAGTTTATGACTCATTGCAACTGGAAGACCACCATGGGATAAAGCCCACACACATTATGAAGGGAACCTGCTTTGCTCAAAGTCTTCTTATTTAAGTATTAATAGTATCTTTTAAAAAATACCTTCATTGGGGCTCCTGCATGGCTTGGTCAGTTAAGCATCTGACTTTGGTTCAGGTCATGATCTCATGGCTCCTGAGTTTGAGCCCCGCATCAGGCTTTGTACTGACAGCTCAGAGCTTGAAGCTTGCTTCAGATTCTGTGTCACCCTCTCTGTGCCCCTCCCCTGCTCATGCTCTCTCTCTCTCGCTCTCTCTCTCTCTCTCTCTCTCTCTCAAAAATAAATAAATATTAAAAAAAAAACTTCATAGTAACATCTTATAGACTGGTATTTGGCCAAACAAGTGGACAACTAGCTAAGTTGACTGATAAAATTAACCATCAACATGGGTGGTAATCATGGGTGTCTCACTAAGAGGAAGTTAGAATTTATTACAGAAATTTTGAGGTGTTTTTAGGCGATTTGGGAGGAGAGTTTAAGGAAGCAGCAGTGTCAAGGGGTATGCTATAAACGGGATGATGGAAGAGAGTGGGACAATTTTATTATTGGTCATTTAATACTTTTATTGGTAGGAAGAAGAGTCTAGAATGAAGATAAAGCTTTGATTGATAAAGAAAAGTAAACAGCTTTTCATTTAGCTATTTTAGTTACTCATTCTGTATTTTGTGGTTGGAAAGATGACCTTGTTTCTCTCTGAGCTTAAGCATAATACTGAAATGGGCTTGTTTTGTCTCACTTTATTATGGACTCTAAGTAACCTTATCTGAGGTTGGTGTTCTGCAAGATTATTTTTGCTCAATAGGAGAATAGCAGGGCTTAGTGGTGAGTATTAGGCCAGATTCTAGAGGGAAGATGGCT
>NC_043701.1:71849951-71851344 GCF_006229205.1 Suricata suricatta | reverse complement strand
AGTTACAACTTTTTCTGACATACATGGATTGTCTGTTCGCTAATTCAGTTTCTAACATGCCTTCTAAATTTCCCTTTGTATTCACATAAGATTCCCTTTCCCTTTGTGGTCCTTCCTTGGAGTATGCCAATTGAAGGCACACAAGAATGAGGCAGCAGAGAATTATGCTTGGTAGTTACACTCTGGAGGTGGGTGCACATTCCCAGAAGGTTCTCAAAATGTGCTTAAGAAACACCCACTTCAGGGGCACCTGGGTGGCTCAGTCAGTTGAGTGTCCAGCTTAGGCTCAGGTCATGATCTCACAGTTTGTAGGTTCGAGCCCCACATCTGGCTCTGTACTGACAGCTAGCTCAGAGCCTGGAGCCTGTCTTCTAATTCTGTGTCTCCCTCTCTCTCTGACCCTCCCCTGCTCATGCTATCTCTCTTCTCTCAAAAATAAATAAAAAAGTTTCTTACATTAAAAAAAAACACCCACCTCACTGCTGCCCGATGAGAGAATTAGTGGGTTCTTTGAAGATATTTCTAAGAATTGCAATACTTTTTTCTGTAAGATTTTTGAGAACTATCCACTTTTTTGCTTCACACTGAGATTTTCAGTGTCTCCTTCCCTGACTGTTCAGCAGCTTTTCCTGAACTTTTACTTGTCCAGTTCTCCTAAAATTTCTTTGAGCCCTTGTTCCTAGGTTATATTTTCTGTTCTCCAAATCCTTCAAGTGGCTCTTTTTTTCTCGACTGAATCCAGTTTAACACAACGCCCATTGCATTTCCACTTTGTTTTCAGATACAGTCATTATTGTACCATGATTTATGCAATCCCTCTACATAGTTTACTGTGTCATGTATGTGTTGCTAGTATGATATGTAAGTTATAGAGTGGACATATTTTCTAATAATATCCAGTCAAAGATGAACAAAAAGTTTTCATTCAGATGTTAGTAAATGTGTTGACACAATTATGAATTTTGACTCTTAAATGTTCACCACAACATGGATAGTTATAAAATCTCAGGTAGTGATGGATTTAATATGCATATTAATTTCACTCTCATAAAATCTCACTAGCATGACATAAAATTCTAAATCCAGAAGGATAGAATGAGCATACGACAGAAAAATTGTTTCAAAAACTCATATAACAGATTCTAGGAAGGTGAATCTGAAAGCAGCAGTGACCAATAAGAGGTCAGACCAAACTTGTATTGCAAAATTCCCCAAAGCTTAGGAATCACTGTCCCTAGGTGTCTCTGGAAGTGAGTTGAATAGAGTGATGCTGTTAGCAGAGGAAAGTTTGGTTAAAAGTCTATTAAAAAGCATTTAATTCCCCAATTATTTTATCCTAGTATATGTAGCCAAATTATGGTTCCATCTTGACAAAGAACGGAGGGATTTTCTG
>NC_043701.1:71797389-71849851 GCF_006229205.1 Suricata suricatta | reverse complement strand
TTGGCCATTCACACCCACATGCTACCATTGGCTTCTTAGTCCCCTACTCTTGAATATATGTAGACAACCAATGATGATCAGATATCTGAAACAATTCTTCAATATGGAATTTAGTGAACAAAGGAAACAAAATAAAATAGGAAAAATAAACTTCAAATATTAAGTCATTAGTACTTTTAAAGAAATTTTGTGTCATCATTCATTGATTGGCCAAACTGTGTGGCCACGTTGAATAGACAGATAAGTGTCATACAGGGAAGAGACCAATGCATGACTTGAGTTCACTGAGAACAGATGACCTGCACACTGGGCACGAGTGGTACAGAGAAGGTGCACGAGACCTACCTCTTTGCAGTGTATCAGTGCCCCATGGCCAGCATTTCTACTAGGCAGGTCAAAGGGTAACATAGCCATGCAAAACCCACTTTGTGTGACAGCAGAAGGACTTGAACGCCTTCTCCATAATGTCAGAGATACAGAGCCAGGTGAGGGCCATGGTCACATGTGCTTTAGCAGAAGGAAGGAGCACGTATTAAGTCTGAAACAGGGAGAGCACAATATAGAAAATACAGTGGAAGCTGATATTTTCTAGGGAAATCATTATATATTCTATACTATTTTATGGAAAAATATTATACTACTTTTTTCTTATTGTCTTAAAACCATATTTGTCCCAAAATATTGACCAAGGAAAGAAATCTGAAAAAGTGGTTAAAACTAGCATTGCTGAACACAGAAATAATTTGTTCAAATTCCTTAAGATAGTTTTTTTAAAACAGCTCTTCCCCAAACTATTTTACTCTCTTCTGTAGTTGAACAAATGATTTCTCACAGATGATATATGTATGAAATTTGAGGCTGCTTGAAGATATATCATAGTAATTCACATGTAAGGAAATCCTTTACATGATGCCAGATAGAAAAATGTTCACTCAATAATGGTAGATATTACTGTTAATAACTTGTAAGCTCCTTTAAACCAATTTAAAAATGGGTGACTTTGGGGGAAATAAAAGATAAGGAATAAACATTAACCTAAGTCCTTCTTTAATGAGCAAGTTATTTTTTTCAATGACTTCCTATGGTTAAATTTGTCCATGCTCACTAAAAGGAGGGTTGTATAGATTTTAATTTCTGAACAAATTCAGGATATTACTGTTATATTTTTACAAACAACCTCTGTTGGGTTTGCCAATTTTTGGCACTTGAAAGGCTTATTTAATTTTCTTTTCATTACATTTTTATCCACGATTCATATTTTCCAAAAATTATCTTTGCTTTTAAGACTTGCAGTTAATAAAGCAAATGCCCAGAGCCAGCCATAAAAAAAAAATTGCTGCAAATATCAAGAAAATATATATTTCCTGCTCTAGGTTGTTATTTTTCAATTCAAACACAGACCATGTGAATTATAACATTGGAAATTGCATATTTTTTTTGCAAGCAGGTCTTTTTCAAGGTGAATCTGAACTTTGAGCAGGGAGGCATTTGGCAGAAAATATATAACAGCGTTTTCTTCTCTCTTTCCTTTGTGCTGAGCAAGTGCTCTCTAAAACAGCCTAAATCCAAATACCTATATACATTGCTTAATATAGCAAATAATACATAAAAAACAAAATACATATGTACATACATATAGAGGGATAGGAAATATTGGCATGAACAGCAAATCTTCATTAAGGCACTGGTGCTGTGGGGCTGTATGATCAAGGGGTGTGAGGGGCAATGCGAGGAGATCTGTGTTTTCCTTATTAGATCTGCAACTTTTAACACGACAGATGCACTGTCCAAGGCTGGCCTTGGGCAAATACCGAGATAAGTCAGTTGTCCTTCCTCCTTAATTCCACCCACTTTCTTCTACATGTGCTGTTTCTCTCCTTGGAAACTGTGATTCCACCATTGCTTTTGAATTCTCAAGGACCCCCTGATTCTGAGGCTGGACTCCTTATAATCTTTCACAGCCTAACATAAAAAGAGACATTTTTTTAAAATTTTAATTGATTTATTTCAGTTCAAGTTAGTTAACATACAGTGTAGTATTGGTTTCCAGAGTAGAGCCCAGTGACTCATCACTTACATAGGACGCCCAGTGCTCATCTCAACAGGCGGCCTCCTTAATGCCCATCACCAGTTCAGCCCATCTCCCCAAACACCTCCCCTCCAGTTACCTTCATTTGTTCTGTTTTTAAGAGTTTCGTCTGGTTTATTCGCTCTCTGTTTTTATCTTAATATTCCTTCCCTTCTTAAATTTGTTTCTTAAATTCCACATATGAGGGAAATCATAGGATGTCTTTGACTGACTTATTTCTCTTAGCGTAATAGACTGTAGTTCATCTACATTGTTGTAAATGGCAAGATTTCATTCTTTGTGATTGCTTTGTAGTATTTCTTTGTACATTTATACCACATCTTCTTTATCCATTCATCAGTCGATGGACATTTGGGCTCTTTCCACAGCTGGGCTATTGTTGATAGTGCTGCTATAAACATTGGGGTGCATGTGCCATTTTGAATCAGCATTTTTGTGTCCTTTGGATAAATACCTAGTAACGCAATTGATGGGTTGTAGGGTAGCTCTATTTTTAATTTTTTGAGGAAGCACCATACTGTTTTCCAGGATGGCTGCACCATTTTCATTTTTATCAGCAGTGCAAAAGGGTTCCCTTTTCTTCATATCCTCACCAACATTTGTTGTTGCCTGAGTTGTTAGTTTTAGCTATTCTGACAGTTGTGAGGTGGTATTTCATTGTGGTTTTGATTTCTAGTTCCCTGATGATGAGTGATGTTGAACATCTTCTCATGTGTCTATTGGCCATCTGAATGTCTTCTTTGTAAAAGTGTCTATTAATGTCCTTTGCCCATTTCTTCATTGGATTATTTGGTTTTTAGGTGTTGAGTTTGCTAAGTTCTTCATAGATTTTGGATACTTACCTTTTGTCTGTTATGTCATTTGCAAATACCTTCTCCCATTTTATAGTTTTTTGATTGTTTCCTTTTAGTTTTGTTGTTTCCTTTGCTGTGTGAAATTTTTTTATCTTGATGAGGTTCATTTTTTGTTTTTATTTTCCTTGCCTTCAGAGACCTGTCTAGTAAGAAGTTGCTCTGGCCTAAGTCAAAGAGGTTGGTGCCTGTTTTCTCCTCTAGGATTTTGATGGTTTCGTTTAGAAAGAGACATCTTTGATTCTAAGATAAAGATCCTCTGTAGTCCCCACCCAAACTTATCTGTTATGCTTTAAGGACCTTTTTAGTTCCCCCATTTTGGGCAAAAATGTACAGGTTTAATCAAGCTTTGCAAGACTTTCTCTTATTCTTTTAGAGAGGCTTGACTCCAAAGAACAAAGCTCAAAACCCAATAGAATCATCATATTCTTCTCTGTACTAGAGTAATGCCATCTCACAGATTTTCAGCTTTCTGATGTCAGATATTATACAATGTTTATCCCTGTTTATCCTACACTCTCTCTAACAGTGTTTGCGAATAGCAGGCATTCAAATTGATATATGTAGAACTAATATGAATTTAAAATAATGAAACAATACTCCCACACAGCTTTAAGAAGAAATGAATGATGTTTTTCATCTGTCATTTGGATACAATTTACTAATTTTTAAACTATTCCTTGGTTGCTTTACTGGTCAGTTTCAGACTTTCATAACAGCTAAATGTGGTACCTAGTCTGCTTTGATGATTGATTCCTAGTCACTTCCAAAGGCCTCTCAGTCCTCTTGCAACATTCTGGCCCTCTGTGCCCTTCAGTCGTGTTTTTCTCCTTGACCTCATCCTGTTTCCTTCTTCCTTCCTATGAAGTACATGAGCTGCCTTCTGTACTCATTCTTCATGGTGTTGCATTTGTTTGCTGCTGGGAAATCTGTGTTCATTTGGCATCAGCAGAAAAAAAAAAGAGATAAATTGAACACAATGAGGCAGACCACATGATAGATAGTTGTGCAGTTAATGACATGTCTTATGTGAAGCATTGGACATTATATTATATTGTTTGGAGGGCACAGTCCCAAGGGAAATTGCTATTCTGTTTGAAGGAGAGCTAATAAATATGGATATAGTGTGGTTTTCTGCCACAAAACTACCATCCCTTCAGGGTATCTGCTAACAAATTCACTTTTGGAGGACACTGAGTGAAGCACTGTGAAGGGGATCTTTGCTTAGTCCTTGTTTTCCTTGGGAATGAAGGATTTCCAGGAAACTTGATAAGATTACCATTTCCTATTACACTGTCATGACGAACTTAGGGAGATACCATCCCGGATGCAGGTGTCCAGGTCAAAGGAAATGAAAGGGAAGTTCAAAAGCACTCCTCCCATAGTTGCTGATCTTATATCTCTATTACTATGTCATGGGAAGTTTCTGTGTGAGCCTATGCTGAAAATCAAACAAAATCTAAACTGCATGTCACACAAATAAAACAAGTTAAAAAAAAGAAATACATTTCTCAAAAAGGAGTATTTATATTTAAGAATACTGTGATGTTCACCTAAAAATGTGTTAAGTGGATAGGTCTCATGATAAGTGTTCTTAACACACACACACACACACACACACACACACACACACCCAAAAGTGGCAGCAGGAAGGATGATATTGGTGGAGGCAATGCATATGTTTACTACCTTTGTTGTGGTAATGGGCATTATATATACATATACATATATATTATCATCAGATTATATGTATTAAATATGGGCAACTTTTATTGATTATACTTCAAAAAAGTTATTTTTAAGTATTTAGAAATACAGAACATACTTTTTCATTTTTAAAACACTGATTTTATTTTTAAATAATTTCAAACTTGCTGAAAAGTAGCAAGAGAATGCAAGGAACCAAGGAACCTTCACCCACAGAACTTTTTCAAGTTGCATTTAAAATATGTCCTTTATAAGAAAGCATTCACTCCAGGATGATAATGTACACAGTGTTCATATCTATCTAGCCGGAGTCATTCAACAACTTTCCTCAATCTTTTTTCTGATTTCATGACCTTCATGTTTTCAAGACTTGCAGGATTGTCATTTTGTAGAATATTTCTTAATCTGGTCTGAGTTTTTTGTTTGTTTTGTTTTTGTTTCTATCATTGTGCACAAACACGACTGTTTTTTGTCCTAGTCCTTTTGTTAACTTGTTCACATAATTAGAACAAATCATGTCAGCCAGATTTTCCCACTCTTTTTCCTTTGTAATTAATAAGAATTTTGTTTGGTGGTAATTTGAAACTATGTAAATATCCAGTTCTTCAACCCACTGCCACTCCTTAGTTCTAGCAGTTGTTGATGCTTATTGCTTGGATGAATTTTGACTAGGATAACATCAAATTGTGCTTTTTGATTACTTTTACTTGTATTCCTTTCCATTTATTAATTTGCTAATTTATATTAGTGTGCATTCATTGATTCCTCTTTTATTCAGTAGGCTACAGTTTGTTGGTACCATTATCTAAATAAATGATTAGATTGTCTTCTATTTAGTCAGTGGGACCCCCTTCAAACTGCTTTCTGGATCTTTCTGTTATACTCCAATTTTCTTTGAGTCCCTTTTACTGTTTCAACCTGATTTTCTAGCTCATATTGTACTTTTTCTGCCCCCATCTAATCCCTTATTTCTCTAACCATCTCTGGTCCTTTTTATGGAGAATTATGTGAAGTTGAAAAGTCAAATGACCTGCAAGTATGTTCATTATTAGTGAGGTGTTCCAATGCCCAGATCTTTTGATATTTGTACGTTCATTCTCTGTCAATGAGAAACATGGATCCCATTATCCTTAATACACTGACATGTTTGCTAAATCCTCTATATATGGCTAATCTCTCAGGACTGCCAGGTGGTCCTCACTGCTTGACTCTGACATGCCATCTTTGCCGGAGCTACCATTACTGGCCACCCTTTCACCATACTCACTGACTCCCTTCATGTAAATCCTGTGCCCGTCATCATTATTACCACTGTCCACTGACTTTTGGAGTAGAAAAGAGGGAAGAGAAGACAGGAAAGGAGAAGAGAGGAAAAGCAATGTTCATATTTTAATCTCTATGCTAAAGAATGTGTTGAAACATTCAGACTGTGTGCACTTTCAGTAACAAGAAGAGAGATGTTGTATAATTATTGTGCTCTACCTCTTGCTAATTAAAACACTACTGTAACAAAATTGCCTAAAATATAAAAAGTACTTTCTAAAGTGGATTTGTTTATTGAACATCTTTGAAAAGAATGAAGTAGACTTTGACATACCTTGTATCTCAGGCTGAATTTAAGTATGGTGTTTTATACTTAGAACTTTTTTATACTATGTATTAAAAATTATACAACTACCTTTGACTCTTACTTGTTCAAGAAACACATATTATCAAAACCCCAACATTTCTCTGTAAATATAGCCTTGCATGATTCCATTATCTACCACTGGCAAGAAATAATGACACATTCACTAGTCTTTAATAGACACATGATGAGCACAAGCTCCAGTCTGATCAGTCAGTGAACTAAATATAAAAGGAATGCTTTATAAAGTGCCATTTAGATTCCAGTGTAATAGAGATGTAATGCATATGTCAAGTTATTGAGTTGTCAACTTAAATAGAAGCCAGTATGTCATCCAGTAATTATTGCTATTTAGGCCTTAGGCATTAGTGCTAATATTAGCATGTGAGTGTTAAGTATGCAGAGTACAAAAGGGAAAAGAAGAGATTATATGAAGTAAACCCTAAAGAACTCATTATGTTACTAAAGACCACAATCTATCCTTTGGATATGTGCAGACACTTTAAAATCAGGAAAAAATTTATAAGAATATATAACCCATTTGGGGAAAAAAGACAACCAGGTGCAAACATTTACCTGTAATTGTAGGAAAATTTTGCTACATTATCATCATTCTGCATAGGTAAATTGCTTGTGAAAATCATCAGAAGTCTATTTGAAATTAAATTCGTTGGCTCCATTTCTAGCTGCAATGATTTATTGACTGATATTTGCAACTGGAGTTTTCTTTAAAATCTCTGGAATAGAGCTTCATTTTTTACCAGTATTCTATCAGCATTTACCAGGGCTACACTTTAGCCCTGGAGAACCCTTCTGCAGCTGTCCACCTGCAAATCGGGTTCAGGTTTTATGTACATTAGACTGGTGTGTACTACTTTTACCTACCTCTCCGTTAGAGTGATCACTTTCATTATGTCAGAAATCTTTCAAAACTGAGGAATGAAAAGAAGCTTTGAGATCTCACCTAAAAAGGCTTGGAGATTAAATACACACACTCTCACAAGCGCGCACACACACATTCGTTTCCTTTAACAAGTAGTATATCTAATTTAAAAAGCCCAGTTTATTTCTAAAGCCAGTCTTTCAAAGTGATAGATTAAAACCTGCTGTGTGTAAGTGTATTGTACATATGAACAGTCCAAGAAAAGGAAGGAGATGAAAAAACACACACTCTGGCATCCCTTTCTGGCCCATTCCTGAAGAACGTTAAGAAATAAAAGGATCCATGTGAAGATTAAGATAAAATCTAGCAGGACCAACACTGTCTTTCCTAATTCGCTATGCAGACAACAGAGTCAGCAAAAAAAGGATTGGACTATTTCCAAATCCTTTTAAAAGCACATACTCTCTAAAGCAGAAGGCATCTTTATGTGAACAGACCCCGGCACACACGCCACCCCTACCCTGGCCTGAATTTTATACTAATGGATTAAAACCACACAGTGCAGAACTACATTCTTTTAAAGGAAGGATTCTATGTATTTAACATTAAGCAACATAAAGCAAAGAACAAGAAGGCAGACCTAGCCTGTAAACAGGCGGATGCCATTGAACTTCCTCTCTGGACTTTGTCCACGTTGTAACGCATACTCTCCATCAGCTCAAGGGCTCCCCTTCTTTCAGTTACCTTTTAGTTGTATTCCCCTGAAAACCTTCCCTTTGTGCACCTCTTAGCATGGCTCTACGCACCATTTTTCATCTTCTCCTAGCACTTTAGGCATATGCATCTTTGGAAACACTGATCACCTCTGTTCAGTATCTGTCTCCTTCAGTAGACTGACTTTAAAATTCCACCAGGGCAGAGAGCCAGTACCTTATGTTTGCCTTCCCAATGCCTATTGTATGGACAACGTTACTCTGCAAATTGAAAGCTGTAGCTTTTCTCTGGTCTTTACTGAGAAAGGTCTCTACGTTCCCAAACAGGTTTACCTGGTTTCTCCTTACAGAAGTAGGGGAGGAATTAAAATCAATCTTTATTTTTATTACCTTCCCTCCTCCTCTTGAACACACCAAACACCAAACCACATAAAAAGAAATAAGAATTGTAACTACAAGTCTGACCTTAACTGGGGAGTGTAATTTGAAGAAAAAAAAATTGAAAAGCTTCCCTCGGGTGATCTCTCTCTACTGATTTCCTGGTATTTGAAAATATTCTTGTAGCAGTAGATATAGTTGTTGATTCCACACCGTTAAAGAGATATTCAAGATACAAAAGATTAAAATGCAAATGGCTTTGGATAAACAGCCAGGGATTGGTCACAGCACTTCCCCTCAATGTTCAGTTGACTGGTAGTCTGTGAGTTCTAGATTTGAGCGGGAAGTAATATTTCCAGAAAGAAGCTGCTAGGGTGGTCAGACACACTTTTGCCCAAACATGTTTAATCTGAATTGAGGAAGGACAAATAAATCCTATGGTTAGAGATACCTCTGAGTTTTCAGTACCACAGTTCCTGAGGTGTACAAAGCAATGTTTCAGATGTATCACATTGTTAGAATGCCCTGATTTTTGCCTTATTTTTTTTCTAACCATATTTTATCCCATTGTTATGCAACATTTCCTTTCATCAGAAAAAGTAAAAATTAAGTCATTGCTGTACAGCCTGTTTTAGGGCTTATCTGAGAATGGATTTGATAATAAGTTTTCTCTGTCTTCATCTAACTCTTATTCCGATGTGAAAATATTTTTGTTACTTCACAGCTTTGCACTAGTGAACAAACATATTAGAATTTTATGTAGATATTCATTAGATCTACAACCACCTTTAATGTCCTGTTTGGTTATAAATATCGTGCTAATGTTATGAAATAAAATGAGGAACATTTTCTAGCCCTGAGAAGGTTTCGATAAGATCGGAATTATCTGTTTTTTAAAAGTCAAACACCTCTTTTTTAAAATGATAGCTCTTTGATTCCTCGTATATTTTTCTTCTTGTTAATTGCTAAATTGAAGTTTATTTTATTTCCTCTTGGGACTAAAGTGGTCATTTCTATTTTGCTACAAAGCCATTATTTTTCTTTTTGTTTCAGGTTCCTTATCTTGGTAGCATATAGTGTTCTAACTTTTAAAAGTCTCTTATTGTTTTATGTTCAGATTTTTTTTTGTTCTGTGTACATTTTCTCTCTCTTTTGCTTTTATTAGACCTTGAAGAGGATTATCTGCGTCTTTGTTACTAGTGCTTATGAAGAACAAGCTTTATAATTTTATTATTAGTATTTCTATTTTTGTCTCATTAATTTTATCTTCTTAAACTCCCTTTTTCTAATTGTTTACAATGAAACTTGAAGACATTTATTAAAGTATTAAGAGGCAGAGCAGTTACAATTTCTATGTTCTCTATGGAATGCTACATATTTAAAGGTTTAGGGCTTGTATCTAAAAAGTGGAAGGTCACCTTTTCTACAAGTTATAGAGTTAATAACATGTATATCAAGAAAGTCATGGCACAATATCAGGCACGTCAAATAAGCATAAACCCTTATACATCAGTAACTTTTAAAAAGTTTTCATCATCAGTATGGCATAACAGTGGGATTTTTTCCCCTTTAAACAATGCTGATAACACTTCTGCTCAAATAACGTCCTCATCTTGATTGACTTATTTGTCAGGAACAAGTTCAAATGCCAATGCAGAGGTTAATCTGTTGGACCCCTCTGTTTAAAAATATAAAGTGACATCCCTTGACCTGCACTTGGCTTCTTGCATAACAAGAATGTGTGAAAGATGGCAGCAGAGAAAGGAGAGGAAGCCAGAAGCGGGGGAGGATAGGAAAGCATTTTACAATTCATCATAATCTCAGGACCATCACCTTATAGTATCCCCTTCCCAGCTTTCCCCCATAAAGACATCATTTCCCTTCTCTTTTCCTCAGAACCATCTGATAAAAATTACCTACTTTGGAATAAAGGCAATTGTTATTTGCCTGATATTCTTCCCTTTATTTCATTGCAATTAAAAATTATGCTGAAAGTTGGCAAATTTATTGAGGTCTAATTTACATATCAGAAAATATACTTCTTCCTTATAAATGACAATTCAAAAGTTTTTAGTTAATTCATGGAATTATGCATCACTGCATCCCATTTTAGAACATAACATCACACCAAAAATTCCTTGAAGACTTTTTGTTGTCAATCCTTTCCCCATTCCCATTCTTAGAATGCATCTTATTTTTCTTGGTATATTCCTAGGACGGAATATAATAGGTTTACGTAGGTCCTATATAAGCTTATATTTAACTGTAGAGGGAACTACCAAACTGTTTCTCCTAATTAGCTCTACTGTATCTACATCCTCATCAATACTTGTCATCATCTACCTTTAAATTATTGCCATTCAAGTTGGTGTGTAGTGGTTTTAATTTTCACTTTACTAGATTAATGATGTTGTATGCCTTTTCATGTGCTGATCAGCCATTAATATGTCTTGTTTAGTGAAGTGTCTATTCTTCTACCAATTTCTAAAAATTTAGTTCTCTTCTTAATAAAGGTTGTGAAAGTCATTTTTGTTTTTTAAAATACATACATTCTATACAAAAGTGTTATAGCAAATGTAACTTCCAAATATTTCCCCCCTGTATGTAACTATTTTTTTCAATGGAGCCTTTTACACAGAAATTTTTATATTTGCTTAAATCTTACTTATTTTTTTTCCAGTAGATTGTGCCTTTATTGGTGTATCTAAGAATTATTCACTTAAACCAAAGACACAAATATTTCTGCCTATGTTTTTTTTCCTAGAAATTTTAAAATTTTAGTTCCTAAATTTAGGTCTATGAGCCATTTTGACTTCATATTTGGGAATGATGTCAATTAATGATCTACATTTATTTTTTGCGTGCAAATATCCAGCTGCCCAAGCATCATTTGGCATAAAAGTCAACTCTTTTCCCCATTGAATACTCTTGGCACTTTTGTCAAAAATCAGTCTACTCTATATGTAAGGATTTATTTCAGAACTCTCAATTCTAATTTGTTGATATGTATGCCTATCATTAGGTCAAAGCTCCATATTTTTTAAGTGCAAGGCATATTTTAGTTTAAAGAGAAAGAAATGCTTCGTGGAGAGAAAACATCTGTATATTCTTCTACTACACTTTAATTCTAAACCACAAATTAAGGGAAATATTAGGTAATTCTATAGATTCCTGTAGAGGATTTCAGTCATAATCTACTAATCAGGAATAAACCGTAATGTTTGGTTTGGGTTAGTTAACTAGAATGTAATCACTGACATTCATTTTTATTTATTTGCATATTTGTCAAGTGTCTAGGGAGTAACTATTATGTACCAAGCACTTGGCTAAGGTCTCAGTAACCCATTATTTTGATGTGTGTGTGTAGTGTTTATTTTTGAGAGAGAGAGGGTGAGAGAGCGAGCACACAAGTGGGAAGGGACAGAGAGAGAGGGAGAAAGAGGATTTGAAGCAGGCTCTGTGCTTCCAGCATAAAGCCCAGTGTGGAGCTGGAACCCAGGAGCCCTGAGATCAGGACTCGAACTGAGGTCAGACATCCAACAGACTAAGCCACTGGGTGCTCTTGATTTTTATATTTTTATAGTAAGTTTTGAAATACGGTAGTGTAAGTCACCTGCAAGTTTTTTTTTCTTTTTCAAATTAATTTTTAGATACTCTAGGTCTTCTGACTTTCCATTTAAATTTTAAGATCAGTTTGCCAATATCTACAAAAAAATAGGAAAAAACACACTTTTGGTTGTTGATAGTAGTATATGGAACCTGTGGTATACTGTTCTTTGGAATGGGGAAGTGAACTTGTGAATACATTTTACATTTTACTATTCTAAAGAAAATGTAATTATGAGTAATCCAATTAAGAAATGCTCAGTAGTTTTATCTTTTTGATTTGTAAGACTTTCCAACTTAAAATATTTATCCATGTAACCACCTTTATATGGGAAATAGAACACAACGTCGTTCAAAGAACGCTGATCTGAATTACATATTAACCTTGCTTCTGCTCCTCGTCTTCTGCAACTTAAGCTAAGACAGTTAATTTTTATGACCCTGAGTTTTATCATTCAAAACAAAGTCTTAATATTTTATGAGAAAATAATATCATATTTATTTTTATTCAGAACTGTCCTGTAATTTTTGAGTGTTATCTAAGAACCCATATTGTGCCAATTGCTATCATTTTTTTCCCACATAAAATAAAATGAGCATTTTATTGTGAGCTTAGCTGCATTTTCTGTGGTAGGAGTTACTTGTTTCATCAACAGACTTGAAGAAAATATGTCCCTTGAGGTAAATAAAGAGAAGAAGGTGACAGAGAAATGGCAAGGTGGGGGGGGGGAGTAGGAGAAGAAATAGCAGAAGCAGCATCTTTGATCTGTTCGTCACTAAAACATTTTTACCTGTGTTTTTATTTTATAGATGGTTTACTTTTTTAAATTGTACTTGATTCGTATTTTGAATGAGTATTTACCTTTAATTGCTTCTTATACTAACTTGAAAAAAATAGCACATAATCGAAATCCAAAACTGAATTTAGTTCCATGCCATACCTTTAGGAAATTAACAAGAAGAACATGCCTTAATTTATTTTTATCACATAGCATCTAACATACTCAAAACACTGTGATGTGATACAATACACAGCACTGCTGGAGCCTTTGGCTCAACTCATGTGTTTGCTTCTTACTAGATTTATTACCTTAGGTAAGAAAGTTAGCTTCTTGGAAACTGGGCTTCCTTATTTGCAGTTTGAGATGGCCATTCCAGCTCTCTATATGCAATGAGATTGCTATAAGAATAAAATTAGACACCATGGGGAAGCAATTTCAAAATTTGTAAGAATATGCTGCCATTTATTATCCACATGATTTTGGACAAGTTACTTAGTAACTCCGTGCCTCTGTTTCCTAATCTGAACATGAGAATATAATTATGAGAATAATAACAGACATCACTTCAGAGTCTGATCCATGGAACGAGCCCAGCAGAGTGTCTAGCATATTGCTAGCACTCAATAAGCATTACCTACTTTACTAAAAGTAATGATAATAGAAATAAAAATTGTAAAAAAAAATAGTTGATTGGAAATTATACTGGACTACATGGAAGAATGTAGGTTCTGTTAAAATAAGTTGATGAATTTGAAGCAGATGCTTTAAGTTTTCAGTACTGAGTGTAATCCTGTATAAGAGAAGAATAATAAACAAAAAGATTCCTTCTGGCTCTGAAACTCAAAGAATATGTTATTGTTACAAAGATTTAGTTAATTAATATTAATAATATCTTAATCTGAGCTGTCTCTATGATTTTTCATTATTGACAATTTCATTTAATTATGTACCTCCAAATGTACACATGCACATACACATATACCCACATTTATGTATATGCATTGTGCTATTCTCTGCTTCAAAAAAAAGAGAAAATATGAATCTAGGGAATATAATTAAAATTATTTCTTTGCTTTCAGTTAATTTGCCTTTCTGTTGAAAGTAGTTCAGAAAAGCAAATACATGACCTCATTATAATCTGTCACCTTGGCATTCTGGTAAGATGAAAATTCAAAAGAAAAAAAAAACTTCCCAAACTCTCCAGTCTTAAAAGTCTCATGTGGTGTCAACATTAAAGAGTTTTTTTTTTTTTTAAGTTTTTTAATGTTTCTGTATGAGAGAGAGAGAACATGAGCAGAAGAGGGGAAGATAGAGAGGAAGACACAGAATCTGAAACAAGCTCCAGGTTCTGCACTGTCAGCACAGAGCCCCACACGGGACTCGAACTCACAAACTGTGAGATCATGACCCAACCTGAAGTTGAACGCTTAACCGACTGAGCCACCCAGGTGCCCAAAGTAGTTTCTTTAATAAAGCTTTAAATTTAAGCATAAGTCTCATTCTCACAGATGAGCAAATTTATATACAAAGATATTTATTACCTTCACTATTTTTCCTTACTTAATAAGCTGAAGAAAGGGGACTAATAATTATTGATTACTTAAATGCCCTAGTCTGGAAGTGAGGAAGACTGCAGAGAAGTTATAGGAACCAATGGAATGTGTCCTGTGTGACAAATGAAATGAATCAAATAATTACAGTATCACCTGCCTGAGGAAGCAACCATGTGAAGTGTCGTGTACAGACCTAAAATAAAGCCAAGGCTTGTAATATTTATTATTTTATTTCTTAAAAAACTAAGACAGGTGTCACTGGCAGCTTGAAACCGCATTCATGCCTGTGCAGCTGCATTCTAATCACATTTAACACATGACAAAAGCAGTCATTACCTGGAGTTTTTCACTTGATGGCCCTATACCTTCCGGGGACAGGAGATAAATGAAAGAAAACTGACACCTTCAGATGTTGTCTTGATTGGTGCTGACATTTTTCCTTGGGGGTTGACAGCTGCTAATGAATTTAATTTAAACATTGAAACAGAGGATCAAAAAATATCTTTTAAACAAAATTTTATTGAAAGGGATATTGAGGCACATCTATCACAAGCAAGTAAATCTAATTTGGCGTATCTCAAATCACCACTGTCAGCCCACTCATGTAATTTTACTCTAATTTTTAAGTACAGCTGCTTGAATTCAAAGATTATACAAAGTACACTAAACTAAATTGAAATATCTCCCATTCAGACACACTGTTCTAAGGCGCTTCCTGTTCTACATTTCTGAAAGACAATTTGAAGGTATAAAGTATAGCATGAGATAATTTTTATGTAATTTGTCTTTATTCTTGTATCATCTGTAAAGATGATGCTTTAATGTGATGTGTATGTATATGTGTGTTTTCAGAGAATTTGGATTCTGGGTAGATTTCTTGGATTCTTTTCCTTTTTCAACTTAAATTATTTTGTGTTCTGAAGAACATGTGATCAGTATATGCTTTTGTTTTCTGACACAGAAATATCTGAATTTCTAGAATCCCTTACATAATGAAAATGAAAACAAAATACGTGAAAGCGTTATCCTGATTTAGGGTGAATGTTATTAATAAATAGTAGCGACAAGTAGGTGTATACCAGATTATAGTTTGAGAATCACTTTTCTCTTATAGATACAATCTCTGTGGGCAAGTTGAACTATTCTTAGTGAAGTGCAAAAGGGGCATCTGATATGAGGAGGGGGAGAGGGTGTAGGGAACTGAAGATTTAAGTAGGAAGTTTTGAAGCAGCTAGGGGTGGCGGTATGAACCAGTGAAGGTTACAAGAAGCACCTCTCTATTTAAAGTAAAGAAGTCAACTTCTAGTGAGCCAACAAGTGTTGGAGATTAAGGATGTAGCAGGAAGCAGTGGGAGATGAAGGAGTATCAGGTTACCAAAAATACACATTTAACTCTTGCTTTCTTCAGAGCCCAGGAACAAATGGAATTCAGGATGAGTACCTGATGGGGATAGAGCAGTACCCTAATTTTTTTAAGCACTGTGATACTAATGTGAATCACTGATGTATTTGCTTGTCAACAAATTTATGTGATAAAAGAGATTTCAGAGATATTTCTGCTATTATAGCACAAGCCTTTCTTTGTGTATGTGTGTGTGTGTGTGTGTGTTTTGTTTTTTGTTTTTGGGTTTTTTTGTTTTTTGTCCTCTGGAATGGGGTGGGGAGGAGGGGTAAAACAGCAAGCATAAAAAAAAAGAAGATGCATTTGAGAAAACACAGGATAGTTTATCAAAACCAAGCTGTTAATCAGTCAGCCTAGACACCATGAAGAATGGAATACATTCTGGGAATACATGGAAAAACAAAATGGTTGCTGAGTTTGCAAGTGAGCTTGGGGAACTTTCTTCTCAAAGAGGAAAGAGCTGTCAAGAAAAGACATGCCACACAGAAGCAAGCAGCATGAGGCTTCTGTAGGTAGTTCTTCAAAAGAGTCTCAGCAAATGACATATGGTTGTCTCTGGCTTTTTATCAACATTGAACATATCAACCTTGAACACTTTCTGGTTGGCTTCTGTTGATCTTGTTGGTATCATCACATTTTTACAATATGCCAAGTACTGTGCTAAGCACTTTTTGTGGCTTAGTTCATCTAATCCTCACAACAACCCTGTGAGGTGGACACTACTGTAATTCTTAATGTCAGAGAGGTTGAGTCACTTTTTAGATCATATAGTTAATAAGTAGTGGAACTTAAGTTTGAACTTAGGCAGATTTACTCCAAAATTTATGTTCGTAAACATCACATTATATAATCAATATCTGAATGTAATTTGCAATCATTCTCACTAATTTATTTCACACTTTGTAAATGGAATTCACACAAAACCATAACAGAGATTGTTCATGTATTATTCAATTATTCTAACTTACTCACATTGGAATCCAGAAATGTGGCTGTAACTGTCCAGGAGCTGCACAGCATCTGGGCAAATTAAGTCAGTAATACTTGATAGAAATATTTTTTTCTGGGAGATTTCTTAATAAAAACAAGCAAGAAAAAGTTTAGTTGGAAGTAACCAAAACCATGCCCTTTACATGTGGAATGTGTATGTGTTTGTCTTTGTGTCTATGGATTTTGTATCATCAATCATTCATATAGCCCCCTAGCCACTTGAGTTTTGCTATTGCTCTAATTACTTTATACTTGGTGAAAACCCTAGCAATTTAAGGTAAAGGAAATATGTCTGTCCCCATTCCTGTCGAGATCCCTGGATATAGTCTACTTTGGCATTATCCATTCATCCCATTTTGTGATCTGTGCTGGTCCGTGTGGTAGTTATTAACGCTGCCAAGTAAATATTTCCATCTCTCTGCCTTTCAGATGTTCAGTAGGATCTTGGTACCCTGTGGTTGGGTAGGGATCTGTAACTGGTTCTAGTTGATGAAATGTGAATACAAATGATGTGTATTACTTTCAAGTGAAGCTTTAAGTGCTTGCATTGCTGTGCTCATTTTGACATACTCTCCTTCTGTCATTGTTCCAGAAAGTTGTTTTGTTGGTGTGTGTGTGTGTGTGTGTGTGTGTGTGTGTGTTCCGTTGGAGAGGACAGTGATCTTCCAGAAATGAATCTCTCACCAGTCATGGTAGAGGGAGGTGGTATGAACCAGAAGTCAATGTTGTTTTAGACTTTGAAGTTTAGGCATTGTTTGTCATTATAGTGGAGCTTAGAATGTACTGAGTGATACAGTCCATATATTAAGTAGATATTTGTCGGGTCACCTTAGATTTTTAAAGTGTTAGTTGTGGGAACTTTTCAATTTCTTACTGCAGTATTCCCAGTTTAAGTGTTTAGGTACTCCATAGACTTCAGTGATGAACCTTTTTATTCTTGTCACAACCTCACAAGTACTTATAGTGAAGGAACTTCAGGAAGATCATGCTTTACCTGTCCCAAACTCACTACTAGATTATTTGAGAAAGCTCTGTTGTAATGGGAGAACTGTAGTTGTAATAGATTTTAAATGCTACCTCTATTATTTAAAAAAGATTTTAATTTTTTTCCTCTGTTGGTAGCAAACAAGTTATGATAGGCCAGGTGCCCTGCATGATATTCATATTGTACTCTACAAAAGAAGTTTTATGAACATGTCATTTTGGGTAAGCAAAGTGAAAACATATTTTTAATGCATAAATGCTAAGCATTTGATAATGTGAAGTCTATAACTCCAAAGGGTCAAATGGAAAACCTGATCTTTTCCTTCCTTTTTTTGCCTTTCCTTCTCTACCTTTTCCTTGCCTTTGCTCCCTCCCTAAAATTATGGGCTTTTATAAGCATTTCTCTCTAATTATAAATATAATACTTTATCAGATATTCTCTCTCGCTATAACTGACAATAGTTTTTTTTTTGTTTATTGCTGTTGCATTTTAAAACATTTTATTCACATTTGGGAGTAGACTACATTGTGATTGCAATTGGAATTTCCATCTTTTTGGACATAGTTGCCTCTTATAACACCCACTGCTTTATTATGCAAGTAATAGGCATTACTAGGTGTTTGTCAAAATTTCTCCAGTTTCACTGTTTATTAGCACTTTTAGGAAAGTTGGATGATTTCTACTTTCAGACTCTTAGATTGAATGTTGCATTTTTAAATAAAGAAATACAGTGTTGAGGTGTTTTATAAATGGAATAATTGCAATAGTTAGTATAATAGTTGTTGTAACAAATGGATCCCCATAGCCGGTGGCTTAACCCGGTAAGAACTGTGTTATCTCTCAAGCACAAATCCAGTCCTAGTCTTCCTGTTTTGGCGAGGTGTGAGGATATTCTGTTTCATGCTGTCATCCTGAACTCCAATTTGACAGTCTTCCACACATGACTTTCAAACTTGCCTTGGTGTTCATGTACCACAGGCATAAAAGGAAGAACATGGTGAAGTCTTTGGAGCTAGGCCCTTAAATATAATATGTCACTGATTCTCTGGACAGAAACTCAGTCACATCACCAGGAGTAATTGCAGTGAAGACCAGGGAATGTAACCCAGGAAGAAATCATCCAATCTTTGTCATAATATTTAAGGAACTACAATTACTCTGATTGTTACTATATTTCATCAAATCCAGAATTTACATTTTGGCTAACTTTGGAATCAAAATACATCCTAACATTGATGTTATAGACTTTCCTATGGCTTAGTTGGCACTAACTTTTTCTTTCTTAATAGTACAACAAAATATAATGGATTTTAAAATTTATAACATATTTTTCTATAAAATGTTGTAATACCTCAGAAATTTATTTTCCCAAGAAAATTAAGTCTTTTTAAAATATTTGATAAATACTAAAGTGTTCTTAAATGTGGTAGCTTAAACATTTTAATTACATTGAGTGATACCATAGTGACTGTTTACACTTTTTCTATCATTTCTCAGAGGATTTGACTATTTACGATAAATGTTTAAAAGCAGTAAATTAATCTACTGAAAAGTTAAATTAGGAAAATTAAATACTGAGTAATCCTAAATAATGAAGCAGTGAAATAAGTGCTACATTAAAAAAATATCTGATTGCCCTACATTTCTCCTTCCTTCCTTCCTTCCTTCCTTCCTTCCTTCCTTCCTTCCTTCCTTCCTTCCTTTCTTTCTTTCTTTCTTTCTTTCTTTCTTTCTTTCTTTCTTTCTTTCCCTCCCTCCCTCCCTCCCTCCCTCCCTCCCTCCCTCCCTCCCTTCCTTCCTTCCTTCCTTCCTTCCTTTCTTCCTTCCAAAGAGACAGAGCAGAGAGAGATGGAGACACAGAATCTGAAGCAGACTTCAGGCTTTGAGCTGTCAGCACAGAGACCGATACGGGGCTTGAACCCATGAACTGAGAGATCATGACCTGAACTGAAGTAGACCGCTTAACTAGCTGAGCCACTCAAGCGTCCCGTCATTTCCATACTTGACAAAACTAATTGTACAGCCAATTAACAATCAAACAATGATTATGATTGGGAGGGGAATATTAACTAATATATCTTACAAAGGGTCTTGTTATAAAATGGAGTCATCCCAAGAAAGTTAAACTATAATCAAGTTAGTTGCATCTTTTGATAGACTCCAAAACAGTGAGAAATCAAGGTCTGCAGGTACAAAGTAATAATACATTTTAGTCCATTTCTACTTTAGCTTATGGTTTTTTTGTTCTCCAAAATCTAATCATTTTTAAAAATAATTCTGAAAAATCTAATTAAGAGAGTAGAAAGGTACATTGACATGAAGTAGTATATTATGTTGAGGAAAGGGATATATTTCTTGGAGTAGAGCAATAATATTCTAGCTCAGTTCTTGATAATTTTTACTCTAATTTCAAATATTTTGGATCACATTTCCTCAGGAAATTCTCCAAAGTTTTAACTCTTGAAACAATGACAAAAGAAAAACATTTTTATTAATATTTAGAACTTTTTTATTCTGTGTTCTTCAAAAATCCCTTTTTTCCCTTGAAATGCATTTATTGCAATCTATGCTACTTTATGTAGAAATGCTTGAAAGAATCTAAGTAATGTAATTTATATGCCACCAAATTTTCACTTACATTGCTTTTGCTTTTTCACTCCTTGAGAAAACCATCAGAATTTCTAGTTGAATCAATATGACTGATTCAAACTGTAAAGAAAGAAATGTCCTACGTCTGTACTGCCTCCTCTTTAATCATATGTATTACTTATTTTTCTTTTCAAAGCAACCTTTTTTGAGCAGTTATTATAAAATGTATTCATCTTCAGTTTATCTACAAAAATATAGACAGCTACAAAATTAGATAACTCAGTTCATGTGTTTCAAAAATTGTCACCTTCATGTGAACAAAAGTCAGACTTCTGTCCAACATTCTATTGATCCTGGAAATGGATAATTGAATATAAATTAGCTCTCTTTTCTTCTCACAGGTAGTCCAGATTCCAGAGTCTACTGATTTAGAAAGGCATTTACCCTCTGAATAAATCAGAGACTAATTGTCCATCCTCCGATGCTGTACCATAGAGCTAGCTACCTATGCGAACCTCTAATTTAGCGCTTTACATTATTGAAAATTTCTATTTTGTTGTCAGTCTCCCCCACTAGACTCTAAGTTCATTGAAAGTGTTTCTGATGCCTGGCATAAAATAGTCACTCAAATGTTTATTGAGCTGAATATAAGCTAAGTGAGTAGAATTGTAATTAGACCATTAAATGAGCTGTTTGGGGACACATCACATGCTTTTGTTTGTGGATGACAACTTTTGTTTTAGAAATTGAACTGAAATCTGGTGTGTTAAGTATGCTGTACATGGACGATTTCACTTAACATATAATTATTTATGTTGCAAGAAACTACGATTTAAAATATCTCATACTGAACAGGTTCTGATCTTCTTCATTTGTATGTTAACACTGGAGAGTTCCAGGTCTCAGACCATGTTGGAAAAATTGACATTCCAGTATCAAAAAATATTTAAAGGATTATGGAAGTTATTTTTAGCTATATCAAGCAAAATTAAATCTCTGATCTAATTTTTGCACACATTATAGAAATAGCCAGAACTCCTGCCATGCCTCTGGATGATTTTACACGTTACTTAAACTTCTAATTTCTTTATTTTCTTCAATATGAGAGAAATATAAGAGAAATATTTTTATTTCTCTCATAAGAGGAATGGAATAAGGTAATAAATTTAAGACACTAATTGTAGACATAGCAAAATTAAAAAAAAATTATAAACATCAATAGCAATATGAGAAACTTTAAAGTTCACCAACTAGAAATTAACTCCTCCAAAAAAGTTATTTGCAGTATCCTCTATAATACATAGCTTTTACATTTCTGAGCTACTTCCTGTAACTAATTATTTAAGTAATTGATTAAGAACAAAAATACTTCTGGACCATCCATGTGGAAGGTCAAATTTAGAATTTTTAAGAGAAGATGTACAATTACCATACCTCAAAATAATCATATTCAAATGTACATTTAAAAAAATCACCCCTGTCTTAAGATTTCCTAAAACCAGACCTATTTCTGGGGTTCCTGGGTGTCTCAGTTGGTTGAGTGTCTGAGGCTCAGTTCATGATACCAGAGTCGTGATACCTTGTGGGCTCTGTGCTGAGCATAGAGCCTTCTTAAAATTCTCTCTCTCTCTCTCTCTCTCGCTCTCTCCCTCTCTCTTTCTCTCTCTCTCTCTCTCTCAAAAAATACCTAACCTATTCTCATAATACAAATAAACCTCTATTTTCATGTGTTTCTAGATAATATCAACCAAGATAGGATTAATGCCTGATACAGTACGTAGGAAGAAAATAATCTCCCTGGTGGTCAGTTTCAACAATTTCATCAAAGGTGATACTGTTAATAATTTTGAGTGACAGTAAAATATTTGGCATATGTATCCTTAGCATGTTCAATGGAAATTATCAGATGAAGGCAAAAATATTGTTAATAGACTAATCCTCCACAGCTTAAGTGTTATTAACAGGATTTGGAGAGCTTGAAGAGAAAGTACAATTCTTTATTTGAGATCTGCTCTTTTCAGCTCCTCAGATTGGATTCCCCATATGTATTTTGGCGCTCTGTGCCGGAAGACATGTCCCAGATTTCAGTTCCAGCTCATCTCCACTTATTATCACTAGTCTTGTCAACCGCATGAAATGACCCCCTCATGTGCACCCTGTAACATAAGAGTGGAAGGTATTGGAGAGGCTCAAAAGCTACCACCTCAAAGAGCTGGTTTCAATTTCTACTCAACTTTTTCTGCCACGTCCCTGTATTAAACCTTCTCTGAGGCTATTATTGCCTTAATATCCTCAGTACATGGTCCATTTCTTTTTCACACGGGTCATTTGTAAGGATGGGTGGTATTGTGGAATATGCCTTGTGTTCTTTGGTTGGCTGTCAGCACCTCAATCCTCTTCCTGCTGTCTTAGACACAATAGGAAGCAAGTGGAGCTTTAAACTTGAATTAAGTACATAGAATACTAAACGTAGTTTTATATCTTTCTCATATTTCTTGTTTTTGCTCAATACTTACATTTTACTTATCTTATTTTTCCTTGTATTGGGGGAGAGTGTCTTTGCTTGTTAAAACAAAACACAGAACCTCCAAGAATTAAAAGAGAGACAGGGAACTTCAGATACGGTGAGGTAGCTTATCAAGCAGCTAAATACTTGATCTCTTATTTCACCAAATCTGAAGGTTCCGTTCTTTCTCCAAAATCTTGAACGTTTTGTATTTTGTTTTACTGAAACTGACTTTTTGTAGATTCATTAGCAAATTCTACAGGTGCAAACTTTAAGACACATCTATTAGATCTATAGAAGTAAGCTACATGAAGTGCTTGTCACATAGTAGGTGATCAGTAAATATTTGTAGACAGGATGAGTGACTGAATATACCAAATACAACTCTAGTTGTCTCCTCCACCATAACCTTTTTGGTCACATTACTGCATTGGCTTCCTACCTGTTTCACTGCTTCCTGATATCTCTTTTAAATTCTTTACTCAAAATGGTAGCCCAAAGTCAAGGAGGACTAGTGTTTCTTTGGAAGTGTGATTGGATCCTGTCATTCTTCTATCTAGAAACCTCCAAGAACTTCTCATTTCAGAGTAAATGCCAAACTCCATATGATCAACAAAGTGTGGTATTCATTCTAGTCTCTTTTTAGCTCTCTGATCTCTTCTCCTATACACTCCTTTGCAGTCACCGGGTTCTAGCTCTTGCCTACTTTGATGCTTTGCTCCCAGTTCTTTGCCTTTGTTCTTCAGGGTTCCCAGTGCAAGAAAATTCTCTTCCTCCAATATTGCTTGCTCCCTTAGTTTCATCAGATCTTTGTTTAAATGGGGTCGGGTCGTTAGGGGGAGGCCTTCTATGACAGATTACAGTTTAGAAATATTTACTTCCTCTCCTCATCCCACTTCCATAAAAGATATGTAGTTTCCTATCCCTCCTCCTTGACTTTGGGCTTTTGCCATACAGACTGCTGGTAGAATATTACAGACTGTTCCTGCTTAGAAATCATGTGGATGGTCCACTAGTCCCAGGAAGTGAATAAGATACATGTGGAGCAGACCCAAGCCCTGCCTAGACTAGAGTGCCATGCCATAGCTGGCCCCCAGATTTGTGAGCTAATGCGTTTTTATGGTTGTATGCCACTGGGACTTTTGTGGTTGTTTTTACTCATTACCCTGTGTCAATAGCTAACTGATACACCTTCTGTGACCATCCTGTTTAAAACTGCATAAGACATAAAACTCGGAGAGAACAGATGTGTTTGCATCATGTCATCTATAAAATTTTCTTTAATTTATAGGGCATTTAAAATTTTAATACATTACTTTTTTTGGCAAAAATGCACCCTACTTGCATGATTTTCCATGACAGTTGAGAATGCTTGCATGGCTTGTTCATGCCTTTGTGACCAATCAGAGCAACACTGAGAGCAGATGCTTTGGATATAATTTCCCATTCATCTTAGTTTTTCCTTCACAACACTTGATTCTTGCAGTTGGCTGAACAATTTCCAGAATGAGATTCATTTTATAAGCTTTGAGTCAGGAATTTTAGCATTTTATAATAAACAAATGCACACAGATTACTCCTGCAGAGCAGCCTTTGGACCCAGAAATTAGAGTACTCTAACCATTCGTTTGCCATTTTTAGTTATTTCAGAGCTTAATAAAATAAGCCTTTTCCAGGCATTCCATGCATTTCTTTTTCCCTAGTTCACCAGCCTTTGTCCGCAGTTCTCTTGGGTATTCTTTTTAGAACTTAATATTTAAACATGGGTATAAAAAGAATTTGCAACACGAGATTTAGCTGTGTATGCAACATTTTATTTATTTATTTTTTACATATGGTTGAGAGAGTTCATAGCTTTTTATTGATAGCCTGTTATTGCCCTAAGTGAATCATTCAGGAAGTTCAGATCTTATATTTCACTCATGTGGTTCTCTAATTTTTACTTCTTGTATCCTGGATAGTTTAAATTAAGAGGTTTCATATTATGGCTTCAGTGGCCTGCTATATTTTCAATGATATTTTAAGGAAACGTTCCTATAAGAAATATTCCATTAACACATTCACATGTTTCTTTGATTACGGAGGAAATGTCTTACACGTATTTAAGCTTTTACAAATTCATGACTACCAAACCTAACAAGGTTAAGTTAAATTTTTACTCTCACTCTCTGAGTTAAATTGAAGTTGCTTAATTTATATATTACTGGTATATAGACAATTCCTCATGTAGATTCATATCAGAGACAATGGTGAATAATCTATTACACAGTAGCATTTAACCAGTAGCTGATTACATATATTTCTCTGAAAATACAAAAACAGAAAAAAATTATGAAATGGTCAAAAAATCACTATAACTCATTTCAAATTACCAGTAAACCTTAATTTTGTATTAAACCATGTTTTGCCATTTGTTGGACAACCTAAAAGAGAAATTGGAGGTTTACTGCCCATGAAAAGTCTCCAACTATTTTCTTAGGCCAGTATTAAAATTTTATTGTGTGATTATTACTTATGAATGTACTAATCTGTTTGCCTTTCATTCATGAAGAAAATAGTTAACTTTTTGTCCTGCTTGTTTTCGGCTAGTTCTTTTCAACTCTTTTCAATTCCCCTGTTAAAAAACCCACCAACAGACAAATGTGCTTTATGCTGAGTACTAACTTGGAGATGGATAATGCTCCTGGCCCCTTTGAATCTACAAGTATTGTCTTCAGTGAAAGGCGACACAGTGCTTAATAAATCATCATATCAATAGCTTCACTGTAATGTTCTACACTGGGGGACCGTTCAAAAGCTGATGTTTCTCTCCTCCAAGCTACTAAGCTCACTAACTAGGTCATGCTGTCAGCCTCAGTTTTGGAACCCTGTTAAACACACACACGTAAGCAATAAGCACATTGTCCCATCTCACACATGTGTGTGTGTTCAAGCAGAATGCATTCATTCAAGCACAGTTAATCACGTTTAAGCATAAAAAGTTGCAATACATTTTACCATTTTGAGGTGTGTGATATTTTTAGTTGCTGATTTATAACAAACCATTTAGACCAAATCACATGTTAAATTGTAGTGGATAAGTGATCGATTAAAGATTTGGAAGAGATATTAAGTAAAATAAGCTGAACAAATAGTTCTAACAGTACAGGACAGCTAAGACACAGCTGCTCAATCATCTTTTATTTGTAAACTCAGTGACACATTTTGAACTTTTGTGTGCCTCAGTTTCTTTCCTATAAAATTGAATGTCAGTACCTCATAGGATTGTGGTGATGACTAATTGGAATAATGCACAGAAGCATTAAGTGTAATGCCAAGAATATAATAAGGGTTGAATGGATGTGAGCAAACCCAGACAATTGGCTTTACCTTTAGATGAACAGGAACTAGTGATATGCCTAAGAATATGTTATTTGTTGAGAATCTTTCTAAAGAGTAAGAGCTCATCTTCCTCTGTGTAAAAAATAACCCCTCCTTCAAAATACTTGAGTATTGGGAATAGGAATGTATATTTTCCTTATTTGAGAATTCACAATATTAACATTTATAGTGTGAGGTATTCAGTGAGAAAAAAACAGTACTTTATCATATCATGTATGGACTCCTGGTATTTCAGAAGAATAATAGCAAAGGACCTCTGAATTGATATGATGATAAATTGTTTAATATTTCTAGTTATAATAATATATTTTAACTAATGCAGTATTATTTCTCAAAGTGCACAGTAAGTTGTCACATAACCGAAGACAGATTAGGTTATGTTACAGTAACAATGACCCCAAAGATCAGTGGTTTAATTCAAATTGCTTGCTTAGGTTTTATGACCAATGAGTGACATCAGGAGGAAGAGTCCCAAGGCTCATTGAAACCTACAGGGAGGGATTCCCCATCTTGACACATGCTTCATCATCTTCAAGGGAGGGGAAGGTAACAATTCATTCACATGTTCTTAAGGATTTTGCCTCCAAATAAAACAGGTGGCTTATGGTGATGCTCTATAAGATAAAGTAAGTCACACTCTTAGAAGGAATGGAGAAATGCCTCACCAGATGTTAAAAAGGAAGGGAAACCAAATGTATTTTAAGAGCCCTAACAGCATGACCATGACTACCATTTGAATTTCTAATTACTTTTTTCATTGTTTTTAAGTGTTCATTTATTTATGAGAGAGAGAGAGAGAGAGAATGCGTGAGCTGGGAAGGGACAGAAAGAGAGGAGAGAAAGAATCCCAAGCAGGTCCTGTGCTTTCAGCACAGAGCCTGACTTGGAGCTTGATCCCGTGAACTGTGAAACCATGAACCGAGCTGAAACCAAGAGTATGATGCGTATCTGATTGAGCCACCCAGGTGCCTCTTGTTTTTTTAAATCAGTGTGAAGTAAATATGTAACTATTATTATGTGAGCATTTGCAAAATAATCTTCAAAATATTGTATTTTTTCTTTCACAAAGATAGGTAGGTGTTAATGAGACATTAAGTGTTCTTCATAAGCATAAATAATAAGTGCTCCAACACAATGTGTCTAACAGAAAATCATGATCCTGGCTTAAAAATTGTGGTTCGAGTGTAGTACTCAGCTTTGTGACTCCAGAGTCTTGGATTTTTCATGATTCAGAATAATCAGACTCAAGAAATCTGAGTCATAATAACCAAATTTATCATAGTTGATTCATAAACCAAGCTAGTTCTTCATTTAACAACTATTGATAATGACAGATATAATCTGTCCAAAAAGCATGTTCTGTTTAGGTAAAACATATAGAATAACAAATTATAATTTAATGAACCATTTAATGAATATGGAATCAAGACATGCAGATTAGACTATGTCCATGGCTGAAAATATAATACATATGTGTATATTATATATTATGATAGACATGTATTTGTCAACACTACAGAAATATTTCTACAATACAGACAGTATAATTAGGTTCATGGGTCAATGTGTCCTCTCTTTCAGAGTTTTGTTATTTATTTATTTATTTATTTATTTATTTTTATTTAATGTTTTAGAGATTTTGTTTTTAGAACTCCAATGTAGATAATGGGATACCAACTTCTATCATTAATCAGTTTTTTCTTGAATCATAAATTATTTTAATCCCAGTCATAATTTTCTGAGGTCATATCTAGTCACCTGGAATTAATATTTACATAATTTGTCTGTCATATATGCCTAGTGTAACTTCTTACCTAAAGAAATTACTGTAATATCACTGTTAATACCTACTGTTCTCTGAGTGTCTGCTGTGCTCTGGGAGCTTTACATATCTTAGATCATAAATTTCCCCCAGGGACTCAGTGATATAGCAATGGTTATTTTTATTTTAGAGATGAAAAAAATAGGAATTTGAAATATTAATTTATTATTCGACTTATTCACCCAAAGAGAATTTGGCAAAGCAGCAGCAATTCAAATAAAGTTCTTCAGGGTGCCTGATTGGCTCAGTTGGTTAAGTGTCTGACTCTTGATCTCAGCTCTGGTCTTAATCTCAAGGTCTTGAGTTCTGAACTCTGTGCTGGGCATGAAGCCTACTTAAAAAAAGGAAACTTTAAATTATAGTGTATTGTCTAGAGAAGTTGCAACTTGATAGGCAATTTCAAATATATATCTATGTGCCTTCAGTAACAAATATTCCCAATCCATTGCAAACTTTCAATAGCCATTAATCTGCCAAAGACTAAATTAAAAATTTAACAGTAAACTTCAAAGACAAGGGTGCATCTGGGGGATAATTTTTTTTTCTGGATGAGTTCTCTATTATTGACTAACTAAACTACAACTACAACAAACTGACAAAGCCCATTTACCACTGTTTTATGAACCTATGATACCCACAAAA
Source organism: Suricata suricatta (assembly GCF_006229205.1). NCBI lineage: Eukaryota > Metazoa > Chordata > Mammalia > Carnivora > Herpestidae > Suricata > Suricata suricatta. The sequence continues at coordinate 71,821,345 of NC_043701.1, read as the reverse complement.
ATGGGGTAATTGGGTAGCATTTTGACAGAAGAATTACAAAAGTTACATTTCTTAAGCATTTAATTCCTCTATAATCTTAAAATTAGTATGGAGTATGTCACCACATATAAAGATTACCTTTTTTAGTTATGAAGAGGAGAACTAAAGTATATTAACTATTACCATTTTACTTAGAGCTCATTAATATTCTTATGCATATTATATCTGTGTGTAGTATTTATTCATTTATTGATATAAAGTGATGATAAATGTAAAAGGAAAAAAATCAAAAGAACAATTCAATTTACATTTCCTTGGACCACTTTTATTGTGTGGCCTTATTTCTCTTTAATGTTCATAACAGATGTGGCTTTCACCTCTCCCATCATAGCAGGAATTTCCTTTCATGTGTCATGTTGTTGTCAAGTTTTCCTCACCATTATCTTCTTCAGTATTCCCTACAGATGGGTAGGACTCTAATCCTTGAGAAGCATCCAATCTGATTGTTTAGATATAGACAAATTTTTAACATTTTAATTTCAAAGTGAATTACATCGCCAGATTTGCAGTATGCCTGCTGGGTGAGTTAGGGTGTGTCACAAAACTTCTTTATGCTTCAGGATCTAGTGCTATAAAATAGTCATTGGTATTGATTTGTTCTCTGGGAAATGGGATACATCTGTGTAAAATATTATTCAATTGATTTGTTACATGAAAAGGTATATCGCTACATAAGAAATACTTCCTCCAGGAAATGTAGGCTTCCATGATTGTGAGATACTTTCTTAGTGCTGCCCTAAACTTAACTTTCAAGTATGTAGCCTCTTGTTTTCATTACTTGAAGTATTTCCTGAATATTATGGTTAAAATTAAAATATTTGCTATTCTGTTTACTAAGAAGATACGAAAATGAGAAACAAAAAGAAGACATGATTCCACTTTTCAAACCCATCATAACAAAATAACAATATTAAATATGGGTAGGATGTAAGAAAGTGCAAAATATTTTTTATTGGATTGATTATGGTGCAATGTATAATCTGCCCCACTAACATGTATTTAAGGCGGTTAATGCAAGTATATAGTGCTACTTGATGGTGTAGGTAAAGGGATTTAATTATAGGGAAATAAGGCAGAATAATTCATTGAAGCCAGAAATAGAGTGGTATATATGGCAAATTGTTAAGTTTGTTATCAAGCTTTCTAGTGACAAAAATAGGCAGAGTATGAGTGGCATTAAAGATAACTTGATAATGCAACTATAAAATGAACATGTGTTAACAATTTTATTGACCTCACTAAAAGAGTAAATCAGTAAGATATTAAATTCATAAAGTCACAGGCATTTGAGAAGTGTGTGTGTGCATATATATAAGTATGTGAAAGTTATAATATGTTATAAAATTCAGATAATTATGTAAATATTTAAAGGTTAGAAACAAAACTGGTGGATGGCTTGTGGGGCAAGGTATTAAACTTTTGACTTGTCTGTCCCATCATATGCGATCTTGAAAACATTTTAAAAATATTTTAACTATATTCTCTTAGAAAATTCTTTGGTGGATTCAACACTATCATTGAGAAAACATAAAGCTCATGTTTTGGCTTTATTTCAGCTTTGTTAATTTTTATAATGTTAATTATAAAATAATTAATAATACCTATTCAGTTCTAACTGTGTGTTCAGCATTTTGTTCACTTATTTACATGTATTACTTCACTTTCCAAAACTCTCTTATAATGTAGACCTTATCTTTTTATATATTTATTTTACTTTTATCTTTTGCAGCTTTATTGAGGCATAATTTACAAATAACAATTATTTATATTTAAGGTGTGCAATATGTCAGCTATTATTTGATATTTCCATACAATATGAAATGATTACCTCAATTAAGTTATTTAAAATATCTATCATCTTCATAGTTACCTTTTTACTTCTTTTAATGTCGTGAGTACACTTGAAATTTACTGTCTTAGCAAATTTCAAGTATATCATACAGTATTAAGCTATAGTTGTCATTCTCTACATCAGATCCCAGAAGTTACTTATTCTGTAACTGAGTGTTTGTACCCATTGACCAATCGTTCCCCATTTTCTCCATCCCCTAGTTCCTGGTGACTACAGATATACACTCTGATTTTATGAGTTCAACTTCTTAGACTCCGTGTATAATTGAGATCATACAGTGTTTGTTTTTTCTCTGTCTAGCTTATTTTGCTTAGCATAGTATACTCCAGACTAATCTATGTTGTTGAAAATGGCAGTTTCTTTTCTATGGTTGAATAATATTCCTGTGTGTGTGTGTGTGTGTGTGTATACACACATCATGCTTTCTTTATCCATTCATACATCTACAGACAGAGGGATTCTTTATCTTGACTATTGTGAATAATGCTACAGTGAAAATGGGAGTATAGATAACTCTTCAAGATCCTGATTTTATTTCCTTTGGATGTATACCTAATAGTAGGATTGTTGAATTGTGTTGATAGCTCTATTTTTAATTTTTTGAGGAATCTCCATCTCATTTTTCATAATGACTGTAACCATTTACATTCCTCCCAACAGTGTCCAAGAGTTCTCTTTACTCCAATACTTACCAACACTTACTTTTTGTCTTTTTGATATTAACCATCCTAACAGTTGTGATTTGATATGTCATGGTTTTAATTTGTATTTCTGTGATGATTAGTGATCTTGAGTACCTTTCAATGTAAGGTGTGAAGTAGTATCTCACTGTGGTTTTGATTTGTATTTCTCTGATGATAAGTGATGCTGAGCATCTTTTCATGTGTCTGTTAGTTATCTGGATGTCTTCTTTGGAAAAGTGTCTATCCATGCCTTCTGCCCATTTCTTCACTTAATTAGTTGCTTTTTTGGGTGATGAGTTTGATGACTTCTTTGTACATTTTGGATACTAACCCTTTATCTGATATGTTATTTGCAAGTATCTTCTCCCAATCTGTCAGTGGCCTTTTTGGTTTGATGATTGTTTCCTTCAATGTGCAAGAGCTTTTTTTCTTGATAAGGTCCCAGTGGTTCAGTTTTGATTTCTTTCCCTCTCCTCAGGGGACATGTTGAGTAAGAAGTTGCTGCAGCCATGGTCAAAGAGGTTTTTGCATGCTTTCTTCTCTAGAATGTTGATGGCTTTCTGTCTCTGTTAGGTCATTCTTCCATTTTGAGTCTGTTTTCATGTATGGTATAAGAAATGGTCCCAATTCATTCTCTTCCATATTGTCCAGTTTCCCCAACACTATTCGCTGAAGAGACTGTCTTTATTCCATTGGATATTCTTTTCTGCTTTGTCAAAGATCAGTTAGTTGGCCATGCATTTGTGGGTCCATTTCTGGGTTCTCTATTCTGTTCCATTCATCTATGTGTACCATCCTTTCCTGGTGATGACAGTGTTGTAATACAGCTTAAAGTCTGGAATTGTGATGCCAACCAGAAATATATTTTTAAAAAATATATCCATGTACTGAGCATTTGGCTAAAAAAATACATGAGAGAAGATTGAGACACATATGTAGCACTCATTGTTTCAAGAATCAGAGCATTGTGGGACACCTGGGTGGCTCACTTAGCTGAGCATTTGACTCTGTTTCTGCTCAGGTCATGATCTTGCAGTCTGTGGGTTCAAGCTTCATGTTGGGCTCTGTGCTGACAGGTTGTAGCCCAGAATCTGCTCTGGATTCTGTGTGTCCCTCTCTCTCTGCCACTGTTCGTGGTCTGTCTCTCTCTCACTCTCTCAAAAATAAATGAGTATTTAAAAAAAATTACAAAAAAAAAGAGAGAAACTGAACACATTTTAGGTGAGGTGGCAGGATAAGCACTGTAAAGAATAAAGATATCTGGATAGTTGAACAGGAATCAAAGCACTTATATGATATAAAGGCCACCTTTAGTCACAAAATATATAAATAATATGGCAATACTATGATGCCATCGGGGTTGGGAGCAGAAGCACTAACCAAAAGTAGAGCAAGATAAAGAGATTTAAAGATAAATGTCTGACTTGGAGAGTTACAGTAAAATGCTGGCTATGTAGAAAAGGTGAAACCTGGTAATCCAGAGAGGAAGAAACTTGAACAAGAAAATTAAAGTTAGAATAAATAAGGTTAATTCATGAAAAGTAGGTGATTACTTTATCCATTCTTTTTTCTTCCCATTCTTTTATTCATTTAGTTAACAAGTATTTATTGAGTTACTACCACATGCTGTTCTAAGAGCTAATTACTCATCAGGAAACAAACTCCCATTTTAATGTAAATGAGGATTAGAAAGAAAATGGCAACTAGTGAGAAATGTTGCTTCATATACAACATCAAAGACTTAGCGCCAAGCAAATAAGCCGGCCTTTTTCTAGTTCCTTTGCTTATGTTGTTTGTTCCCTCTGCTTATTTATAATGGTGGCCTTTTAATAATCATGGCTGCCTTGCTTATTTATTGCACTCATTTTTAAAATCCCTCTCAGGGAAATGTTCTCCAACTTCCCAAATTTATTGAGCATCTTCTGCTCTCACGACTATCTTTCTTAAGACTTAATGTTTGCTACATTACATATTTTATGTGAATTTTTATTTATGTATGTGAGGTTCATAGGGTTAATGACAACCATGGTTTTCTGATTCCTAATACAAGAGATCTTTTGATTAACTTTTGTAAGTGTTTGGAAGCTCAGACCTTCAATAATCAGCAAAGAAGAGCTATCATGGTCTCTTTAATTGAAAGTACTCAGTTTTCTAAATCCAGGCAAATTATATCTTAGGCCAAAATTAATTACAGTTACATTAGTAAAATGTAACCAATAAATGTAGGTAGTAAAATCTAATGAGTAAAATGGTATTTTTTTCCAGAATTCAAATAAATGGAAACTAAGCAGAAGCAGTAAGTATGTTAATTTTAAAACTAAGGAATTGATTCAAGTTCAAAAATACCCAAGCCACTATTAAAGTCTTCACTAGGTTCCTAAGCATATGATGTATGTGCTCTTAGGAATGTAGGAAATGCTAGAAACCGGCATGAATTCACTAGGAACAAGCCATATCAAATAAGCCTCATTTCCTTTTCTGACTGTGTTATTAAGGTCATAGATGTAATGATTCCTGAAGACATAGACTGTGTTAGTTGTCAAAAATCTCTCATGATATGCTAATGGATAAGGGAGACAAATGTATCTGGATTATGGAAGACTGAAGTGATTGAAGAATGTGGGAGAATGTATATGGGTGAATTCCAAACTAGATGAAATTTTTAACTAAAATTAATTTATATTTAGTTTTATTTGGCTCAACATTTTTACCAACAAGGGAAGGAAAAAAACCCAGGAGGCAATTTAATTGCATTTACAAATGAAATGATAGTTTATAAAATGGGTAACAACATTAAGATACACAGAATGTACATCCATAACAGAAAATGAAAAGATCTATATTTGAGTTGAATTACAAATGTTTTCTACTGTATGCAAATATTGGTTAAATATTTTGATTTGAGATTACTTCACATATAAAAGACTTGTTGATTTTAGTTTGCTATAGTTTCATGGTGCACCTATAGAGAAATCAAAGGAGAAGAAATAACAAAAAGAACGGTTAAAAATCTGGGCTCCAGATTAAAGTGAGTTAAGTCTTACCTAAACTTCTCCCTCAGCCATGATGGAGTAAAAAGTACTACACGTAACTTTCTGTTATAAATAACTAGAACATGGGACAAAATGTATGTGACAACTCCCTTAAGACTTTGGATAAGAAATAGTACAACTCTGGTCTGTATAAAGAAAGGAAACAAAGTAGGTGAGCCCTACAGCCTCCTTACCTTTCTTCCTAGAACCAATTTCTGATTTACAGGTGTAGAGAGGGTAGTTTAAAAAGAGCCCAGCAGTACCAGCAGTATCAATGAGCTGAGGAAATAAAGATTGGAGTTTAGAGAGTTTGATATAGCTGTAAATTGGAAGGTAATTTTCAGAAAGAAAGAATATATGCAGAAAAACCGGGGTGGGGGGAGGTTTGAAATCTACTATTGGACCACTTGAGCATTGGCTGTCTATTACCCTGTTTAGATGGAGACTGAAATCCCATAAGCCAAGTAAAAAATAACAGAGGATTTTTTTCAGAAGCATTTTCAGTGTTCACAAAGTGTGTGGAGATATTTGGCTCTCACAAGCCAATGTGGAAGAATCTCAGACACTACTCAGTGTGTTCAATGGAGACGCTAAGAAGTAATGCCTTAATAGTTGAGGTGAATTGCATTTTATCAATTGAGATGGAATGAAGATTATACTAAAACTTCTCCAAGAAAGCTTAAAAACACATCTTCAGATGATCAGACTGACTAGAAAATACCTTATATCTCAGCCCAAACAGAAGTCATTGGTCTAAAAAGATAGGCAACAAAATCCAACTAATTTATAAAGCAGTTTCTACCATTCAACCCCAAATCACTAAACTTTCTAAAAGGTAGAAACATTTGATTTATAATAACAAAACATAAAGACAGTGATAGCATAATTAGAAGAGTAAAATAGCAATTATAAATATGTATAAGTATTTAAAGGAAAAGGTAAAAATATGAGAGAATTAAAGATATAAACAAGAACCAAACAGCATATTAGTTATGAAAAATAATAATTCTAAATTTTAAAAATATTGTTTAAGATTAATATATTAGATGTTGTGGAAGAAAAAAATCAATAGTCTTGAAGACATAGGGTTGGGAATTCTCTAAATTGAAACAGAGGGGATAAAAGACACCCTATTAACAAATGTGATAATATTAAGTTACCTAACAAATTTATAATTGCAGCACACCAAGTTCAGAAATCAGAACAGGATAAAATATTTGTAGAAATAAGGCTATTTTATTTTAATTTGATGACAATTATAAATTTAAGATCCAAGAATCTCGATGAATTCCAAACAGTACAAATACATGCAAGCACACAAACACAGTAAGCTGCATGATAATCAAATTGCTGAAAGCCAGTATAAAGAAGAAAAGAGCACAAGAAAAAGCACACTTTGTGAACAATAGAATAATGACAAGAATTTTAGCTGATTTTTGTAAATTTTATGGAAGCCAAAAAGGCTATAAACTGTTAAAGTGATAAAAGACAAATGAAAAAGGTCAATGTAGAATTCTATATCCAGAGAAATTATTTAAAGATGAAAGAACATAGGGGTGCCTGGGTGGCTCAGTCAATTGAGTGTCCGACTTTGGGTCAGATCATGACTTCACAGTTTGAGGGTTCAAGCCCTGCGTAGGGCTCTGTGCTGACAACTTAGAGCCTGGAGCTTGCTTTGGATTATGTGTCTCTCTCTCACTCTGCCCCTCCCCCTTCTCAAAAATAAATAAAACATTAAAAAATTAAAAATGAAAGCACCTAAAACCCTTTTTAAGCTTACAGATGCTGAGTGAATTATTTTATAGTATACCTATGGCACATGAGATGTTAGAGAAGTTTTAGTTTTAAAAAAAAAGGATATTAGGTGGAAACCTGACTGTGTACAAAGGCATGAAGAACACCAGAAATTGCAAATATATGGATAAATTAATGATTTTTTTCTATTTTTACTTTATGAAAAAGTTTTGTCATGAAAGCAAAAATTATAAACTATTATTTTTTAAAAAATATTTATTTAAATTCACGTTAGTTAACAAACAGTGTAGTATTGATTTCAGAGGTAGAAAGTAGTGATTCATCACTTATATATAATACCCAGGGCTCAGCCCAACAAATGCCCTTTTTAGTGCCCATTACCCATTTAGCCCATCTTCTCACTCACCTCCTCTCCAGCAACCCTCAATTTGTTCTCTTAAACTATTCTGTTTTATAATGAGTATAAAAGCAAAATATGAAATAATAATAGCACAAGGAATGGAAATGAGAACATAATGTTTAAAAAGTTTTATATTTAAGTGAAGCAATATAATAATACTGAAATAAAGATAGTGATAGATTAAAAATGGATCTTAAAAAACCCAAACGACCTCTGTATAAAGTAATTAGGAGATATGATGTAATACTTTAAAAATATTCAATCCAGGATGGTTGAGTGGCTCAGTTGGTTGAGCAGCCAACACTTGATTGGAACTCTGCTTGGGATTCTCTCTCCTTCCTCTCTCTCTGCCCCTACCCTGCTTGAGCCTATCTCTCTCAAAAATGAATGTAAAAATTTTTTTTAAACACATAACATACTCAATCCAAGTAAAGTCAGGGAAATAAGAACAAATGAACAGAAAGCAGATTCTGTAAAATAGAAAATGAATGGCAATATGGTAGAATTAAATCTCAACGTACCAGTAATTACTTTCTATATAAGTGATCCAAAAAACCTCAGCACACATGCATATATGCTCTTTATAAGAAATTCACCGATAGTTTAAAAGAAAAAGATGGAAAAGACAGCAAGCCAAAAACAAACAAATGAACTACACAAAAAACAACACGAAATTCTGGACTGACTAAACCAAACTAATAGCAGAAAAAGAAGATTTAAGAACAAGATTTATTAACAGTGATAATGAAGGATAATTTGTAATGGTAAGGGATCTACTCAGAGTAATCTCAAACATCAATGCAATAACAAGATGAATACACTAAGTAAAAACTGATAGAAATAAAAGGAGTAAAACATGAATTCACTTCTATGAATAATGAACAGAAAAATAAGTTAGAAAACCAGAAAGGATACAGAAGACATCAATAACATTGTCCACTAAAATGATGTACTTGATATTTGCAGAATTGTTCCCAAGAACAGAAGAATAGACATAATTTGAAATTATGCATATAACATTAACCCAGATAGATTATCTTATGAACCATAAAAAAAACTCAACAAATATGACAAGATTGGAATCATAGTTATATTCTCTGAAAACAGAATTTAATTATAATTCAATAATGGAAAGAATCTCAAAAACTCCATAAAGGTTGAAAAATTAAACACCCCTCCATACACACAAACTTTTCTAGCTGACCCAAAGGCCACTAGAAAATGTTTTAAATAAAAAAATGATCATTATATTGTGATGGGGTTTATTTTACATTTTAACTTGGCTGCCCCAGATAATTGGTCAAGCATTATTCTAGACTTTTATGAGAAGGTATTTTTTGTTGGGATTAACATTTAGATAAGTAGACTGAATAAATCCAATTACCCTCCATAATGTGAGTAGGACCATTCAATTAATTGAAGTCTTTAATAGAAGACTGACTTCCCTTTTGAAGAGGGAACTCTACCAGGAGACTGACTCAGGACTTACTCTGCAACATTAACTTTTTCCTGGGACTCCAGCCTGCTGGCCTACACTGAAGAGTTAGACTTGTCCAGCCTCCAGAATTGCAGGACTCAATTAATCTCAAATCTATCTCTCTCTCACATCTGTGATATGTGTATGTGTGCATGTGTGTTTACATCCTATTGATTTTGTTTTCTCTGCAGTCCTGACTAATATACATAATCAAAATTCATGAAATACAGCTAAGACTGCTAGAGGAAAATTTTGTAATATTAAATTCTTATAGAGAACAATGTACCTGCACCTGGGTGGCTCAGGCGATTAAATATTCTACTCTTGATTTCAGCTCAGGTAATAATCTCAAGGGTTCATGAGATCAAGCCCCATTCTGGACTGTGTGCTGACAGTGCAGAGCCTGCTTGGGATTCTCTGTTTCCCTTTCTCTCTGCCCCTCAACCATGTTCTCTCTCTTTCTCTCTCTCTCTCTCCAAATAAATAAATACATAAACATTAAAAAAGAACAATGTAAAACTGAAAAACAAAGCTACTTTTAAGGAGAAAACAAACTGCAAATTAAGCCATAGTAAATAGAAGAAAGTAAGTAAATAGAAGAAACGATATAATAAATGTTAAGAGCAGAAATAAATGAAATAAATGATAAACAATAGAGAAAATTAAAAAGTCACAATATTGATATTTTAAAAATTTCACATTTAAAAACTTCTAACAAGAATAATTAAGGAAATTAAAAGAGAAAATGCAAATTACTGACATCAGGATCCAAAAAAAAGCCCTTCCCCCAACAATATTAGAGATCTTATAGTCATTCAAAGAATAAAAAGGAAATAGTATGAATATATTTACACCAATCTATCATCCTAGGTAAAAGAGAGAAGTTCAGTGAAAGAAAAAAAAAAACAAAGCTGATTTAAGAGAAAATAAAAATCTGAATGGCACCATGCTGTTGCAGAACTTAATTAAAAACCTTAGGTTTTTATTCCAGGGCCATATGTCCTCACTGGTAAGGTATATTATGCCTTTAAGAAAGAAATAATAACAATACTCTAAACTTGTTTTTCAAGAACAAAGAATAAGGAAAACTTCTCAACTCCTATTACAAAGTCAGAGTTACTCTACTGAATTATTACAGAATATAAAACTACACTTGATTGTATTATAAACACTAGAGCTAAAATCTTTACTAAAATATAAGCAAATAGTATCTAGTAATATATAAAAAGAGGAAATTCATCCAGATTCTATCTCAGCAAGATTCATTTAATATTCCAAATTCAATCAGTGTAATTTACTAGTTCAATAGAATTAGAGGGGGAAAAATAATAGAATTATCTTAATAGTTTCTGTAAAAGAATTATATAAATTCCACACCATGCATAACAAAAATCAGCAACAAAGAAATTGAAGAAAACTACACTGTCATAAAAATCTACAGCTAACATCATCTTTATTGGTGAAAGACTGAATGTGTGACAGCTAATATGAGGAATAGGGCAATTCTGGTCTCTATCAACATTTTGACATAATATTGTTCTAGAGCTTGTAGCCCAATGTAAAAAGGCAATGAAAATAAACCAAATTCAGATAAAGTACAAACAAAGAAGGAAAACTATATTTACAAAAAAAATAGTCAAGTCTGTAGAGAATCTTAGGCTTAGTAATAAAATGAAACAAAAGGAAACTAACTGCTATATATAAAACGAGTTTGGTAAAATCGCTTATAATGTGAACATACAAAATTATATTTAATGACATTTCTATATACTATGTGAACAGTTGCCAATTGAAGTTAAGAAAACAATATCATCTACTACAGTATCATACATTTGCTTAGGCAAATACTTAGGCATACATTTTACAAAATATTTAGTAAGAATAGAAAAGTATTATTCAGGGAAATTAAAGATTTTTAGGTGAGAAGATTTAATATTGTTAAGATGTTTTAATTCTTTCCAAACTTGTTCTGTATATTAAATTTAGTACCAATCAAAATTTCATTAGGCTTTTTTTTTTTTAATTGGCAAACTGATACCAAAATCTGTATAGAAATGCAAAGGGCCTGGGATAACTAAAACTTTTTTTTTTAGAATAAGCTGTAAGACTTTCACTACCTTATTTTAATATTTTCTATAAAGTTAGAAAGAAATAGAATGGAAAAAAAAGCCAGATATATGTAGCCAGTTGATTTTCAGCAAAAATTCCTAGGTGAGCCAGTGGGGCACTAGAGTGTTTCAACAGTGCTGAAAGAAATTCATATTCATAAGACCCAATGTGTAATTATATATATAAATACATACGTATATATATATATATATACACACTTATACCTATCTTACATTATATAAAAAATAACTTGAAGTGTTTTATATGAGTAAATATATCTAAATTTATAAGACTTCTAAAATAAAATATAAGAGAAAAATCTTCGCAAACATGAACTAGCCAAATGTATCTTTAACTGGACACAAAAAGGACAAACCATAGGAAAAAAAACAGATATACTTCATCAAAATTTTTAACTTATGTTTTCTTAGATATGATTAATTAACAAACTGGTAAAAATACAGAATATCTGCAATTTAATACAAGATAAACTACCAAATCTAGGCAAAAATTTTTTGAACACACTTCCATAAGGAAGAAATACAATACAAATGACACAAATGACCAATAAGTACATGAAAAGATGTTCAAAATCATTGGTCACTAGGGAAATAAGACTTAAAATTTAGTTTATGTAAACACTCATTGTGTCTTATGTTTTAAAATTTAATGTTTGTTTATTTTTGAGAGAGAGAGAGAACGCAAGCGTAGGGGAGGGACAGAAAGGGAGACACAAAATACGAAGGAGGATTCAAGGCTCTGAGCTGTCAACACAGATCCCAATGTGGGGTTTGAACTCAAGAACAGTGAGATCATGACCTGAGCTGAAGTCGGATGCCTAACCGACTGAGCCACCAAGGCACCCCTTGTGCTTATAAAATTAAAAATACAATTATCATTTGGCTAAGTAATTTTACTTCTGAGTATATATTTAAGAAAAAAAAGATTTATATTTATCCACATAAAGACTTGACACAAATGTTCATAGAAGCTTTACTCAGAATAGCCAAAACCTGGTAGCAACCCAAAGATTCATCAACAGATGAATGACTAAACAAATATTGGTAGATGGATACAAGAGAGAAGTATTTAATGAAAGAAATTATAGTGGTTTATACAACAGCCAATATAAACAGCATATACCAATAAACGCAACAGCATGGATGACTATTAAACAATATGGTGAGGTATAAATAAACGATTCAAAAAATTCCATAAGGGCAGGTTCTATTTAAATTAAGTCATAAAATACAAAATGACAATGATAGAAAGTAGGTTGTTGGTAGTTTGGAGCTGAGTATAGAGGCCAATTGACCGAAAAGTTACAAGAAAATTCCTTGAAATAATGGAAATGTTTTAATAATGTGATTTATGATGGTGGTTACATATGTGTATGCATTTGTCAAAACACATCAAAAGATACTTTTTTATAGGTGTCTTTATTTGTATGTAGATTATTACTTTAAAAGGTTTTTCTAAAACACAAATACATTTTTATAAAGACATCAGCTAAAAGTATGGAATCCTACAAATCAGAGTTGGAATTTCAACTCTGCCATTAACTTCGCACAAGTTATTCCCTCTGGACTTCATTTTTCTTCATTTGTAATGGAGACGTGAAGATGGACCCGAACTCTTAAGATAAGGAGAGGATAAAATGAAACATGGCATGTAAAATAGATCACATAATGACCGATATATATGGTATACGGTTCAATATATGGTAGCTCACTCATACTTTATAAGGAAATAGACTTATCCCTCAACTACCTTCCAGCAGATTTATTGTGAATTCAGCACCTCAGATTCATGGTTGGATACAATTTGACTACACGCTAGAGTTTACTTGTGTGCATTTTGCGACACTTAATGTTGTTTGAGGGAAATATCTGGGACATCCTAGGGAGACCCTCTCAGCAGATTCATAGAGCGGCTGATTGATCTTAGTGCAGAGAAGAACATGGCTGTGATGAGAGAAGGAAAGCTTGCCCAGTTACAGTGGAGGTAGCCTCAGAGATCGGTAACCCTATCTTCTAGGAAGCTAGAGTTATAAGGAAAGTGTAGTAACTGTAAACAAAGAGCCTGCCCAGAAAAATCTAGGCTGTATAATAATATATATGTAATCATATATAACTGATATGCTGTTGTGAATTTAAAACCAAGAAATGATTTGATATTCTTAGTGACTCAGAATAAACTAGAAATGATGCAGCCTCTGATGTGCCTAATACACAGAAAGGTGTACAATGAAATGTTGAAATGATTGTTATCCATTTTGCTCTTTTTCTGCATGTTTAATTTGTTTTTAGTCCTTTAAGAAATATTAATTTTACCCATGTTGAGGGAAAAACTAGATAGGTAGATCTGTGATGACGTTACTTGAATAGATGTTTAAGTTTGGATGGCCCTTTATTTACATATATTTGCTTCAAACATTCATCAGATTTTACAGTTGACAATCAGGCTTTCCTCTCTGTACTTTCATTCCATTTTGAGGTTATTGATTATTGAATATAATATTATTATTATTTAAAGGGATGATTTATAAAACTTAAAAATTATACTTCTAGAAATATAAATGAATTAGATTATATGATATGGTTATATATTATAGGTACTTAAATTTTCAATGGAAAGCCAGAAGAATGTTTTTGTTTAATGGAAGGAAAATACTATTCTGAGGAATTTTTGATGTCTTGTACTAAAGCAGCTAACTTATGAAAGAAAAAGTAATTTTTTTTTATTATTTCTTAGAAGGCTTTTCTGGATACTCATATAAAATGACTGCATTTTATTTATTCAATGAGATTATAAGATTTAGGTAGGGCTCTTCATGTTATAGCTAATGTATTTTTAACATTTTCATAAAATCCATATTTGTAAGAGATGAGTATATAAGATTGATTACTTTTTTAAGTTTATTTATTTTGAGTGAAAGAGAGAGCACAAGCAGGGGAGGGGCAGAGAGAGAGAGAGAGAGAGAGATAGAGAGTGAATCCCCAGCAGGCTCTACTCCCAGCCTAGAGCCAGATGTGGGACTTGATCGCACACTCGTGATACCATGAGTCAGACTTTAACCCACTGAGCCACCCAGGCATCCCAAAGTTGGCTATTATTTAACTCAATATATGAGAGGTTAATCAGTCAATAATAATCTGTTGCTGATAAAAAACAGTAAAAATGTAGTGTCATGACTTAATAAAGGGTGCACAGTAAATAAACTTGTAAGTATTCCATATAAATGCTTGCTTTAAAATGACTTTTACATGTATTATTTATTTCCCATAAATGTCCTTTTAAATTATTTTTCTAGTAATCCAATCCTACCAAAACATAAGATAGGAACAAAATATTTTCATTTTTTATAATTCTGTAACATAAACAATTTTTAGTTGCATTATTTATACAATGGAATATCTCTTTAAAAATCATAGAGTTATATGCATGGAAATGCATTACTAAGATGTAAAAAGTTGTTAGAAAATAAAGGAGAACTGTCATAACAAAAATGAGTGTCAAAGATCAAGGAAACTGGGAAAAGTAAAGACATGCTAGAATGAATCTGTCTGATACCTGAGAATAATTAGACTCTATTTTATGACCTCCTTTGGATTTACTATGGGATGTTTGGTTCACTTGTTTTGTTTCTTGATATCCTGACGTCGCTTATATAATTCATTATCCAATTTGTATGTCTTTCTGTAAACCATATATATCTTTGTCTTTTGCATTGAATGAATAATTTTGTGCTCCTAACCCCTAAAAAAAAAAAAAAGTTCACTACTCTTTTTCTACTGACCTGGAATTTCTGTAGTGTTGCTTTTTCTTAGATTCCAATATAATAAACTGTTTGAAGTGAGATTAAGTATTTATTTACATCAGCATTTGAACATTTAAAAGATATATGTAGCTGAGTTTAAAGTTGGTCATCATTTATTCATTCATCAAATACCTAGGAAACCACAGTATGTGGCAGGTACGCTGTTAGGCACTGAGCATACCAAACATTTTGAGGAACCAAAAAATCCTTTATGTGATATATCTCATTTTAAAAGTTACCAGAAATGTTAATAAATTTGTTTTAATGGAAGTTTTTTCTGAAAATATTTCATAATAATTACCTATGAAACATCACTTTGCAAGACTTTGATTTGGTTTGGATCCAGTAGTTGATGGAAATATTAAAATATTATGACCATAAGTAAAGAAAAATAATTTTACAAAAAGTCTAATTAATATTATTCCAATTCCAGAATAATAGATCATATTGAAAGTAGTGTAAATTTTTGCCATGAAAATGCCTAAAAATCTTTAATTTTAATTCCATAGCAGTTAGTTATTATAACTTAAAATAATTCCTAATACAACTATACCATAACAAGTTAGAATATATGAGGCATTGAGTTTTTAAATATTTATTTTCAGGAAAGTTGGTGCTTTATATAGAACACTATATTATTTTCCTCTGTCTTGTATTGATTTTTTTTTTTCCTGAGAAATCTTGGATGCTTTCATCACAACTTTTGGTCTTGCAACCCTTTTCAGACATATAAAATAAGAGAACACACTTGGGGGAAAAAGGAATTTCTCAAGACTCCCTAATGTTTCACATATTGGGTTACAGTGTGTGGATATGTGCTCTTTAACTTCCTTTTCTGGGAAACAAGGTATGAAGTAAGCAGGATGATTTTCCTCTGAATTTATGTTACAAGAATCTAATCATCGTGGTAAATTGCAAATGACTAATAGCCCTCTAACTTGCTTTATGTCTATACAGCCACAAGATCAGGTTAAGTTCACTGAAAATTTCATGGCTTTAGCATTCAATATTAAAGTTGGCAGTGAAATATGAATATTTTGAATGCCACTTCCATATTGAAGAAAACACATATCATAAGAAACCTCTTGTCTTTAATTTCTAATTCATTCCACATCACCAGAACATATTCATTTTTAATGTTTCTCAAATATTTTCTGCTAGAAGAAACAGTGGGGTTAAAATTTAATGTAAAGATCTTTTCTAGTGAAACTATGCTTGAAGGAAATCACTAGAGATTAGCTGGATGAGTCTGACTCATGACAAGGGGTGATCTTGACAGGAAAACGATGACCTACCCTCCCAAAACATCTGTAATAAGAAAAATGTGTTCTTAACATCTAGGGAGAGAATGAAGCATTAGAACAGAAGTTATAAATTCAAGTGAATCTGCTAACTCTTTTCTCCCTGGGACCAACTTAAGACATCTTAACTACCATAATTTCTGCTTCCTGAGCTACAGATACAAAATATATCTGCAGCAGGGGCTCTAAACATAGGATTGCATTTTACAGTGATTCTAACAATGGACTTCAGTGTAAATTTGTATTCCTTGAAATCTGTAAAATTCTTCTCCTGGAATTTCTGTTTGTTATTTGGATTTAATGGGTCTGACCTATACAGAAAAGGATTTCAGGGGATTGACTATCTGTCTAGGAAGAGCAGCTTGGTTTAGTAAACTAAGAATCGGAAGTTGGGACTACCACTTTTCATAGTGGTTTGATTTATGACAAAGTTCACTGCAAAAATATATATGTATATATTTTTATTAATTCTAAGAAGATATGTTAATATAGTACAGAGTTTCCCACAAGACTAATTGGCATGTGGAATGTAAGAAATTCTGTAATTTTATGATTTTTTAAGCTTGACAATTTCAAATAATTATTTGAGTGTTCAATTAATGCATACTTCTATATCTTTAAGAGTCAGTATTTTCGTCTTCATTGAAGAAATTCCAGAAAATTCCAGAAGACATGTCATTTGTTTAATCTAATTTATACTTTGATGCTAAATACTGTAACTATTTATTTGTTTATTTATTTAAATGTCCTTATGCAGACAGATTCTTTTGTGAGTACTCTATTTTTGCTTGAATACTGAATTCCATTACAGACAGTCTGTTTAAATAAATACTCTTGCAGTGAGTTGAATGTGATCCAATTTGCATGTTGGGTACAAAGATGCCGTTGCTTAGAATCAAGTGAAGACTTTTACAGGTTGCAAATGTTTTCTGACTTCTTTCTGACTCATTAAAACTTTTGTAAATCTACCCAAATGTTTCTTACCCAAAGGGACAATCAACAATTATAGAAAGATGATAAAAGGGAACTGCTTGAACTGTATTGCCTTAGGGGAACTATAAAGTAATTTCTTACTCTTTCAGCAGAAGTTTCTTTGGTCATCATCCACTTTTCTTAACAACCAGGACCTGTTCTTCAACACACAGTCACTCTTTTCCATAGGAGTCAGATGATTACATAGCATTAATTTTTACATCAAAATATTTTGTTAAATCACAACTTTTAAAAGATCTTAAAATCAGTAATATTCCAGGCAATGTTCAGTGAATTATACACTTTGACAAATATACTTGTTTATCAAACAGTTGCATAGAAAATTTGTAAAAATAATAAAAATTCCTTAACAGGAAATTTTCTTGCAATTATACAGAGAGCAATGCTTTTTAGGTGTCTTATTAAAGTTTTGAAGAATGGAAGCGCTTTGGTGGCTCAGTCAGTTTGGTGTCGGACCCCTGGTTTCTGCTCAGGTTGTGATCTCATAGTTTGTGGGAATGGGCTCTGTGTTGAGCTCTGCAATGGCAGTCCAGGGCCTGCTTGCAATTCTCTCTCACCCTTTTTTTCTGCCCCTTCCTTGCTCTCTCTCTCTCTCTCTCTCTCTCTCTCTCTCTGCCTCTTTCTCTCAAAATAATTTAAAAACTTAAAAAAAATTTAAGAACATACTATAAATCTCAAGAGACTGAATGAAATAAATACAGTAATTGTTCTGCTTTTGTCTCTGCCAGAGCAATAAAACAGTAGCCACAAGTACAGTAAATGGGATTGTTAATTATGGAACTAGTCTAACAAGTACACTTCTATAATCTAGAAAAATATATATTAAGTGATTAAAATATGGAAGATCTGGAAGTTTTCATTAGTTTTGTACAACAAACATTCATAGACAACTCACTCCTTAGAAAAATATAAATAAATATGTGTCACTGTTCTATATATATATGGTCCTCTGTACCACACAGTGGAAACTTAGTAGTACAGACAACTTGGTTTGAAATAATGTCTATGTGTATCTTAGTCTATGAAGGTAGATATATTTAAAGGAGAATAGTGTGCTACTGTTTCTGTGTGACATTGATGCTGTTGACCCATGACCCTGAGGACGTGCTCTAAATTGTTTTATTTTGTTTTAATACACGTGATGAATCCCTTTGCAAAAGAAACATAATTTCCTAGCAGAATAAGGCATTCTTGGACCAGAAATAACTGCCATGTTTTCAACAACTGAGTTAACAATAGCAGAAAGAAAACATGTAAAATTTTGGCAGTTACCAAATTTCTTACTTTAAAGTTAAACTTTCACTAACATTGATGGATGGGATGGGGAACTTACTGCAATCAAGATTTAAATTTAGGTGTCTAGCCAACAAAAATGTTACTAGTACTACTTATTGAGATTTTTAGCCTATTTCTGTAACAAGCTATGATATTTCCAGTAATTCCATGTATCAGGAGGTTTTCAAAACCAGTAATATTAAACTATGTGGATTAAAAATTTCACATAGCTTTATAAGTATTAGACAGAAAAATTAAGAAAATAATCAAATACATGGAACCAGGGAGTCATGCTAGAATTCATTTTCTCCATGAAATATAGCACAGAATTAGTTATGTTTCCACAACTCAAGAGAAGAGATTAAAATCTGTTTGGAGAAGCAAATGAAATACACACAAAAATGCTTACTAGTAGATGAAACATCTCTTGGCGTATGTCTGTAGAGATATGTGTAGAAATGGCAAAGAATTAACAAATTAAAGAGTTATTTTATTTTTTTTCCATAATATTTTATTGTCAAATTGTTTTCCATACAACACCCAGTGCTCTTCCCCTCAAAAGAGTTATTTTAAAATGAGGGACTCATTCAGTCATCCTTTCACTTCACTCATTACTGTCTGCATCAATACATCACTTATACTTTCATTAATTCATTAAACATGCACTGAATCATGGATTTGTGCCAGACAGAATGTGTTTACTTAGGATACCTAGCTGACAAGACACAATCTGTGACCATAAGAAGTATATCATCAAAAAAAAGAGAGACAAGCAAACTCCTAAAGCTGCAGTAGAGTGAACAATGTGAACAATACAGTCATAGAATCATATCTACAAATAGAGAAATAGAAGAAAACAAGGGGCTATTAACACTATTGGATGGTTCTGGAAAGGATATGTTTGGTTCTGCATTGCTAGAACAAGCATGTATTTTGAGGAATTTACAAATCTCTAAAACTTAATAGGGCATACTATCTAATAGGAAAAAGAATTCTTAAAATTGTGTTAAAGAGATGATCACAGAAAAAGAAGATTGTGCTGGTTTTAAAAAATGAATGAAGATACCAATTAAAATGGCTGCAATGAGTCACAGAAGAATGGTGATAAAGAAGCTTGAATGTTAGTGTATTAGTTATGCCATAATAAACTATGCCAACCCATAGTGACTTAAAATAACTGTACACTGAACATTGTTCATGCTATTGATTGGAAGTTTAGGACTTTTTTTCTGCTAATGCCACTTAGGATCACTCACACAGCTATGATTATCTCAAAACTTGAATGGGTTGGTGGGTTTCACATGACCTCAATGCTAGCAGATGGTGTTGGCTTCAGATGGTTTGCCCCAGTTCTCATCCACATTGACTCTTATCCTTTAGTAGTCTGAGCTTTCCTACAGCACAAAAGTCTCATGGTTCCAGAGGAACAAGAATGGAATCTATAACACCTCTTTTTTTTTAATAAATATTTTATTTTTTAAAGTAATTTCTATACCAAACGTGGGGCTCAAACTTACAACTCCAAGATCAAGAGTCACATGTTACACCAACTGAACTAGCCAGATGCCCCTAACACCTTTCAAGTACTAGGATATGTTAATTCTTCTACATTCTAGAGGACAAAGCAAATCACAAATCCAGGTTCAATTCAGAAGGAAAGAAATGTAGCCAATGAGAAATGTGGTTTTATAATGATTTAGGTCAACATTATATAGAAACTTTCTCCAATAAGTGAGAATTTTAAGTTAGGAAGGATAAACCAATGAGTATAGAATTAAAAGAAAGAAAAGAACAATTTCTTAAGTAAGATGGGGTAGGGAGAAACACTGACACCGGCAATAAAAGAGCCATAATGTAGCCAGAAGGCAGTTAATGGAATAAATGAGATGGTAAATGACCAAAAAAAAGAGTAAGACCAAAAAAAAAAAAGATACAGTTTGTCAAGGATGAAGTTTACTATACCTTCAAGAGTTGGATAGAGTTCACAAACAGGGTTTGATGTTTGAGACTGAGTTGAATGAGAGAAAATTCACATTCCTCATCTTACCAGTTTTCTGATAGCAATCTTGGACTAATAATTCCTTATTCATGATGCTATGGTTCTATATGTAATGTTCCTACAGAATCCATCCCCCAATATATCTACAATTAATAAGCAGTTCAGAAAATTCACAGGCTATAAGTAAGATCAATATATACCCAAATCAACTGCATTTCAATATATGATGCTAAACAATCTAATAATAAAAGCAAGAATTGGGTTCCATTGACAATGCTTTCAAAAATAATAAATGCCTAGGAATAAATTTAATAAAAGAATTGCAAAACCAGCTCACTGAAAGTTACAAAACAACACTGAAAGAAATTACAGAAGACTTAAATAAGTAGTAACATTCTCTATTCATGAATTGGAAGATTTAGTGTTGTTAAGATGGTAATTCTGCACATTGATTAATAGATTTAACTTAATCCTTACTCGTTACAGTAGGCTTTTTTTTCTTTGTAGAAATTGGTAAGCTAATCTTAAAACCTAAAACTCAACCTCAAAAGACCAAAAACCAAGACAATTTTGAAAAAGAACAAAGAGTGCTTTTATTTTCTGATTTTTAAAGCTTATATAAACTTATGCATATGTATGCTATTTTATATTTTATATACTATTATATATTTTCTGTATATTATTTACTATACTATAGCATATATGTGTGTATATATGTAAATAGTATATAATACAAAGTGTAAGATATATATTTATACACACATACAGAGAGATAAACATATAGATACTTTTGGCATAGAATGGAATTGAAGTCCAGAAATAAATTCTAACATTTATGATTAAGAAAATTCTAACTTTTCAACAAAAATACCAAGGCAGTTCAATATGAAAAGGACAGTATTTTAAGCAATTCAATTCCACAGTCAAAAAGATTAACTTTATCCTTACCTCATATCACAAACAAAACTCAAAATCTATTATAGATTTACATGTAAGGTCTAAAACAATAATTATTTTAGAAGAAAACAGGAGAGAGATCTAAGATCTTGGATTAGGCAAAGATTTCCTAAGGTACAACACCAAAATAAATAGGACCTCATCAAAGTTCAAAATGTTTATGCCTCAAAAGAATACATTATGAAAATATACTAAAAATCATTAAGCTGAAAGAAAATATTTGAAAATTACGGCTTTTCAAAGTTTAGAATAAACCACTAAATAATAAGATTAAAAAAACCCTCAGATGAAAAATAGGCAACATATTTGAATAGTCACCAAAGAAAATATATAAATGCCCAGTAAGCATATAAACATATATTCAACATCATTATTTATTAAATAAATAAAATTAAAATCACAATTAAATATCATATCCTACCCATTTTATGGCTAAAATTAAAAAATAAACAACAACAAGAAAACGGGTAATCGCAAATGTATTGAGAATCAGAGAAAGAGGAACTCTCATGTTTTGTTGATGGGAAGGTAGAATTGCACAGCCATCTTGAAAAGCAGTTTGCCAGTTTTTTAAGTTAAACACATATTTAGCATACAGCCTCATATATTCCACTCTTAGGTATCTACCCAAGAAAAATAAACACATAAAACCACAGAAAAGACTTGCATATAAATGTTCATAAAAGCATTATTCATAATAGTCAAACGTCCATCAACTAATGATGACCTAGACAAGATGTTGTACATACATACAATGGAGTGCGAGTTTTAATAAAAAGGAACAAATTGCTGACAAATGTTACAACATGGGTGAAACTCAAAAACATTATACACAGTGAAATGTTATTCATAGGAGACCAGATACTATATGATTCCATTTATATGGATGAAAACTCAATTAGGATATTTACATAACTCAAGAAATTTGCTAAACAATAATTAATTGTATTTTTGAAAATTTAAGTTAAATACACTTCAAAGTTAAAGAAAAAAACAATTCAAATGAAACAAAGCCATCTTATTAAACACCCACCTCTGAGTTGGACCACACAGAAAAATAAGACTGACAACTTGTGGAAAGTTCTCTAGACTGAAAGTCAAAACATGAGGGTCCTGGTGCCAGTTTCTTCTTGCCAATAAAAATGTTGTGTTTTCAGGGACCTTAACATTTCTTAACATTAGTGGCTTCAATATAAGAGTAAGTTGGGATAGGTGATTCCTAAAATCCCTAATTACCTATAAAATTCCATGAGTTCCTTATTTCTTAAAATATTATAGGAACATCCATAAAAGCGTAGGGTGGAGTGTTAAACTCTGACATCATATTTACCACACCTTCGCTAATTTTCTTTCTTTAGCAGTTTTGTGTTTTTTAAAATGTACTTGGATGTGTCATTTCTAATTCAATGACTAATTTTATAGAGTACCTACTATATGTATGAACCATGAATGATATGGAGAAACATGAAATATATAATCTGATCTCAAAAAATCATTTATTCTCAAAATAGATGCCATAATAGATGACGTAACTTGCAGAAGAATGTTAGAGGCAATGGCACATATGAGGGGAATAATAAAACACCAGAATATTTCCAGACCAGAAAAGATTGCTTAAAACTGGTTGGTAAGAAAAGCTTTTGTGGAGAAAATATAATTTGAAGTGAACCTTGAAGAATAGATAAGATTCATATATGCAAAATTGTGAAGAAATTATATCCATTTCTAAAAATTACAAGAGTAATATTTATTTTACATGATAATTTAATTCACATGAGTAGAAAATATAGGAAAATTTGGATAAAAAATTACAATTTGTATATGAAGTGAAAATGAAGTAAAGAGATATAAAGTTGGATAGTAAATTTGACCCAGATTGTGGAAGATTTTGAATGTCAAGTTGCCTTCCATTGATTATTGATGGGTAATTCCCATCTTATTTTTTTAAAATTAGACTTTATATTTTGGGGCACCTGGGTGGCTCAGTTGGTTAAATACCCAACTCTGGTTTCTGCTAGGTCATGATCTCATGGTTTGTGGGAACAAGCCCTGTATCAGGCTCTGTGCTGACAGTGCAGAACCTACTTGGGTTCTCTCCCCTCCTCTCTCTCTGCTCCTCCTCTGCTCACACACATGCTCTTTCACTCTCTCTGTCTCTCTGTCTATCAAAATAAATAAATATACTTTATAAAAGTCTTTACATTTTTAGAACAGTTTGAGTTTATAGCAAAATTGAGGATGGATGCACACATAGTCTCCCCCAT
>NC_043701.1:71787361-71797289 GCF_006229205.1 Suricata suricatta | reverse complement strand
TATGGTGGTATCTAATTGTTATTTTGATTTGCATTTCCCTGATGACATATCATGTGAGCATCTTTCCTTATGATTGTTTGCCATCTCTATTTCTTCTATTGTGAAATGACTGTTAGATCCTTGGACCATTTTTTAATTTGGTGTTTTCTTGCTATTGAGTGAAGAGTTCTTTGTACATCCTGGATAACGCTCCTTTATCAGATGTGTCTCTTGCAAATATTTTCTTCCAGTATATGGCCCGTCTTCTAATTGTCTTGACATTGACTTTCACAGAGCAGGAATTTTTAATTTTATTGAAGTCCAGTTTAACATTTATTTTTCTCATGAATTGTAACTTTGGTGTTGTATCTAATACATCATTGCCATATCCATGATTATCTAAATTTTCATATATGTTATCTTGTGAGTGAGTGTTTTATAGTTTTGTGTTTGATATATGGATATGTGATCCATTTGAGTTAATTTTTGTGCAGGGTAGATATCTAGTTCTCAAGCACCTTTTGCTGAAGAGACTATCTTTTGCTACATTATATTGTCTTAACTCCTCTGCCAAAGATCAGTTGACTATATATATACATATATATATACATATACATATATATATATGACTATTTCTGATCTCTCTTTTCTGTCACATTGATCTATGTGTCTGTTTCACCAATACCACACCTTCTTGATTACTATAGTTTGAAGTTAGTGTCAGTTCTCAGGTTTGTTCTTCTCCTTCAATATTGTGTTGGCTATTTTGAACCTTTTTCCTTTTCATGTAAGCTTGAGAATCAGTTGATTGATATCTGTAAAATAACTTGATGGGATTTTGATTGCGATTGCAATGAATCTGTAGATCAACTTGGAAAGAACTAACATTTTGACAATATTTAATTTTCCTATTTTAGGACATAGAATATATATATATATATACACTTATTTAGGTTTTTTTATTTTTTTCATCATACTTTTTAATTTGCTTCATTTACATTGTGTATGTACTTTGATCTATTAATTTTTGATAGCATAGTAAGTTTATCAGAGATATCCATTAAGAAAATTAATCCAATTGCCCTAAATAAAGGAGAAATTGAATGTTGGTTAGAATGCAGAACAATAAGACGTGAATGTGATTAGTTGTAGTGAGAACAAAGAGTGTGACATAAATATAACTGATGTTGCCAAGGTAGAATTAGTAGAATTTGTTATTACTTCTGTAAGACCAAACGATACAAAATAATAGTGGACAACGGTCTAAATTTTTTTATCTATTAGTTCATTCAATTCTCTAGAGCATTGAATGAGGTAAGAGCTATTATCCTCATTTTATATATTTGAAAATAGCACAGGAGATAATCCAAGTGTTACATCTGCAACATAGCATGGTGGGTTTTGTTTGAATCTAACAGCTGGATCTCACTCTGGGTCCTCTGCACACACTGTAAGTTAAACCTTAGTTACTAGAAATATTGTGGTCCTGTTGACATAAATAGGGTACACAGTGTGAGGGAAGTTCATCTGAGAAAGAATAAGAGAAATTGAACTTGGATAGCTAGTTTTGTTTTCCTTTAACATGGCTATGTGTGTGTATGTTTCTATTTTGTAAGCTCAGTGCTCATAAATCATGTTAGAAAAACTTAATTTCATATAGAAGCTAATAATTTTTAAATAAAAATCCCTACTGAAATTCTTATACTACAGAGCAACTAAATAACATGGTTCATTGTCATCATCTTATTCACAACAGAGCATTTTAAGAAGAAATTCCATCTTCTTATAAATGAGCAAGTCTCTTCTATCTCTTTCAAGTTGTTTTTTTTTTTAATGTTTTATTTATTTTTGATACTGAGAGAGACAGAGCATGAGAGGGGGAGGGGCAGAGAGAGAAGGAGATACAGAACTGGAAGCAGGCTCCAGGCTCTGAGCTAGCTGTCAGCACAGAACCCGACGTGGGGCTTGAACCCACGAACGTGAGATCTGACCTGAGCTGAAGACGGAGGTTCAACCGACTTAGCCACCCAGGCGCCCCCTATCTCTTTCAAGTTGTGTATGCTGTATGTATAATTAAAATCATGTAGAAAAAAGGTGACAATGTGGAATATCACTTTCTGTGCTGCTTCTAGTTCCTTTGTTCCTAAGTAGTATCATTATGCCATAGAGTCATACCTCTTACATCTTCCCTTCCTCTGTTATCTCATTTTATAGAACTAATTTTTGCATTAATTGCATTTTTCTAATTATTATTTTCCCCATTCTGTCATTCTTCCTTAAAAAAAGAATTTTGATTTTGTTCAGAGTTGTACAGCACCCAGTAAAAAACCAAACAAACAAAAAATGAAACAAAACAACAAACACCTATGCATCTCTACCTCACTTGAAGATAAGCATGTGTGTACTGTCTAGTCCATATGCGATGTGTGGTATCATTTGGAAGTAAATTGTCTTAATTTACTTAATGAAGGTTCAGACTCAGCAGGCACATATCCTAAATTATGCCTTTGTGTTTCCTCTTTATTTCTCTATGATATTCAGACATATTGGCTGGTGACACAAAAAGCAAATCCTTCATTTACTTTGGAAGTTACTGTTAGGTCTTAACCTATTTTGATTATATATTCTAATTCAATTTAATGATTCTTCTAGAGGCTATATGTCTACTAGGCCATAATCATCTGCCTCCTGTTGGATACCCCAGGATTAATTCTTCACAAAACATACTCTATGTGATGGAACAAATTAAACACTTAGATAGAATTTGTATCTTTATGTTAAGGCTACAGGGGACCAACAGCAGGGATTTTCCTTGGGCATGATTGATGCTGAGATGTTCTTTTGAGTGTGAATTAAGAGTCTGCCTTAATTCCTTCACAAGGATATTTTGATCCATAATGATTACTACATAATTATAAGAAAGGATGATAACAACAGTCATAATAACTATGGTTTATTGAGGACTTGAGTATTCTAAATTGGACATATTAAGTCCATCATATTGTTTAATTCTTATACCAACTACTACAACGTGGTGTATTTCTATATTTCATTGAGAAACAGAAGCCCATGTATACTAAGCAACTTGCCAAAGCTCACACAACTAGGAAATGGCAAAGCTGGAATCCAGCCCAAGTTCTATTTGAACCTCAAAGATTTGCTAAGGTATGAATTCCTATGCTGTTCTCCAAGCATGTTTCAATTTTCTTTGATCCAAAGTTATATTCTTCCAGTTTGTATAAAATGGTGTCAAATTATTGTCATGGAATTTTTTTATTTTTTTTATTTTTTTTATTTTAAAAAGAGAGAGGAATAGGGGGAGGAAGCAGAGTGAGAGAAAGAGAAAGTGAAAGAAAAAAAGAGAAAGAGAGATAGAGAATCTTAAGAGACAGAGTATCTTAAGCAGAGTCCATGCACCACAGAGAGCCTGATACAGAGATTGATCCCGTGACCCTGGTGTCATGACCTAAACTGAAATCAAGAGTTGGCCAGTTAACCAACTGAGCCACCCAGGCACCCCTGCACATAATTTAAAACAAAGGTAATATTAACTTTTACTCATTCTCATAGCATTTTGATGATTAAATAATCATCACTGCTCTAGGTCTAACTGAGGATCATAGCCAAAAGAGGATATTTGGGTTCTTCTTCTTCATATACTTGTGTCCATTGATAGTATTTAAGGCCAAAAGTAGCACGGGGGACTATGGACAATGTGAATTCTGAATATGTAAAATAAAATTATTTTATAGTATATCATTGAACAGTGGTCTTTGGATTTCTGAAATTTACCAGGTCGCTGATTGTTCATACTGTCAGCACCTCATCTCTTTATAGACTTTCTTATCAATAGTTAAAGAACCTTGAGCCTGGATTGGCAGCAAATACTGTAAATTTCCTCAGCAGACATGCATTCCATAAAAATTGGATAATAATGTAATAATAAGGAAGAATATATACAGTTTATTTGTGGCTAGCTACATGTTTATCTTTCTAATCAAAGTCTGATTTACATTAGTTCCACCTTGCTATGTTATGAGACACCGGACATATACTATGACTGACTTTCCTGAACCTCAGAGAAAACTGAGGGATCTGGTATAATCAATAATAGTGAAATTAAGTTTCTAAAACATACAGTGCAGTTACAGAAAACATGTATAATTACAGCTGCTATAATGAAAGACCAAATCAAATCATAAAACTTTCTGAATTATTTTCTGTACAGTTTTAGCACTTTGTTTTCTACCTAAATTCAAACATTCAGTTGCTTTTCATAAATGCTGTTTTTGCAGAATTTCATGATCAGCAGTCTTGTGTTCCACATCTGTGTAGAGGAGTCTACCCGGGGAGTTACTTTAGCGTTAGACACATGATTAGACACTGATAGACACATGGCATTTAGTAACACCATTAACATACTCTGCACTACACAATGGCAACAGATGTCTTAAGTTCTAACAACTAATCAAAAAGTAAATCAACCAACATAGAAAACATCTGGAATCCTAGAAATGGGAGAATTTAGTCATATATCATTCAATATTCTATCAAATTTGTGTTAATTTGCAAAAAGCTGTGCTGGATGTTTTTATGCAAATGAGGCCAAATATACATTTTCCTCTGTGATCTCCAAAACCATTTACCATAGAAAGCACTTTGTCAGGTTCCGAAGCCCTTCTTCCGAGGCCTGAGATAACTCAAGCTTTCAGAAATAATTCTCTTATTAAAGCAATATGTTCAAAGTGAGCAATCCAGGTCCTCGGGGAACGCTGCTGAGAAAGTAATGGTCTGCTGGTGAGTTGATGGACTGCATTAGTGGAACCAGCCAATCCGGAAGGAGGACTGACAGCAGCTCTGTTTGTAATGCGTTTCATATGTAGAACATGTTCTGAAAAGAGCTCTAAATATTAGAACTGTGCATTGGCTAATTAAACTCTGCAAATCATGGCATTGCAACTGTTAATCACACTCAGGCCATGACTCTGATCTTTGAGAACATTTCTATCCACATATGAGCAATAATCATAAAGGCAGATAGATTGTGAGAGAGTGGATTTTCAGTTTATTTTTACTTATAATATTAACTTAATTTGGAGCTCCTGAAATTCATTTCCTGCGAAGGAGGAGACTTTTTTGTGTTTTCTCTTTTAATACTATGAGAGAGTTAAGAATTTAAAAGCCTTTTAGGTGATTCTTAATGTTCTGAAAAGAAAATTTTACAATGCCTTCAGAAATGTGTAAAATACTATATTTCAATAAAAATCATAAGTAAATCTTTCCAAATGAGATGTTTTAGTACCACAATACAGACTTTAGACAAGATTGAAATCCTAATAAGTTTCAGTATTTAAAATGACATTATTTTTTTCATCTTTTGGCAACTTTACCTGAAGATATTGTTTAGGCTTATACTTAGGCTCATTCATCCATTGGTAGGTAAAGGAGAATAACTAAAGATGAGTGTTACCTGTGTTTCGGATTGTGTTTTGTAAATACAATGAATATTTAGCTGGCCTAAGTTGCTTCTCTGGTGACATAATTCATTAACGTAGCAAATATAACAAGAAAGCTGTAGTTGTTAGCACACAATTTACAAGTTATTTTTTATCTCGGGTGATCTTCAGGCATATTTTAAATTTAACACTGCATTGCTACAGTGATTTTACATTTTTTATATCATGTGGCAAAAAGGATTTCTAGGCTGCCCCTGACAAAACATACCAAAACATACCATATTTAATGTTTACTCATATGGAAGGTAGATTATAAACATTTCCCCGTTAGCGTGCCATTCTCTGGTTTACATATTTTGATTTATATGTCTTATTCCACGTTTGTTCTCTGGAGCAAAGAACCTTAAGAGTCTTCCAGAAGTACCAATAATGCTTAGCAGTACAAATCTTAAATGCACACAAATGCGAGTTTTAATAAACAGACATTGTCTGGAACATGAAAATTACCTTAGAAAACCAATGTCCATGAAATACTTCCATTGGATGATGAATTTGATTTTTCCTAAAGAATAATTTTTTATTAAACTTTGTCTCCAAACACAGAAAATTCACATTAAAGAAGTAATGTTTTGGGGCGCCTGGGTGGCTCAGTCAGTTAAGTGGCCTACTTCGGCTCAGGTCATGATCTCACAGTTCGTGGGATCAATCTTGCGTCAGGCTCTGTGCTGGCGGCTCAGAGCCTGGAGCCTGCTTTAGATTCTGTGTCTCCCTCTCTCTCTGTCCCTCCCCTGCTCACACTCTGTCTCTCTGTTTCTCAAAAATAAATAAACATTAAAAAATTTAAAAAAAAGAAGTAATGTTTCTTCAGTGGGGATATACACAACTAATATTCTAGATAGTCATCTTTTTAAGCATATTTTTAGGGGAAACAGAGAAAGAAACTGAAGTAATTCCAAACTATTAGCCATGGGGACTTTGTAGTCTTTGCGCACAGAGCCCTTAATGATCCCCTATACTTTTAATTCCTTATAAGTTTTATAAACTTGTCAAGTCCTGCACTTTGCCTCTCTTATAGCATTGACATTCAAGCTGAAAGATGCTCAGGTTTTTATCTCATAGCATTAATAGAAAACTATTTCACAAGGGGACTTAATAAAATAAATGTGGGATTTTATTAGAGATGGGGACTTGTCGGATCAAAGGCTATCCATTTATGAATGTTATAAACTTTTGATAAAACAAGTTGTCATGTGATGGCACGTTTATTTCAGAAGTAAGGATGAAAAGATAATATTTTTAATTAAAAATAATAAAAACTTTCTGCCAGCAGGTGGGCAATAGTGCTGGGGCATGTGGGTAACAGCTGGACATTATTAAATATATATGAACTTGAGCATCTCATTGGTGATTCTTTAATAAAGCTATCTGGTTTTTGCCTTTTATTGCTAGTGTGAAAGGGTCACACATTTGTACTCACATGGACAAAACAGATGTCGTTTTTATTTTTTGATCTCTAATTGTTGTAATCTCTCTCACAAACCATCTACTCTTTAGTTAATGGAGAACTATAAACTTGTCAAGGAGATTATCTAAGTCATTTCCAGTTAAGCTGTCAGTCAATGTAGGGTTCCAGTCTTTAAAGGATTGCTTCCCTTCTTCCTTTCTCCTTCCAAGATGCATGGCTGTGAGGGGAAGTTTTCCAGTTCTTAGGGAAAACTAAGGCTCATCTCTGATTGGTTCTATCCTCATGACCATGTGCTCTATTACTCTCTTTCCATTTCTGCTGCAATAATGACAGTGCTCTCCAAAGCGAATTATGCAACCAAAACAATATTAACCTCATGATACTTGATCCCTCGAAGCTTTATGCAGTCGTTGCCAACTAAGTTTTTCACTTTTTTTTCTTCAAACCATGCTGGAAAAATAGCCATCATATGAATTCGTACAATATGGTTTTGTGAGACCCAAACTCAAAAGGATTTAAACAAACAAAAAGCTGAATTTATCATGTCACGTGGGCCAATGCTGAGTAGGTCAGAGGTCTCATGGATGGCTGGTGTGAAGGACTTGAGAAGCTTAAGGACTCCCTTCATCTCTTCTCTCTGTGCTATTAGTGTGTTGATTTCATTCTGAAAATTTCTCCCTAAGGTAAGCAATCTTTGCCATGGTTAGCTATGAAGATGTGGTATTCTTAACAGACTTGTGTATAGACCCAGTTTTAAATATATCAGGGGAGCCCTTCAGATGGTCCACCTTATGCAAGTCACTTATCTTTTAGCAAGTTTTCAAAGCAGGTCATAAAAGAATCACCTTCTTAGAAGAAGCATTTCACTGGAGAAGAAGCAGGAGAAAGTGTTGCAATCACCTTCAGAATAATGCATGCATGCTAAGTTTAAATAAGTAATCATTTCATTGTCAATATTTTTAAATAATTTATTGTCAAATTGGCTAACATACAGTGTGTATAGTATGCTCTTGGATTTGGAGGTATATTCCCAGGATTCATTGCTTACATGCAACACCCATTGCTCATCCCAACAAGTGCCCTCCTCATTGTCAATATTTTTAATAGAATGTATCCATTTTCCTTAATTTCTTCCAGAATCTTTGAATCTTTGACTTTTAACAGCCTTATATCTTAGTATCCTTGTTTTAGTTTTTTGCTTGTTTGTTTTTTTACACTGTTTTATTCTTACTTTTTGTGAGCAAGAGAGAGAGACACAGCATGAGCTGGGGGGGGGGGGTCAGAGAGAGAGGGAGACACAGAATCCAAAGACAGGGCCCAGGCTCTGAGCTAGCTGTCAGCACAGAGCCAAACGCGGGGTTCGAACCCACAAACTGCGAAATCATGATCTGAGCTGAAGTCGGACGCTCAATTGACTGAGCCACCCAGGTACCCTACCTTTTTTTAGTTTTTAATGAAAGGTCATAAGGTGGACTCTCTTCAGTCTTAAAATGACAATGACTTGGTCCTCCTTCCTCCTCCAGTCACATCTCTATAGTTCTTGTGAATCTTTTTCTTGTTTCATACAACACGTCCTCTTTCTACTCTGAAGTCTTTGACCCTACTTTTTACTCTTCTTGGCTTATTTTTCCCACCGGTTGGCTCCTTCTCAGCTTTCATTCAGAAGCTAAAATATTGCTTCAGAGAGACCAATTCCTACCACCTTAATTATAATCTTTATTTATTTGTTGATTCGTTCATTATTTATCTCTTCCAGTGGACAGTAAAATCCACAAATGCAAGGACTATGCTTTTGATCTACCATTCTATCCCCAGAGTTTTGCCTCAAGCCAGGCATATGGCAAACTCTGAATGCCATTTGTCAACTCAGTAGTTAATGTTCAATTTGACACTTTTTTTCCCTTAATCTGTGTGCAGCACTCCTTCCTCTCCCCTCTTCTTTGGCTTCTGTGTCAATAATCTGTCCTGCCTTCTATTGTTATTCTGATTCTAATTTCTTTTGTTTTTCCTCCTTCTCACAAAACATTAGTGTTCTGACAATCCTTATTTTCTTCTCAAACTATGTAGTTTGACAGATCTGATTCTTGTTTATGGTTTTAACAACTGCTCATATGCCTAATGGTCACCAGTATTTGTTTTTAGTACTTCTGATCATCAGAATCATTCTCGGTTTTGCCAATTTACTATTTTTTTTAGTGCTATTTAATGGAATTCAGCATTCACCATCTTCAAAAACCTCACCCTCTTTACCAAAACCAAGAGGCCAGTTACACAAGCCAGAAACTAAAAAGTTTCATCCATTGGTCTCGCTCCATTCCACCATTTGCTAGTTATGCCTACATTACATATACTGTTGCCAATATTCATTAAGTTGTAATAATTTTGCCTCCTATATAATTCTATAATCTTTCCTCTATAAAAGCCCTAAGTTGTCTCCTTACTTCATAGTACTGCCCATGATGAGCAATTCTACATACTGCCACTGAAGTGGGTTTTCTGATCATAAATATGCCTCTCATAGGCTTAAATATTTCAGGTGTTTCCTCTTGTCTTCAGAATATTCCTCACTTAACCTACATAAAATACTTTCCAACTTAATTTCCAGGTAGTCACA
The DNA here is from genome assembly GCF_006229205.1 of Suricata suricatta. Taxonomy (NCBI): domain Eukaryota; kingdom Metazoa; phylum Chordata; class Mammalia; order Carnivora; family Herpestidae; genus Suricata; species Suricata suricatta. The sequence continues at coordinate 71,787,775 of NC_043701.1, read as the reverse complement.
AACAAATTTTGATCAAATATACACCAAATCTTATGTAATCTCTTAAATATTTTAAGTTCTTTCACATCTCTGTACCTTTTACATACTATTTTGCAGTCAGCTAATCTGAAAATTACCTATCCAGACTTAATTATGGGTCACCTTTCCCATAAAACCATTTCCTGGCTATCATATTTCAAGATGATTTTGTGTCTCCTCTTTACTATCTTAGGATTGTATGTGTCTATCTGCTAAGGCATTTAACACACTATCTAAATCATCAATTTGAATTAATGTATCTTTTGCACTAATGAGCATTCAGTTAAAATCAGAACTTTGTTACTACTCTAGGTAACTGTTCACATTCACTAATGAAGTGGGCTTGTGTGGTATAAAATAATAGAACTCATTCACCAAAATTATAACAAAAATGGA
>NC_043701.1:71691043-71787261 GCF_006229205.1 Suricata suricatta | reverse complement strand
TTTTTTTTTCTTTTTGCTCTCATAATGACTTTGACCTATGCCTGCCTCTCTCTCTCTCTCTCTCTGGTATGCTTTATTAATCTTTTCACATGTGATAAATGACATGAACATAATGTTACTCCAAAATAGTGGTCTAGGACCTCAAATCTATATATCCCTATCTACTCACTCCATGTTTCTGGCAGATAAAATCTAATTTGGCCCACATTACTTCAAGAGTCTACCCCTGTTCCACTTATCTGGTTTTCAAATGAGTAAATTCTCTAAACAAAAGCAGAAACATTGGCTTCTTTTAAAAACATTTGTGCACCTGGTCCCTAGGAGTTGTCTCTTGTTTATCATTTATTTCTAACATTAAGCAAAGTGTTGGCCTATAGAAGATATTTAATAAATGTTTATTGAGAGAATCAAGTATTTGCTTTGTACTGAATTTTATTCCCTAGCAAATTTTGTTAAAGCAGCATTCTAGTGTTTATGTTATTGATACGCTCAACTATTCTTACATATTTAAGTGTCTTTAATTAAAAAAAAAAAACAGGTGTGGCTTGTGGGGAAGACTCTAAAGAACCATTCAAGAATAAAGCTGTAAGCTAATGGAGAGTGAGGAGGCAATAAAGGAAAAGATGGAATATTCCAGCAGAAGGGGTGCCTGTTTGGCTCAGTTAGTAGAACATTGTGACTCTGGGTCTCAGGGTTCTGAATTTGACCCACATGTTGGGTGTAGAGATTACTTAGAAATAAAATCTTAAAAAGTATATGCCATCAGAAATATATAGAAAACCAGTAATAGTTCCACCAATTGTTCTCAGTTATCCAAAGAATTATGAGAATAATAATTATAAACTGTATTTTTTAATTTGTAATTAATCTTATAAGTAATTTTGAGGTAGTCCTCAAAGCATATCTATTTTTCTCTTACCCATATTCAAGTTTCTAGGAGAGTGTTTCACTTAGTTTTCTAAATATTTCAGAAATTTTATTTTTCTAAGATTTTATAAATTTCATTTCATTTTGAAGCAATCCATGTATTGTGACCAGTATTAATTTGAAAAGCTTTATTTATCAGGCTTTGACAACTAATTACATTTTGTTGCAATTTGAGGTACTTAATTTTACAATTGTCTGAAGAATGAGTAGAATAATAACCAGAAGAAAAAACCTTTAAATATACACATAAATGATTTTTTCAGTCCTGATTCTTAGTTACACTTGTTACCAACCAGAAGTCAAGCCAGGTCTTAATTATTAGTTTATTGGTAAAGGAAAAGTCCTGAATAGTAGCAGTGGAATAAGAAAAAAGTGATTGGCAGCTTCTCTAGGGGAACAAAACCTTCAGTACAGGAAATGAATGCCATTCCATTTTGATTTTACAAACAAATAGCTTAATTGAAAAGATTCTTAGTATGTTGGAAAACCTGATCTCCCATTACATATTTCTTGTTCCATATACCATTCCTAAAAAAAAAAAAAATTTAATGATCAAAACCAAGTTAATAATACCAAAAGTCATCTGGCTTCAAGAATGTCTACAGATTTTCAGAGAAGTGGCTCAAACATTAGTTTTTAAAGTGAATGAAGTTTATTTGTGTGGATATACATACTTATACATACACATTTGTTATATGTAGTAGCTTTCTTGTTAGACTAAAATCAGTTTTTCTTTTTTAATCATTTAATATTATATATAAGATGTCTTTCTAAACATTTCATATTGTTGAAACCCCTCTCTTTTTTTTTCTCACAACTTACAGACCTACTCCTAGATGGTAAGAGTACAATAAAAACACATACTTTTGCTCTTCCACATTTTTCTTTTCCAAGGGGACTCCCGGAAATTGGCCAGGGGAATTATCCCTGGGTATGTTGAAAACTGTGTGAAAACCAAAGAACTAGTCAACTTTCTCCAATAATTGTAGTTAAACTTTATTTTAAAAATAAGTTATTTAGCATAACACTAAAACTTGTCCATAGAGAAGCATTGTGATAAGCAAGTTTGCAAAACAAGTTACATTTGTCTTACTATAGTCAAAATACTTGTTGTTTGTTCTTTCGTCCCTTTGATGTCAGAATCCAGAATTTCCTAGAATCCACATTGAGGAGTTTCTGATAAATGTCCCTTAGTTGACACCTCATCTCCAACATACTCTTCTCATCAAAATACATCTTGGGTGCCTGGGTGGCTCAGTCGTTAAGCATCTGACTTTGGCTCAGGTCATGATCTCACAGTTGGTGAGTCTGAATCCAACATCAGGTGAGCCCCACTTCAGGTAAAAACAGGAGCCCTGGATAGTTCCATTTCTCTCTCTCTCTTCTCTCTCTCCGTCCCTTTGGGATTCCCTCTCTCTCTCTCTTTCTCTCTCTCACTTACTTGTGCCTTCTGTCTCTCTCAAACAAAACAAAACAAAACAAAATAATACAAAAAACATCTTAACCAGTGCTCTAGTTTCTTGATGCCAAGTTCTCTGCACTCCAAGATTATTTTCTTGTTAAAATATTTTGTTTTTACATTTCTAGATCAAGATATAAAAAGAGTTTAGCCATAGAATGGTAAACATTCCAGACTCACTATTGGGTGGCCCAAAAGATATATAAAATAATTCCATACTTTTTAGGATGCTTGAAAAACATGGCAACAAAATCAGCATCATTTATGCCAATAAATTGTTAGTATCTTATTTTTCTCTACTGTTCTTTTCCTCTTCCACCTCCAGTAGGTGTGGCTTCCTTCTTTGGACTCTCCTCCCCCTACATACTCTTATCCCTTTCCTCACTCTTAATATTTGATTGATGATTCACCTTTCCTCCTCTATTTCGCTTTTCTTTTTTTTCCATGGCTAATTTTCCTAAATGATGATGATCCTCAATCTCTTCCAAGCGTCAATCAAAATCTCTCATTGGTCTTCAATTCTCTTTAGATGACTGTATAATCTTTGCTCTAGACTGGAGTTTGGTACTCAATTCTATACCCTGGACTTTAATTGCTTACTGCTCTCCGGGCTCTAGCATCCATCCATAAAATTGCCACCAGGCTCCATTAGTTATATTATCATTTTCTTTTTTTTTTCTTTTTTAAATGTTTTATTTATTTTTGATACAGAGAGAGAGACAGAGCATGAGAGGGGGAGGGGCAGAGAGAGGAGACACAGAACCAGAAGCAGGCTCCAGGCTCTGAGCTAGCTGTCAGCACAGAGCCCGACGTGGGGCTCGAACCCACGAACGTGAGATGACCTGAGCCGAAGTCGGAGGCCCAACCGACTGAGCCACCCAGGCGCCCCAGTTATATTATCATTTTCTAAACACCTATACTTTGACTGCTCCCCTAGCTTTACCTCCTAATAATCAGTTGCTAGTTTCTATAGTTATGGGTTACTAAAATTTACATTTGTGCCATCTTTCACAGCTATGGTTACACACTTATTAACGTTCCTTTTAAGTTTTTTTTAAAAGTGTTTATTTATTTTGAGAGGGAGAGACAGAGAGAGGGGGAGAGAGAGAAAGAGAGAGAGCCAGCAGGAGAGGGACAGAGAGAAAATCACAAGCAGGTTCTACCCTGTCAGTGCAGAGCCCAATGGCTCAAACCGGGCCAACCATGAGATCATGAGATCATGATCTGAGCCAAAGTCAAGAGTCAGACACTTAGCCTACTGAGCCACTCAGGTGCCCCTAATTTATTTAAGTTTTAATGACTACCACCTACATGTTTAAATTCCTTGCCAACCTCTCTGTCTAGTTTTACATGCTTTATCTCTTCAAGTAAGACTCACAGTGTCTCAGATTGATATTAATAAGCACACAGTTTTAGCCCATTGAAAACAAAGAAGGAGAATAAGTATTTGCCCATGATAGCCCCAAAAATTTGAATAATACCAAAATCTTTAGACTATCATTCACTACGTCCTTACCAATAATCTCTAATCTATCAAACTGGCCTATTTATCATGCCAGGACATACACTGTTAAATTTGTCTTTGTTTATAATATTAATATCATCTAGAATGTTCTCTTTATATGTTCTTTAAAATCCTATCCATTAGTTTTAATGTGATTTGAATTGGCATTTACATGCCAATGGAGCTCTTTTTTTTTTAACTCACCTGTTTAGATATAAACTAATTCTCTCCTTGAACCTCAAGAGAATTTTAACCCCCAAATAATTTTTGTTTTTTTTTAGTTCTTTATATTTTTTGAGAGAGGGAGAGAGATAGAAGAGACAGAAACAGAGACATGGACAGAGCATACACATGTGCATGAGCAGGAGAGGGGCAGAGTGGGGGTGCGAGAAAGAATCCCATGCAGGCTCCGTCCTGTCAGCCCAGAGTCCCCCCTGGGGCTTGGTCTCACAAATTGCAAGATTGGGACCTGAGCCAAAATCAAGAGTCAGATGCTGAAGGGTCTGAATTGCCCAGGAACCCCCAAAATCATGTTTCAGTTTACTTTTTACTTTGTGCAGTGCAATTAAATTTTATTCCACAACTGGCTATATGGTTATTAAAATAAATAATGTCATTACCAATGTAAAATCATACTTGGCTTTATATTTTTTATTATTATCTCTAAAGAGGTGCATGGGAAAGACAGAGATGCAGATTAAATGGATGAGAAGTGTCTGATAACTATATGACAGTTTCCACAAATTTCAAAATTCTACTTCATGTAATGTTAACACAGCTTATTTTAAATAAATACAGTACCCCAAAACACCTTATTTATTCTAGTATTATGAAACTAAGTATTCAGTTTATGACCTTGGGCAATTTTTCCGTACGGATGTTTTATATTGTACATCATAAATTTCATAGGAAACAGTACATAAAACCTACAAAATATTTCCCCAGGTAATATTTTTGCTAAAAACATCATTTCTTGATATTGTGCTTTCAGTTTCCAAGAATGCATAGCTGTAGAATTAGAAAGGAACATTTATTTTGTTGCTTGGTAGGATCTAAATACTATGAGTCTACTTATACTAATTCATTCATTTTGCACAATTGCAATGTAGTTATCTTTAATTTTATACTAGAAGAACCTGAGTGTGAGAGAGATTATTATTCAATATCACACAGCTTCTATGAATCCCAAGTGACATCTCCAAGTCTGTGATTTTCACTGTACTATTGTCTTATCTAGACAAGGATGCTACATATTTTGAAGGGAAACACCTAGTAGCAGAATGCAAAGGCTTTTGTTGTTTTTAGTTGTTATTTCTGGTTTCTTATACTGTAATTATATGAAATTATTATGGGATTTGGGAAGTTAAAATATTGAGATTTCCTCCATTGTTATACGAAATGGTTAGCTACTTTATAGATACATTCATGTTAGTGGGAATGAACTTAGATTGATTTTTTTATGCCATTGTGGTCAGAAAACACAGTGTATGATTTTAGCTCTTTTAAGTTATTGATATGTAAATAAAAAAAGGGTTTTCTGCTATTGTTGGATGAATTTCTGTGCACAAGTCAGTCAGGTCCTGTTGGTTAATGGTATTGCTGAGTTCTTCTATGGCCTTGCTGATATTCTGTTCCATTGTTACATAGGTTATTAAGGAAGAGTGTTGGCATCTCAAGGTATATTTGTGGATTTGTCTATTTCTCCTCCCAGTTCTGTCAGTTTTGTTTCACATATTTTGCACCTTTGTTGTTTGATGCATACATGTTTAGGATTACCGCGACTTCTCTGGGCATAGTGTCTTTTGTCATTATGTAATGTCTCTCGCTATGTGTGGTACTTTTCTTTATTCTTAATTCTCATTCATCAGAAATTAATATACTGCTTTTACTTTCCTTATAGAGCATATAGTCATCACCACAATGAATCATTAGTAAGGTCATGATAGGTAATAATTAAGTATTATATTAATAAAAATACTAATATGAGGTAGATGCTATACTGATTATAATAATAAAATAAATAATTCTTCCTCTTTGTAGTAGCATTAGTAGTAGCAGTAGGTGTAGTAGTAGTAGGGGCAGCAGCAGGAGCAAAATGGCACCTTTGCATTGATACCAGTATTACTCATAGTGACATGTATGAGTCCTTAGTCTTCTTTGCTGCTGCATATCATGCTACTGTCACCAGAAAACTTCATACTCTCTAGAACCCCAAGAGTATCATGGATTGTATCCATAGAGACCAGTGGTCCACTGTTTAATTTTAGGAGGATAAGGGAATGAATGAATACCTTATCCCTGTACTTCCTGAAACGTCAGCCAAAGTGATATAACTCCTTGTTCTCCTTCCCAGTCAATATACTTGAGCCTTGTTATGTGCCACATTGCATCACAATGTGAAAGGACTGATACTTGTGCAAGAGGGTTGACAATCCCAAGGACAGGCTGCTATACCTCTTTTAAATGTTAATTTGGATCCTTCCACGATGGACTGGGAAGCCTTAGGAGGAGATGGTTGCCTATGAGTCAAGACCCGAAGACTCTCTGTCCCCATGTCCTGTAGCCACCCAGATATTCATGTAAGTGTGATTGGAAGAAGACAAAAAGTGAGAATAGTGGTTAGAATCCCAAAACAAGAAAGGAAAAATAGAAATTGTTAGGAGGAGACTGGCTTGGAGGGAAGAGAAGAGCTTGGAAGGAAAGGCAGAGTCATGTCAGAAGGCAATTCATCTGAGCATCTCTGGGTTGTGGGCCAGGTGCTCTTCTGCTGAACCACTTTGCTACTTATGGCTCTGTTGCAACAAAAGCCTGATCCTCAGGATTATACAGGACAGCACCCACGGTACCCCCATGGCAAAGCAAAGGAGCTAATTCAGACCCAACTTAAGCCAGGCCTGGAGTCCTTAAAACATACAACAGTTGTCCACGAGCAGTTCCCTAACTGTGGCAGTACTGACTGAACGCTCTAGAGGAAGAAATTTATAAATATGATCAGTATAGAAGGAGCCACCATTCCTCCTCAGGTATAACCAGTGCCCCTCAAAAGGGAATTTCCAAGTCTGGTAGCAGGAAGAGGATATTTTTAAGAAGCATCATCTGTATTCATATAAGTAGCTCAGCGTAGTTACACATCAGAGCCTCAACACCATGGCCCACGTTGCTTAAGCAGGTATCCACTTGGGAAGAATGCCCTCATTCTACAGCCTAGAGGATATCTCCTTGATCGGGATCTCATACAGGAGAGGACTTCACCCTGGATCCTGAGACCACTGCCTCATCAGTGCTTAAACTCTGCCTCTCCTAAGACTCTGAAATATTTATTTATTTTTCCTTTGGTGTCAGAAATTATATTTCCTGAGCTTACTGTTTCCTTAGTCATGATACCTGCTTTCTGTCAGAATATACTACACCACCCTCCCATGTCTGAAAGAAAATCTTGTAGAGGTAAACACTACCTGTGACATTCTCAAAATTAATAGAGATTACTACTTTCCTTGGGAGCCAGCTGCCTCATATGGGTCAGGCCTTGACCCCATGAGAAGACCTCTCACCTTCCAGAGCCCTCTCTCACTCCCCCAGCTCAGCTTTTCACAACAGCTTCTTGCACTCCATCACTGACCGTGACCACCCCTACTAACCATTTCCCCTTGGTAACATGTAATTATTATGTATACTTACTGAACTATCAGTTCATACTCCAGACTCTAACTGCTGGACCTGAAACTCTGCCTCAAGGACTACACCAAGATATTATTATCATGGAAATGTGACTCAGACTTTTAACACATTTTATAACTCCACAAAGACTTTGTTAAAATGTTAGAAATTTCAGATCTGTTTTCTTGGCTAATGCTGTAGAAATGGGGAACTTGTTTATGGGCTACCTTACAAGGATTCCTTATGCTTCTACTTGTTTTCTTCCATTTCACTCTCATAACAAAATGTTTTCCAGAAAGATGGGGACAGCTTATGCCCTATTCTCTGGAATCTCTTTTACTATTTAGGCCACTATACCAATCCAAATAGTTAAGCTCAGAACTGAAGTCAGGACATGAAGGAGTCAATTGAAATAATGTTTTATTTTACTTTGTTTTTGAGAACTTGACAGGTTCCTCTCTTGAGCAGCTGATTATGTCCACATCCCTAACCCTTCACTTATTGGACTTGCATCATCTCGGTCCACTGTGCTCCCACCCTAATTGCCCAGGACTTGGGTACCAGGGAGCTACATGCAGACCCCAATCCCAGAACTTGTGAAATTATTCAAATTAGATAATCCACAGAGAGCTCACAAAACATAGCCAACTCCATCCCATCCCACCTACCACACATCAGCTGCCCTGAACAACTAAGTGCCGTGTGCTGTGACAGTGGTTCCATGTACAACTCCCTGTGCAGCAGTTTTCTCTTGTTTGGAAATATGTGTAACAAAGAGCTCTGCCTTGCATCTTCCCAAGCATCACTGTGCTGTGTAGGGGCACCAGAAAGTCCTTTGGTCTTAAAGCAGTTCTGTATACCTCAAGTCTTCTGATGTACAGTGCTATTAATTTTGAGTATCTTTTATTAAAATAATAAAAATAAGTTAATAAAAGGTAACCTCTGCGAACATTAGAGAATTCATTATATTATTGATCAGTCATTCTCGTCACAAAAATTATACCTTTGCTTTTCTTCAGGTAGAATAGATTATATATTATCTTACTTTTACTACACAAAGTCTGAGTGGTATCTGCATTAGTATGAGAAATAGAATGTAGGAAGGGAAATTATGTTTTAGAAATCTGATATTTCAGAGTGTACTTTTCTTTTTCTATAATCTTTCCACTCTAGCCATTAAATTATTACATATAGCCTAAACATAAGTATCTGAAACTGCCACCTAATTAACAATATATCCTTAATTATGAAAGATTATGGGAGTCTACAGATCAAAAGTTAACTCACAAATGTTAGTAAAATAAATCAAATTTGGCACTGAAATATTTCTTAATTGTTACAAATTAGGCAAATAGTTAACAAAAATACTGTATTTATATTTATGTATATAGTATATAGGTCCATATGAGAACTAGTGGAATGAGCAAGAATATATGAATATATATGAATATATGAGAAAGAATATATGAAACTAAAAAATGTGAAACTATAGAATTATATTATCATTTATTTTACTGTCTTAAATAATCAAGTGAATTCAACTTTTTAAGTTAACATTTAAAGTAGAGTTTATTCCATTTTTAGAGAGGCAGAGAGATGAGAGAAAACAGCTTAAACCCAAGGAGAAAGTCTCACCCTGTAAATACACACCACAAAACCACTGCAAAGCCTTGAAAATTATAGAGCTTTGGAGAACCCCCCTATTCTGTGTAGTGGGGTTTAATAGACACCAGTGAGGCATTCTGGCAGAATGACAATTCCATTGGAATGGTGGCTAAAAAGCCCTCCACTTCCAGTAACATTTTATTTGTAAACTCCTGTCTTTCAGAGTTAAGCAGATGCCTTTTTGTTTAAATTTGACAATAATAAGCCAAAATTGAAATACAAAGATGTAGATTTTAACATGTACTATGTTACTTTCTTACAGGAAACTAAAAAAAAAAAATCTGATCATTACACAATATGTTTAAAAATCAAGTTGGAAACTTTAGAAGGAAATATTAAAAAGAAGTAAAGAGAAAGAAAGCATCAACCATTGCATCCGTATGTTGATTTAAAGTGTTCTAGTTATGTGCAAAACAGTTTCATTCATATCAATACAATTTATTATGATATACCAGTATCTTATTTGTCTTTCTCTTAGAAAATCTCTTTTCATTCATTTGGTGCATATGCCAGATATTTTCCAGTAACATGTACCTTTGGGTAAATGGATTTTATTTGTATAAAAATGATCTAGACCAGAAGAAGTAAGCAGACTATAGCCCTCATGCCAAATTTAGCTTGCTGCCTGAATCTGTAAGTAAAGTCTTATTAGAACACAGTCATCCCCATTCATTTATAAAATGTCTATAGCTGCTTTCCTAACTGTAACAGCAGAGCCTTATGGTTGAACCAGAGACTAGCCAGCAAAGACTAAAATATTTGTTTTCTGTTCCATTATAGAAAAGGTTTGCCAATTCCTGATCTAGATCAAGTCTGCTCAATAGAATGTTCTGTGATAATAGAAATTTTGTTTCTGTGCTTTTCAAAAAGGTAGCTACTAGCCTCATGCACTCGCCTCATGTAAGAGCTTAATTTTTTCAGAAACAATTTAAATGCTCACATTTTATTTTGGCTAATCAACCCTAGTGACTTTGTGAAATTTCTACCAGTATAAATCTGTGCATATAAGTAACTTTCAGCTACATTAGTGAAATGAGTATTGGTGCGGAGATAGAAAGCATGTAATAATTACAACTCTGCTTGTTAACATTAGCTCTCTCTAGGTAATTTCCTTTTTAAAAATTTTTTTAAATATTTATTTTTGAGAGAAAGAGAGAATATGAGAGGCAGAATGTGAGTAGGGGAGCGACAGAGAGAGAAAGAAGAAAGCGCAAAATTTGAAGCAGGCTCCAGGCACAGAGCCCAACACGGGGCTTGAACTCAAGGGCCATGAGATCATGACCTGAACCTTAGTCAAATGTTTAACCGACTGAACCACCCAGGTGCCCTTCTAGTTAATTTTTTTTGCTTGTTTTCTTTTCTGAAAACTAATTTATACCTTTCTCTCTCCTCAAACCTGTAAACTCCTGATCCTTCCTTCGCCTTATCTCCGCTTCTGATCTCATCTTTTGATTCACTAAGAAAATAAAATTAAAGAATGGAAGCATTACCATCTTACACTATCAAATTTACAAAACTAATTTTTCTGCATTCAAATTTTTATATTCCTTCCTGTTACACTCTATGTCATTTCATATAATTTGTTCATTTGTTTTAATCTCCCCAGAGCACTCTTATAATAATACCACAATTTATCCATTTTACTATGAATAAGCATTTGATTTTTTTTTTTTTGGACTAAGCTGTGTACGTCTAGTTAAGCTGACAGGGGTTTGTCGAAGATACCTTCCTAAAAGTGAGATTTCTCTATTATAAGATTTAGACCTCTTTCAGTTTATTTGCTATTGCCTAGTGGTCTTCAAAATGGCTGTACCTATTTACATTTCTGCTAGCAGTGGATGAGAATTTTTTCCAAAACCCTTGCAAAGGCTGATATTGTGGTATTTTTTTTTATTCTTCAACAAACTTCAAGACATGAACTGCTATCTTAGTGTTGTCATTTGCATTTTTAAAAAATTATCAGTGGGATCAAATGTCTTCCTATCTGTATAGTTCTTTCAGCCTTTCACTTTGCTACATTTAAAAAAAAAATCTATATACTTATTGATAGCATTTATTCTCTTTCCGATATTGCATTATTACAATCACTGCTCTAGTGAAAGTACAGAGATGTCTCTTTATCTGTACTCTGATTATCCAAATATTTTCTATAACTTGAAAAAATTTAATGTTTATTTATTTTTTGAAAGAGAGAGCATGAGGAGGGGAAGGCCAGAGAGAGGGAGACACAGAATCTGAAGCAGGTTCCAGTCTCTGAGCTGCAGCACAGAGTCAGACGCGGGGCTCAGACTCACAAAGTGTGAGATCATGACCTGAGCCAAAGTTGGATGCTGAGCTGTCTAAGCCACCCAGGCACCCCAACTTGCAAAACTTTCTAGTCCAAAGTCACTATTGAATCAAGAACCTGCACCTCAGTCTAGGACATAAAGTGCACTGCAGCCATATCTAGTTGTTTTTAGATAGGATCAGGGTATGCCTCAAGAGTGTTGTCTGAACATATCAGGAATCAACACTCATCTTCTCAGCACTCTTTTGGATGGTGTAGACTTTCCTGGGCCTTAGCATTAAACGTCCAGTCTCCTAAACTTCCTCACACATTCTCCTCTCTCTTCAAATTGTCACCACCATTCTCCAGGCTGCAGTCACAGTAATGATTTTTTTTATAATACCACTGATTAAAAAGAAGGAACGCTACAAAACCATTTGCACCTATGCTTATAAATAAGGTCTTTTTTTTTTCCTGTCCTATGCACAAAACATCACTGCTGATATTGAAAACTAATTCCTCCACAGCTTTGCTAGATCTTGTTAAACTCTTTAGGGTTTTGTTTTCTAAAGTATCCACTTTGTTTCTAAAATATCCACTTACATAATCATATTTTCACTTTTTCCTGAATTTTTTCAAGCAGCATATAGGCATGTTCTAAAAAGCTTTTTCTGGAACCCACATTTTCTAGTTACCACCCTATTATTGTACTTCTCTACAGGAACACTCTTAGAAGAAATGATCAATCCTCTTTGTTTATTTCTGCAGCTTTCATTTTTTTATCTTAGTAATTGCACTAGTAATCACCAAATTTCTAAGACTTCAGTCTTTACCTTACTTAATTTCTCAGTTGCTGTTATTTTTTTGCATCACTTTAAAATTCTTTCTCCAATTGACCCCTAAATTGTATTCCTACTTCATCTTTATAGCTGACTCCTTCTCCCAAATTTCTAAATCATCAGGTGCCTCATAGCTTCTCTTTGGTCTTGTTCCTTGTAATTTCAGACACTCCCTACAAAACCTTATCCAGTCTCATGAGTTTAAATACCATCTATCTATTTTTAACTTCCAAATACATTTATATATCCAACTTTAACTTCTTTCTTGGTTGTGATGACTCCTGAATCATGGATAGAAATATTGAATTATAGTGTGCATCTGAAACTAATATAACACTGTGTTAATTATATTTGAATTTTTTTTAAAAAGTAGATCTTTTACATACAATCTGCTTTTTCTTCCCATCTCAGTAAATGGCATCCCCATTCTCTCAATGTGTTACATTAAAAGCCTAGAAGTCATAACGAATTTCTCTTTTCTTCATATCCAATATCCCAATTTTTAAAACTCTTTATGTACAATGAGATAGAAATTTTATCTATTGTCATGCAATAGGTGCTCGTTAAATATCTGTTGAATGATGAATGAATGCAGCAATGAAATGGTTTTATGTGAAATACGTAATTCTTTTCTTAAATCATAGTTTTCAGAACAAAAGGAATGAGATTTAGCATTGCTTTCATATACTTATGTAAAAAATGCTCTAGAAATAGTCAATTGAGATTGTGATTATTTATGTTTTAAATTGATATTCCACTGGCATAATGGTTACATTCTCTACTTTTTCAGGTGTGTTGTTTTTGGCTTTCCTTCCTGGGTAGACTTCTGGATATTTTATGCTATTTCCACATCTTTCAATCTAAATATATAATTTCAGAAAAATCAGCCATTTGTGTAGAAAAGATAGTCCCTGGTGACATTCCTGGGTATCTAGCAAAAGAAAAAGGCACACACAATTATCTAAGATGGATTTATAGTACTTCTGACAGCACAGGTTAAACAAATAGTTCACAAATTCAAAACAGAGCAATTCCAATTCTTCATTAGAACACTGAGTTCTGGAGATGAAACACACAGTAGTAGTTCATTATCCTGATTTGGACTGTGAGCTATTCTAGGCAATAGTAGGAATGGAAGGACACTATTCTTTGTTACTTGCAAAAAAACTCCAAAAAACAAAAAAAAAACATACTTTGATGAGTCACAAAATCAAATGTTGATGGTTGAGCCATTTAGCTAAAATATGCTTCCATATTATAGTAAATATCTGTTATTTTTCTCTTGCTGGCACCCTTCTCTTTGCCTCTTTTCTTTAAGTAAGGCAACTCCTTTCTCCAGATGGAGTCTATAATCACCTGGCTTTATTTTCTCAATTGCATTGTGCATATAAAAGGAAAAGATCCAGTTTCCTTTTTAAATATTGATATGAATCTTGGGAAAGGGATGCTATGAGCTTTCCTTTGGCATTGTTATTATACGGATAATCCAAACTATATCTGATGATGGCAAGGAGACAAACTACTGGAGCGTGAAAACATCAGAGAGTAAAACTGAGCATAGAGAGGGCACAAAAAAGAGGCATATTTTACAGTATTTGATTATCTTATATATATTCCTGGATCTAGTTCGACCTAAATGATCCCTGCATTTTTATGTATTTTAGCCAGTATATTCCAGTATTTATTGGGTTTTTGTCACTTGTAACCAAAAATATGCTTATAAAGACAAGTAACGATAGGGTTTCTATGTAAATATTTATGTAATTGTTTTTAAATATTTGTAATTAAAATGTCCTCGACTATCACTAGAAACAGAAAATATAAGCATTTAGAGCATTTGAGTTTTATTTGAAAAGACTACATATCAAATTGTTTCCAAAAAATCAATTAATAATGCATATCCTAAATGTAATTCTGATGCTGCCAATTTACTGTAGAATTATATTAAGTGATTGAATTATTGGATGCATGATATTTTTTTATTCTTCTGTCACTGTTGCTTCTTGGTCTTTTTTCTGCATCCATTTCTCTCAGTTAATTGCTTTTATTACTCTTTAAACTATCTGTGTGTTATTTCATCCACCTATATGATTTCACCCCTGACCAATATGCTGACTCCCAAATCTGTATCTTCTGCTTGATTTTCAAGTTTCTGTATTCAACTGTTGCTGGATATCCTTTCTTACAAAAAAATAGTATATATTTTTGCCTTTATTTCTTAGTCTCTTGTGAAATCATAATGTTACTGGGTAAATATCAAGAGAGAGGATATATGAGGAAGTAATAGCTTAAAAATCTACTAGTGTACAAAACGATACCACTAAATACCAAGTCAGAAGAGGCTGGGCATATAGACTAGTTCCTTCTCCCCTGGGTCCCTTGCTGATCAACATTTGCTGGATAATTAAATCTAACATTAATGGATCAGGCCTTGGGTGGCATCCCCAACTCATTTCCCACATTCTCTTCTCAGTGCTTCTTTAGTCTTGTAGGGGCATCTACATAAATGGCAAACTTACTCAAATTCTGAGAGTGGTATTGATTGGTCCCTTCCCCCAAGTCCTGAGAGCTAATCAAAAAATTGTTCACTTCAGTGTTTTTCCAGTCATTTCTCTATTCATCAGTCTGGATTCTTCTGTCCTTCTTAAATTGTATCTAAAAACTATAGCACTTCACATAGATCAAGTAACACTTTTCTCTGATTCTATCCCTAAACCCTTCTTGGAGTATGTGAGGAACCCTTACTATGTGCTTTCCTAATTGCCTGAATATTTGGTATCATTGCATTTAGCACATATCAATGTAGTTTTATTTTATGTCGTTGTCTATTCCTACAAATGAGGAGCAATTTCTATTATTATTATTCAACATGAAAGAATTGAGGAATCTCAAGTCCTTTTAATATGGCAAATTGCATTTAGCAGGTTTTATTTCAATTTTTGCCTGGCAAATGAAAAAATATAGGGAATTTATCTAAGTTTTAATTTTTTTGTGCATTCCAACATTATATGTGAGCTTAATAATTTGCGTCATGATCCTCAGGCTTTTATACACATATTCTTCACCTGATGGCTATGTGATGGTATTCCTCAGATTATGTGACTTTGTAACATGCTGAAGGTCATGTTTAATCCCCTAGATTATGAGATCTGTAATAAACCTAAATGAAATTTCTTTATTATAGCTTTATATAATTTCAAATTTTAGAAACTGAGTACAAGTTGAGACATTCCCTTTGATGGAAATTTCCTTTCCCAGTTTATCTTCTTTACATTTCACTCTTTGCTCAAATATCACATTTTCAGAAAGCCCTTCTTAGATTGTAATTACAAAATAACTGTCAATGTTCTCTGCACTGAAAATCATCTGCAAATCACTGTCTTCTTATCTTATTGCCTGCTCCTCAAGTACTAATCATTATTAACTGGCATAGTTTGATTTTCTATTTTATTTCCTCATTGTCTTTCTTACTACTAAAATAGAACCTCCTATTGTCGCAAACTTTATTTTATTCTCCATTTTATTTCCAGAATCTAGAGCACAATGTGGAATATAGTAGCACTACCATGGCTATTGTTTTAAAATAAAGAACAACTGGAGCATAAAATTATGTTAGTTTCATTTCCCCCTCATACTGTTCATTAAGGTAATGGTTTCTTTTATTTTTATTATTAATGATTAAAGTTATTTGTCTCCTTCCCAATTTCAACTTTATTATTGAGTTTAACTTTTCTCCATTTAATATAAACATAATATAAACATTATCATTTTGCCTTTTGCCTTATCATTTTGTTTTCCTTGCTTGCTTTTGGACACTGAGCATCTTTGGTGATATCTTTCTCTTCCAGTACATTATCTAAGTATTCTTCCTTTACTTAGTGTCTTAATTTTGATGCATTTAATATTTACCTTTCTTTATTAAATATTCTCATTTCTTATTTTATTTATTGGCTGCATTGCAGAAAATGTGAAAAAAAATTATTTCCCCATCAGTTGCAAGAGTACATTTGTATTTGGGAAAACTGTACCCTTGGTTTCATCTCCTAAATTTAGTCTTATGGGGCAAAACAGAAAAAAAAAAAGATGAACCATCAGTTTTATGTCTTCAATTACACTGCTTAAGAATGACAAGTAAAAATACAACAAAGGATTTGTATAATGACTGAGGAATGACACCCACAGTCCATTCATTCCCAAACAAAAGTGAACTCTGTATAGTGACTAGAATTCAGCACGGTACTCTGAAATTACTGTTAACCACATTAAAGGTGATGAACTGTAAAAAAGCGGTCGCCAGCAAACCCCAGTTTATACAAGGTGGACATTGCATTCATCAGTCACTCTTTATGACTGTTGTCATGCTTCCATTTTCCAAACCTCAGGGGAGCCTGAGGTATAGGTGTTGGAAAAACAACAAGCAAATTCAGAAAAAGTCATCTGCTGAAGTTCCTGGTATTTATCACACTTTGTACTTTGAGTCATGTCAGTATGCAAAAGTAAATTCTAAAGTCTTCCAACTATTAAACCTTTCTTGAACTATGATTTTTTTGTCTTTGAGTTCAACTATTTTCCTACTAGTAGAAAAATACATATATCCATTTAAGCATTTGGGGAAGAAAAAAAAAAGGTGTTGGTATTATTTGGAATGGATATTTTCCAAATTGTAATTTGACCTGAATTTAACTCTCTGTCTCTCTCTCTCTCTCTCTCTCTCTCTCACTCTCTCTCTTTCTTTCTGGATTTGAAACTAAACTCTCCTGAAAAATAAGTATTTTTGAATATGTGAAGTTGTTTAAGAGCATGGATTCCAGAAATATGTTGCCTGTGTAAAACTCGTTTTTTTGCTCTGTTGCTTACCTTCATGCAAGCTATACTGCCTCAATCTTTTTGACTATAAAATGATTATTATATTGGTATTTATTAATGCTGTTGAAGGATTTAAATATGTTAAGAGCTCAGAGTAAAGAATGATGTAAATATTCGGTATTATAATTACATTTGGGATTTGAATTAGAGAAATGTATTATAGGTGTTATTTAGGAAAAAATAAAAGCAAATAAAAACATGCATAAAAGAAAAACAAATCACCAATTTAATATAGTCAGCAAATGGATAGGTAAGTTTTCAAATTTATACCAATTGGAAGCCAAAATGAGTTATAGAATTTTAGACCTACTTTCAGAATATGCATTTTTATGCAACTCATAACATTTAAAGTATTCCATATAGTTTAAAATCATTATTCCATAGAAAGTAACATAACTAATATCTATATATTCCATATTCCTATTTCTTTGCAATTTGGAAGCTTGTTTAAAGTAATGGTGAATATGCCAATTTAAAAATATCTAATCAGGTAAGGCAAATGAGCCCAACTAACTTGAACTCTTTAAAGGAGGTTAGTGGCTCTTTAGCTTGTAAATAAATTCAAAGTAATATTTGGTTTTGATAAGGGAGGAAAAATCTTGTTTAGTGTTAATTTGTTAAATCAAATATTGATTATAGTACTTAGCAACTGAAACTAAATTAAAATAAAATTTGGTTTGAGAGAGAGAGACAGAGCGCATGTAGGGAAGGGACAGAGGGAGAGGCCGGGTGAGACTCTTAAGCAGGGTTCACTCTACCTGAGCCGAAATCAAGAGACGGAAGCGTAAGTGATTGAACAGCCCAGGCATTCTTTAAAATTGTTTTTATTAAAATTTTGAAGTCACTTTTTAGAAAGATCTCTAATATCTCAGGGCACTCTGAAATATTACTTCTCTATAATGCATGTCCTTAACTTAGTGCCTAATAATTTAATGAGATACTTCTATAAAAATATATGGCAAATGCTGAAGACTAAACCCGGGTTGCAAGCGAGTTTTGTCTGAGACACAGTGGACGACACCTCGACTTCAGAAATGCCTGGAAGGTCTGGGTAGGTTTTAAATATTTCCTCCAATAGTGTTTCTTTGAACAAAGGAGGAGATCCAAGTTTTGTGGAGCCTGAAGCCTAAACAACTTTGGGATTCTTCTTTTAGGAAAAAAAAGACAAAATTATAAATACAACACTGAGTGTTTAGGGATTTCTTGAGAGAAAAAATTCAACAAAATATAAATTCTTAAGTGTTTCAAGTATATAAGGATTGCATTCATCATCAATAGAATCGATCATAGGTGATTATAAATTTTTATTATTAAAATAAGGATGTTTATTTCAGTTCACAGAATATTTTTTAAATGATGAGATGGTCATGATTGTCCTAATTTAGAGGCGATTTATTAATTTGATGGTATATGCACCAATGCACCAATGCATTTTATATCTAATTGCCAATAAAAATATTTTCAGATATTTCCATAGATTTCAACTCCTCTTCATTACTTGATTCTCAAAATTTATTACTTTTTTTTGTAATGAATTACTACATCCAGTATTAACTTTTAAAAAGTACTTTTATCATTTATTTTTACCACTTTTATTTCATATCTCATTAATATTTCATCTAAATTTTTCTCAGTTTAAGACAAACTACAGGAAAAAAAATGTGACACAAAAGTGACTTAAGTTAAACTGGAGTTTGGCTTTCACAAAAAACACTAATAGTACATCAATTATGAAATGAATAGTATGGTCTCAAACTGACCTTCATTTAGAATCTAAGTTTAACAGTTACTCATTCATGAAGGTTTAGAATAAAGAACTGTTTCCTGTAGACTAATTGTATATTTATAGGTGTTAGAACATACAACATTCAGCATGCTCAACTATTTCATACCAAAAGTTTCTTCATTTTATAAATGTTACTGAAATAAAATATAATAAATTTCAGATCAAGAAATAATGCCACAGTGAAATAAATATCTAACTGAGTAAATTTCATATTGAAACTCCAGGAAAACATAACAAAATGGATTTTTACCTTGAAAAAAAAGTATTATCCTCATTAAATCCTAAAATACCCCTAATTCCCAAATTAAATAATAAAGTATATTAAACATAACTGAGCATCCTATGTAGTCCTCTTTATAATGTAGGTAAATATTAAAAGATTGATTCTAATCTGAACAGGGAAGTGTTCTTTTGAAATAAAGGTGAACATGTTGATAATCCCATTAAACTCAAATGATATAATTAACTTAAATTCAGAAAATTAAAAAGGTTTGTTGGCCCAAGGGAGTTGGTTTTTAAAAATCAGACCTTTCACCTCTATGTTGCCATTTTGAATCCAAAGCAGATAAAAAGAGACCGAAAATTGTTAACATATGATGCTATGTGATGGCTTATAGGAAATGGGTTGGTGGTCTCAACTTAATCCCATGGACAGGTATTCACATCATTAAAAAGGCCATCAGAGTTTGCAGTAATTTATCTCTACAAGTGCAGGCTTAAAGGAAACAAATGTATTACTTGTAAAATATCTCTCAGAGGCAAAAAAGTGGTTGGTTAAAATAGATTTAGGAAAACAATTAAATTCTCAAAATAAAACTTTTTTTTTACATCAGAACTATGAAACTCTTAAATTAATTTTTGATAAAAATCATACATTTCAAAGTAGAAAACAATCCTTTGAATTTGTCAGTTGTAGGAGACAATGAGGGAAAACAGAGCAAAAGATATTTGAGCAGAATTAACACAGAATCTGCACATGTGTATGTGTGTCTGAGAATGCATCAGTTCTCATAAAATGTACTTAAATTTTTTCAAAATACACAACACAGATTTAAACATACTTCTACATCTCTTAAATATAGTAATCTCAAGTTCAAGAGAACTATTTTATAATGTTCATATGTGTGGTACAAAAAAGAAAGTTTAATATTCAGTTAACTGAACTTTGTTTCTATAAATTAAAATAGTCCTGAAATTCAATATAAAATGCACTTGAACTAGAATTTACTTTAAGTCAATTCAATTAAACTCAAACCGCAGAGGCTGAAAATCTTGAACTAGAAACATCCTTCACTATTTTCTCATGCAACTTTCCTCTTTTCCATTTGACATTTGAATTTCCTTTTTTAATTTGTGGTCATTTTTTTTCTCTACTTCAATACATTTAGGGAAAGATAAATTATTTTTTTTCATAGAGCATTAAATTCCACTTTGAGGTTGCTTCAGTGAATATTCTTAAATGTATTTCATTGAAAATGTATATCCCAATCATATCCATCAGTAGGTCCTAATTTTTTTTCTGTGGTGAAATCTAAAAATTATTTAGCCTTGTTCTGATCATGGTATTTCAAATAGATCCTCCCTTTCAGGCATAGTTACTGCCTAAGACGACAGAGGTAACAACAGCTAACGTAGCAATAGAAACTTGCCAACTTCACCCAACCGTGGTAACATCCTGCCATCACAGTGCTGGTGAGAAAGAGAGCAGTTTTTCATGAATGAAAAAGAAATAATTAAACATATGTTCCATAAATGCCACTCTGAAGACATTTGGTAAAGTTTTAAGGGGATGAGGCTTGGACAAATAGCTAGTTCCAAAACTGCGATATGTTGGGCAGGACCAGGTATGTGTAATTGGCAGACTGCATGACTGGTTGGGTATCTCAGGGTCTAAGAGGGAGAAGAAGTTAAACAAACATCAAAATTCTAGTTTATTATATTAGGAAGGTGTGGCCCAGTCAGCCACATTAGGTTCCCAAGAGGAAGTACAGATTTCCCATCTCAGTGGAGATAACTTTTCCTTTTAGGCTTCTATTACATAAGACTGGGGAAGGGAAAACATCTACCTCCACCCCACCCCAGCTTTATTGAGGTGTAACTGACCAAGAAAATTTTAAGAGATTTGGAAGTACAAAGTGATAATTGATTATGCGTATCTACTATGAAAGAATTCCCCTCATTGAGTTCATTAATACATCCATTAACTTACATATTTACCCTTTCCCTTTTTTTCTTTTTCCTCTTATCCTTCCTCCTCCTCCTCTTTCCTCCTCCTCCTCCTCTTTCCTCCTCCTCCTCCTCCTTCCTCCTCCTCCTCCTCCTTCCTCCTCCTCCTTCTCTTCCTCCTCCTCCTCCTTCCTCCTCCTCCTTCTCTTCCTCCTCCTCCTCCTTCTCTTTCTCCTCTTTTTGGTGTGAACATATTTGTTCTACTCTTTTTGCAAGTTTCAATTTTATAATTCAGTGTTCTCAATTATAGTCATCATGTTACACATTAGATTCTCAGACCTTATTCATCTTATAACTGAAAGTTTGTACCCTTTTACCAACTTCTTCTTATTTTCCCCCAGCCCCTGACAACCACTTTTCCACTCTGTTTATGAATCTAACTTTTTCTTTTTTTCTGGATATAAGTGAGATATCAGACAGCTAGACTGTATTTTAATAAATTTAAATTTTTAGATCATTGGAATAAGGATTCTTAGATGAAATTTCAAGTAAAATCAAACACATTATGGTGAGCATGTAATTATTTAAAAAACAATTTAGTATTCCACCTATGAAACAACAGTGAACTCAACATTTTTTAATTTTTTCAGAAAATCCTTCAATTGTAAATATTTGAGTTGTGGCCAAGAATTGCTAATGTACTAATTATGGAGATCCAAAGTTTTTTAAGGACCTTACTGGATCATTAGAGATCAATTTTGGAACTTTAAGATAATGTAAAAATTTTTAAAATTGAGGTCCACAGAGATTAATTCATCTACACAAAAATAGTTAATAAATGGAAATTCTAGAAATTAAATTCAGAAAGGTAGAGTGGATCAGATCTGAAACATTTTATATACCAATGGTTTTCTGCCAATAAGTCACAGACCACAGATGCTTGGTTTTCATATAAAACCTCATGTCTGTCAGAGGACTCTCACCCTGCTTTCCTTTGTAATAAATACCCTTAAGAAGATCAAAGCATTTTTGGTACCAAACAACATAATGTAATTGATGGTTTTCTTTATTGAACAAAAAGCCTGTATCCATCGGGTCAAAGTTCTGCACTTTAGGAAAACCTACAACCTGAGACATATGTAACTACTGAGCAGGTCAGTTCATGTGGAAGTTATAATTGACAATAAGCAGGATTCCACTATGGGAGACATTTTTTTTTCAGTAGGATGTAGGATTGAGAGCTTAAAATTATTTGCATGACACATCAAAATATCATGCTTAATGCAGGTTATTTAAATGCATACAGCAGCCAAGAGCTATCTCAGATGAGTGAAATGAGCTTGGGAGGTAATAGGGAGCGGGGAAGACTGTGGCCAACTAAAGAACCACATCAGAGCTGAATTCCAGCCCTGTGGGAATATAAACATAATGTTGCCAGATCATTTGGTTTTCTTTCAAGATCAGTTGGAAATTCATGTTTTTTGGTTCTGTTTTTTAGGTGGAGGGAGGTTGGAAAGAAAATATATTGGCTTTACATCCTAACAACAAATACACTTTATCAGCCCAACCAAATAAAACTCTAAATTGCATTTAATCCACAGAGTTCTTTAATTACCTACCTCCACTGTAGCTATATCAAATATTTTTGAGATGACGGAAAGTAATGACAGTAAAAGCCAAATATGCAGATTTTTTTCCTCTATAACTTAAATCCTCTGAAAAATTGTGAAGAAAAAAAAGCAGTAAGAACCTCCAAGAAATAATTTCCATATAAGCTTCCTTACATTCAGGCCTACTGTATGAATATACCCAGTATATGTTGTGAACTAGTAAGATTGAGAAATATTGTATTTATCAATATTTTATATCTTTCCATTTGGTTGATTATAGGAACCTGCCAATAGTAGTTCACGTGGATAGCAGAGCTACGTGGGGCAGTGCGTTTTCTTGGGTGAAATGCAGGGCCTGGGCACACAGATCAGGAATTTGTGCTTCCGTCACTAGTAGTGAACCGCTATGTCTTGGATAACTGGAGGTAGGTTAAGATCAGGAGACAGCAAAATAAAACCGAATTATCTGTCAGAAACAGGAGTTAAGATACCAGGCTGTGTTTGGAAACACAGAAATCAGGGTTATATTGTGAAACAGATGCAGCAGAATGAAAGTGAGACTGAACCGTAGTAGCTTGTGTCAGATTGCACCAGGCAGATGAGATACAGTGGAGGTCGGAGGTGAGGGGGCGCGCAGGAGAAACTTGGGCTCAGGCTCAGAGGCTGAAAGAATTTATAGGCAGATCTTCAAAAGACACCAGAGTATCTGGAAGGCTTGAATACCTGGCAGGATGTAGTGGTGAATCCCCCACCAAGTCTGGTTCACATTAAGATGTGTGTTTCAGCTTGTACACTTCCATTCCTGGCCAGGCAGGACAATCAGGATCTAGAATAGAGGTGAACACATGGCAGTGTTTTTATACCTTCTCTT
This sequence comes from Suricata suricatta, assembly GCF_006229205.1. Classification (NCBI taxonomy): domain Eukaryota; kingdom Metazoa; phylum Chordata; class Mammalia; order Carnivora; family Herpestidae; genus Suricata; species Suricata suricatta. The sequence continues at coordinate 71,763,645 of NC_043701.1, read as the reverse complement.
AATGCTAGGTTCTGAAAAACAGACAACAAATCTACAAATAGCAATTTAGTTCAGAGGCCAGGGACTGTTTTCTGTCTTTTCACTCGTACTGTTCAGTCTCCACTTAACTGTCAGTATATTTGATCTCCAAGGACCCTTTAAACAGACAGCACATCTCTTGGTTTTTGTTATGGCATTGAGAAACGCTGTGGTGGGAGTCCAGTCTGTTGAACTATTTCATGTGTCTTGGTTAAGGACCAACAACTACGCTGAATGAAAACTTGTATTTAATAGAACAGTCTAGTTAACATTCTAAAATACTGTGGCAAATCTAGTGTCATCCTCTTTAAGACATTTTACAAACATGTACTATGTGTCATGTATCATTATTGCATTCTAAGATGAAGAACCTATGCACAGTCCTAGCCCTACAAGATCTCCTGTTTAGGAGAGAAACATATCTGGAGACAAATAATCATAATAGCATGATGAAGCACTATTAATATAGATAATAACAAATACTATCTGGATACTGAAGAGCAAGCTGAGATTTACCTAAGAATTAGGGAAATCTTTACACTTCACCTTAAAGGTAATAATTCTTCAAAATCTTTTTTTTCTCTGCCTACCTGATTATTTGATACTGATGAAATAATTATTGATTAATCCTGAATGTTGTTGCATTAATTATTGGGAAGTTCATTATATGATATCACAAACTAAATGGCTTAAACTATAGAAATTTATTTTCATTGTCTCACAGTTCAAGAGGCTAGAAATCTGAGATCGAGGTTATCCACAGGGCCACGTTCCCTCTGAAGGTACGAAGAAATATCTGTTTCAGGCCTCTTTGCTAGATTTTGGTAGTTTCTTGGCTTGTGATAGCATAACTCCAGTCTTTCCATGATGCTCTCCCTGTATGCGTGAGTCTATGTCCAAATTTTTTCTTTTTACAAAGATACCAGTTGTGTCAGATTAGGGGTTCACCACACTCCACTGTGACCCCATCTTAAGTAATTGTATCTGCAACAATCCTGTTTCCAAATAAAGCTACATTTTGAAGTACTAGGTATTAGAAGTTATTATTTTGGGAGAGTTCAATTCCACCCATAACATTTATCTAAACCCTGTTTATTTGATAAAAGGCGTGAGTCTCCTCCAAGGCTAGGATTCTCTGAATCTGAACATAGATGAGAACATTGCCAGATGCATACAGGCCCAGGTGTGCTTTCTGTGCACTGTGAGCACTTGGGAAACATTGATAATAAGGTCTGCAAGGGATCTGGTGATTTGAATTACTTGTGTAAGAGAAATAGATGATAACAAGGTGTTTTAAGATCTAAGTTTAGAAAAAAAATTCCCTATAACTGCTAAGTATGTATTGGATTTATAATTTTCTTTTTACAAAGCTGCTTTTAGGTTTTGCTGAAAGATGTGTATGTTTTTGAGTTATACTAGGAATTCAGCAGGTCTTCCATGATTTCTTGCAAAAGAGAACCTGTGGTAATACAAAACTATTTGGTTAGATGTGTTCAATCTGGAAGGAGTAAGGATAGGTTCACCACAGCTCAGTTTGGTTTGTCTGCCACTAGGCGTTATATTGAAATGGTTAGAAAAGTGAGAGAGACAGATTGTTTTATTTATATAAAGAAGGATAAACCATGCTAACTCTACATAAGTGTTGGTAGATAACCAAAGAGTGATTGGCATATGTTAATAAGAAACCTATGTTTCATTGTGATTGATTTTTCATATTGAAATATAGGACATAAGCTTTCCATTACAGTGGAGGCCTGTTATACAGGGCATGGGAGGGGTCAGGGTTGATAGACAGGAAACTTGTAATTCTCACCACTTTGACACAAGTGACACATTTTAAGAGGTGGCATAACCAATACTAAGATTAGGATGTTGTTAAAAATTTCAGTCATGAAGTTTCTCTCACACTAGGATAATGAAGTCTGTTGTTGTTTATAGGAACAGTAATTGGGTACTTAGTGTTGATATAGCTTCTGTCATTTCTGACTCCTTTCTGACTCATTGATCTGAGTGTAAAAGATGAGATATTTAAAACTAGCAGTAGCGATAACATAATCAAATTTGACGTTTTCATAGAGAATATTACATCAAAGGAACACCTGTGGTTACTCAAGTTTTTTAAAGAACAGTTTAGGGGAAAAAAGAGATTAGCCAGAAGGTTAAAAAGAGAAAAGGTGTAGGGAATTAAAATCCAGAGAAACAGCATAGAGCCTACTAAGGACACACGATTAGGGATTCATGAACCCTGAGGAAAGTAAACTAAAATGAAAGTAAGATGTTAGGGTTTGGGAAGGATGAAAGACAAGTGATAAAAGCTTGCAAAATGACTTTTAGGGATAATGTTTGGAACAAAAAAAAGTGATCCCCAAATGCATAATAAAACATTTCCCTTGAGATCAGCATATCAGAAATGCAAAATCCATAGGAGATTGATTTGATCTATTAGAGTGCTTTGTTGGGACTGGAACAATCCAAAGAGGCTGCAAAGAAAGCAAAGAGATTGAATGGGTGCTTTGTGCCAGGACTTCCCTCCAGGATGATGAAGAAGTGTCTACCCCAGAGTTACTCTGTACAGACAAGGAAGGTGAAGAACTGTCAGAGAAATCAAAACAAAGACCTGATTGAAAAAATATGAGAAATTAAGTGGCCATAAATCACTAAGTTCAAATGGTCTTCATCTAAAACTTCTGAAGAAGTTAAAGAACGATGTAGCTAAGCTACCACCAAAAATGTATCAACACCTTCCATCAAAGAGGAGGGTGATGAATGCCCATCCATCCCTGAGAATAGCCCAGTGTTACTTGTAAGGTTAGGTTTTAATAAAAAACATGGTGTTGTCTAGAATTATTCATGCCTTAAAAAAAGAGTTTTATTTTTCCCCCAGTAGAAAATATATACTTTCACAATTAGCTTCTTGTTTCTGGGTGATATTTCACCACAATAGGCTTTATTCCGTTTTTGTTTAGTTTTGCGTCGGTGGCTGTTATTTAGTTCTGAGCGTGTTTCTGTACAAGTTTGCAACCTTGAACGTTATTGATATTGCTTACTAGACACACACTGATGGGTTACCAAGGAGAGGCTTGTAATCCAGCCTGAAATAACTCAGGACAACATTTGCTGGTTGTCACCTTGGTCTGGTTGATAAGCAATAACTTTATTGTTACAACATGTGGTGGGGTTTTAGGTCCTGAGCACCATGCTGAGAAGAGTACAATAAAACCTGCTTGGTAAACTTGATTACAGAAAGCAATGCATGCATCTCTTTTGCTTGAGAATTTTCTCGCATATTGGGAAAATTGTTATATTTAAGTTAGAGCAATTCTTGCAATACCCAAATTAACTCAAATTAATAAATGGCTTATGAACATGTCAGAGTTTCTGGTGACAAATTCAGGGCCTCCCTTTAAAGACCAGCCATTGATTGCACAAGAGACTATAGCTCTCTGTTTAATTCTTAGCAGGTGGGCACAGGCCAGGCCTTCCCATCTTGCATTGCCAGTGAACCTCGAACGTGACCTCTCCAAGGGGAGGAGGGGGATTCATTCGCCATGTTTACTTTTTACTGAAACTCTTTTCAGATAAAGGCTCCTAACTGTGCAGAATTGTTCTTAGTTAAGAGTGTGAGATGTGTGTTGTGACTGGTGTTTTTGACAACCTCGGGAACAACTCCAAAGCTATCACCATACCCGAAAAATAAGCTCATAAAGATCTTAATGGATCTTTATAAAGGATGTGATATGAAAGGCCAGTTAACTTTGTCTGCTAAAGGGTAAGGAAGGGATTCAAGACACACTCTCTTTACTGCCCCATTCTTGCAATTGCTAATATAAGCCAGGATTCTCTCTCTTTCCAAATTATAGCATGATTCATTAAAATGCACATCTGTCCTGTAAAGGAAAAACTAAGTAAAGACAGACTGTGGCGTTAGGTGGTGGGAAGAAGCATTGGTTCAGAGGATACTCAGGAATCTGAAGTCAGCATTTGGATCTTCTTAGACCACTGACCACTTTTGAGAGTCTAATAAAAAATATGAAAACAGTCGTCAGAAAAAATGTGTATGGTAAAAATTTAGTAATGCCGTTTCCAGTGGCTCATAAACCTTCAATGTTTGGATTAAAGACACTGTCCTGGTTAATGCTGGGTACAGTGACCCTCCGCTTGTGCAGGGACCTGTAATTCTCCTCGTTGCTTCAGGAGCGTCGCCTAGCCATATTTAATCATGTTGCTTACATTTTCGTCAAATGGAATTAAAAATATTCTTCATGCATGAGATGTAGAACTATTATTATATCGATCATTAGATAAAGTAAATCTCACTCCAATTCTAACTAACTGCCAGAATGTATAGTTTTCTTAATTCTCTGAGCAATCATTTCTTTATCAATAAATTAAAAAATTGGGTTACATTTTCTCTGAGGTCTATTTCAGCTTGGAAATTTATGACTACCTATATTTTGCAGGAAAAATTTCTTACTCTTATTGACTACTCATTCATAACAGAAGTCTCCTATCACTTGAGAAGAACACAGAAATGGTAGAATTATATACAGTTGGGCATCTGTACATTTAAAAATAGAATTTTAAAAATCATAGATATGTATGATTTATATATATGTAAAATTTATTTTATGTGCATTAGTGTTTGAAATATTACCTTTTATATGCCTATTAAAAACAGAAAATATATCTTGAAAATTTGTCAAATTTTATGATTTAATCTTTATGATATTTAGGCAAATATAAATGTCCTCTTAAATTTGTATCTAGTTAAGGAGACAGGACATCCTGGACAGGAAGAGCCATGAACTGATTTAAGCTACCTAGTTCAAATCCTCACTGTGTTGTCACTAATTCTGTGACCTTGAGCCTTCTTCCATATAAATTGGAGCAGATAGTGACAGTGTCCAATGTTACCTGGTATCCTATTTGGTTTTGTTGTTATTTATTTACAAAAAGTATTTTAAAATGTTTATTTATTATTGAGACAGGGGAAAACAGAGCATGAACAGGGGAGGGGCAGAGAGAGAGGGATACACAGAATTGGAAGCAGGCTCCAGGTGCTGAGCTGTCAGCATAGAGCCCGACGCGGGACTTGAACCCACAAACCATGAGATCATGACCTGAGCCAAAGTTGGATGCTCAACTGACTGAGCCACCCAGACGCCCCAACAGAAAGTATTTTTAAAATGAGGAGTGTAAGACTAAAACTGTATTCACTCCAATTTTTTGCCTTCAAGTAATAGAAAAACTCCAATATACACACTTATTCATCTCTGCAATAAAGAAACTCCCAAACAGCTAATCCCGGGGTAGTGTGATCTTCTGTGGGGTGGGGAACCTGGACTCCTTTGATGTTTCTCTCTAGTATTTTTAGCCTGCAGTTTTTACTGCATTGCCCAAGGAGACCACTTGGCTACTGACTACTCTATATTCCTGGCCTATGGGAGGAGGAAAGAATAGATAGATGGAAAAGATTTCTTGTTGTTCTTCAAGGATATTTCTGCTGCTTCTATCCTATTGTCCAGACCTAATCACAGGCCAGTCTTAGCTGCAAGCTTTATGCTAGGTGCCATGTGCCTGTCTAAAACTTGGAGTTTCATTACTAAGAAAAAAGGCAATGTATAATTGGAAACAACCTAGTGTTTTTGCCACCAATAAAACCCCTGACTAGATTACTTTTAATAGCCAAGATTTAACAAATCCATAGAAAACAAAAAAATGAAAATTTTTAAATAAATTACTTCAAGGCTTAGTGATTAATAAGAGAAGTGCTTAGTTTCTTCAACAGTCATTAATTCCTCTAATTCATAAACTTGTGAACTTTTGTGTTTTGCCTTCCCCATTATTCTCTGCACTCATTGTACATAACTGAAATCTTTCTTCAAAAAAACTTCCTTAAATCTCTTTATTTAGGTATTTTTTTCATCTGAAATTCAATATCTTCCACATCATACTCTAATCTTAGCACTTATGACACTATAATCATTAGTTACATGCCCATATCCCTTATTAGAATATTCCTGCAGGGCAAACACTACCTCTGACATGTTTTTGTAACCTCAGCCCCTAGCACATTCCTGAAGCATAGTGCATTCAATCACTGCTTGTTGAAAAAAAATTAATGGCCTATGTGAGGTAATTTATGTGTAGCACGTATAGAAGTCTAGCAATTGCTAGATGAGTGCAAACTAGAAACCACCTATTAGCTGTGCCACATATATTTGTTTAAGCTATCTTAGTAGTGTAACTGGTCTTTGAATGATTGCTCTAATCTAACGTAACCAGAAAGATAAGTAGATTAAAAATATCCCCTTTCCTTCTCTCCTGCTCTGCCCATTGGACAGAAAGTAAGGAAAATGAGAATGTGGAGCCATGATTTCAATTTAAGTCATGTGAAGAGTAATGTCAAAATTCTGGCCTCATCTTTTGTAGCTGAGCAGGTAGACAAACAGCCTCTCAGTTTTCATCTTCATTCTTATTCTGGACAGACCTGAGAGGTTACTCTGATATCTTCGGTAAAGGAAAGGCACTGACACTTTTTTGACCTGACTGCCAAAAAGAAGTACAGTCCCAGAGAAAGAATCAGTTAAGCATATTTCTTACTCTTTTGGGTTCAAACTGTACCATCTCTGAGAATGAATGTTTGTCTTTGGGGAGGGTGTGTGCGTGTGTGTGTGTGCGCACGTGCGTGTGTGCCTATCTGTCTCTCTTGACTGTACCGTTACTCCTAGGCAAGTCTTTCTCTGGGTACATGACATGTATTATCCATAATGTACAGGAGAGCTGAGTTGTGACAGGGATTGAACATCTGGGTCAACTCTTCACACACTGAATGAACACACGACACTGACCATCTAGTCTCAGGAAGCAACGTGCACAAAATGGTCTGGTGGAAACTCATGACATAAACACAGTTCTCTGCCCACTTATCCCTTTGTTTATATTCTTGTGGAGACTTTGGGCTCACATTACAAGACTGTCCTTATAACCTACCCAGTCCCAGCTCTGTGTCAGCCCTTAACCATCCTCACTTAACCCTTCCTGCAGTCTCCTGTAGATGTTAATGCTTACCGTACATTGTTTTTGTATGCCTTCCTTACATCACTGCAGCCTCAGGAACGCCTCAGCCTGTCACTGCTCTGGCTGCCACACTGCCTCAACCTCTCTCTCTCCTGACCCTCTCTCTCTCTTCCTCTCTCTCTTTCCGTTTAGAGCTCCTCCTTCCTCTCAACCCCACAAATCCTTTCTGTGTTATAGCCCCATCTTGCATAATTCCTCATCCCCATATTCCTGGTTCAGTCTTTGATGGCCTGAGGTCCAACTTTTCATCAATGATGTAGTCTCTCCTTTCAAGCAGGATGATGCACATCCCAGGTCCACTCACGATTCTTGTTGTCAGATTCCAGAAAGCTGGGGTACCAGGCCCAGACCTGCTATAGAACTTCTAGTCTTCACTGGCTAATAATGGCTCTGATAGTTTTCATCTTAGGATCTTCCATTTTCCTTTGTCTCCGTTGATCATCAGATTTTATTTTAAAAGCAATCTTCTTTGTGTCACATGCTCATTGACACTTAGTCTTACTCTACCCTTCTAAGCTCTCCTTCTACACAGAGGAGAAAGATGGGGAACTACATTTCCCAGCCCACTTTATCTGCAGGTTTCTGGTGCAGCTCCAAGAATGAGAAGCATTCACATAAAATGTAGTAGCTGGAGAAGGAGAAGACATTGTCCTCTGCCAGCATTTGCCGGCTGGGTCATAGGAATAAGTTTACAGTTGTCTGGGGATATGTAGAAAGTTATGTTTGGAATCCCCTGCCACAGGCAGTCCAGCCATTGGTTCTAGGTTCTTGTGACTCTTGCAGCCTCTGATTTCGTGTATCAAACCTTCCTCATATTTCTTCTAGTCCTTCCCACTTCATAAGTCTCAATTTTGACTCCATAAGTCTTCTTCCTCTCAAAATGCCTAAAATGTACTTGATGTTCTTGAAATAAGTAAGTAAATAAATAAATAAATAGGCCTGCTTGACTCCTTAAGCAAAAGATGTATAAAAGCTACTTGGACATATCAGAAATGGCAAAGGTAGTACACATTTTACTGATATTTGGGAAATGTCAGTTCAGAAATAAGGAAAATAAGCAAAATTAGTTTGGCTGGTGGGTAGACATTAATGTGGATTAGACTGGAAAAGTTCCTCACAGTAGGACTGGCTTGGATCTCAGTTAAGCACCTGATGGCACCTGGAGCTCTGTCTAGCAAAAGAACAAAAACTTAAATGCTTGAGGAGACAGAAAGTAGTGAAATCAAGTAAAACAGGTGGGATATAACCAACAGAGAATAGCAGTTCTATGACAACCTGGAGACTGCAGGCCTCTCTTCTTGTGAAGGGTGCAGCCACACCATAATATCTAGTTGTTTCCATGTAGAAATAGAAAGCATGAGTTTCTAGAATTACAGTTTATGAGGAGAAGTCAAGAAACTAACTTTTTTAAATGTTTTTTTAGTTTATTTATTATTGAGACAGAAATACAGCATGCGTGGGGGAGGGGCAGAGAGAGAGAGAGAGTGAGACACAGAATCAGAAGCAGGCTCCAGGCTCTGAGCTGTCAACATAGAGCCCAACATGGGGCTTGAACCCAAGAACCGTGAGATCATGACCTGAGGTGCAGTCAGACGCTTAACCGACTGAGCCACTCAGGTGCCCCTAGAATCTAAGTTTTAACATAAAATCTTTAATATTAATTAATTGCCAAAAATGAAAAATTATTTCTGACCATTTGTTTGCTGACATTGCTCTAGACTTAATAATTCAAATATGGAGAAACACACCACTGGAGGAAGAGGAACAGTCCTTAGTATAGATCAGTTTCTATTACATAATTAAATGGTGGCTAGAGATATAAAACTTGGAAATATGAAGAAAGGCCTCTTGTACAGTGGGGTGCACAAACTTGAGTCAGGGATGCTAGATTAGAAATTGGAATATAATCGTAAGAGACCAGGTGGCTTTAATTACTAGGGTAATGCCCACCTGAATTATAGGGGGAATGAGTGGACAGGACAGTATGGTGAAACGTGGCCTGACACATCACGATAGCAATCTCTCATTGTGGGAATGGAAACATGTGAAGGGTTGTAGTAGAAACCAGCACAATGCAAGTAGTGAGGGGGATCCTGCTAGAAGCTACGCACCAGAGGTAAACACCTAGAGGTGCTTCCTGTGGATCATACAGGAAAGATGTGAAATAAAGCATTCCTAACAGTACCCTGAAAGAAACTGAACCTTGAAAAGAAAGAGAGGGTTATAGACACTTGATACTAAATTAGTAAATTTAAATTTTTAGATGCCTTTAAAAATGATTAATTTTTATTAGTATGATCACACTATGCTTATGTCAACACAGTTTTGATTAATTTCCCAGAAAAAAAAAGTAGTTCCTTCAATATGATTTTCAACATACTGAAGAAGGTAACATTAGCTCCTTTCAGTTTGGAAAAACTAATAAATATAAGCCAGGTTAAATGAAGGCTATATATTCTTGGTAAAATAATCACTTTTAGAGACTGTTCAGATAAATGCTGAAAGTCTACCTTGTTTACATTGCCTTATGTTAAAGATAACCTACACGAAGAAACAAGTTCTTCTTAATTATTAAAAGATTATTTTCATAATTACTGAATTGCTTTTTTTCGCATGTGAGTAAAGTGAAACACATCTCTCTGGCTTACTCTTTGCTTCCAGCGCCACCTCAGCATATGGCACAGAGCAGGTAAGAAGTCACAGACAACGGTTGAGTGAAGGAATAAATAAGTGCATGAGAACATTGGCGTGATTTTTCCTCGATGGGGAAAATTTGTTATACAAAGAATTCTACATTTCATAGTTTTTACTCTAGTGATTAGAGACATCATTTTTGAAGACAAGTGTAGACTCAAATACGGAAAAGGGCTTGAGTTGTGTAATTGGGCACGGATCACTCAAACCCTCAAAATTTTATGTTGCTCATCTTTATACTTAGAATGATAGCCAGTGTGAAAAAGTTACTTTGAGATTTAAATGATTACTTATAGGTAAAGTGCCTAGTAGATGGCTAGGTTCAAAGTTGGCCAGAAAATTCTAACATTTAATGTCTATCATCAACGATATGGTTTCTTAGAATCTGCTTAATTCTTGATGTCCAATAGTAAAGTCTGTTAATTGTTATCTATTATTTGTCCTTTTCCTTATTTATCTCATTATTTAATTTTTCATTATCATTTTACTGCATGCCACTGAAACTTTTCTTTATATGGTCAGAGAGAAAGAAGGCTTACTTTTTTGAGATATTGCTTTTGATATTTACCCAATTGCAGTAAAATTCCATGATCAAGCTCCCTATATGAAGTATTTATTAATGATACTAAGTTGTATTATTGTCCTTTCTTTAGTTTTCTAAAGCCTCCCTAGTCATTACATTATTATTGTCAGATTGTTCTTAGGTGACCTGATAGTAAATTAAATAATGCCTGGTATACTACATGTTTATTAAAGACCACTTCTAAGTATTAGTATCATGACCTAACCAGATAAGGCCATTGGCTTCACTGAGTTTTTAATTTAGTCTAAGCGACCTATGTTCCAAACAAAAATAAGATGCAGCTCTGGGGAAATTATATTGCAATCATATGCTTTGAAGCTCACCTTAATCCCACTTCAAATGTATAACCATGACAGATAAAATATAAAAAATATTGAAGAAATTCACTACCCAAAAATGATGTAAAAAAGATAAATACCTCCAAGTTCAAGAAGTTGAAAAGAATAAAATAAAATAATCAGAACTGAAGCGGATGGCCTGTTGGATTCTAGATCTGGAAGCAGTCAGAAGCTGCTAGGAGTCCAACTTCTATGGAACAGAAAAGAGTAATGTATTTGGAGTAAATACTGGGAAAAGAGCCAAACTCACTGCTGGAAACCAGTTGCCTGAGTGGGGCTTTCTACCGTGCACATAAAGGAGAGAAGAAATTTCTGGTACTGGGGCTCTGCCTAGCATGAAGCAATTTGCTTGGGGACGTAGGAGGATACAGAGCCAATCTCCCAACCAGAACCTGAGACAGACTCTCCATGCTTGGATTCCTGGATCTTGGAACTATTCCCATGGTGTAAATTCCTCAAACTTCTAAAATAAGACCTGATTATAAACTCGGGTCCCAGGGACCAGGTAGAAGCAATCCCAATACCACTACAGAATGAGAGCAATAGAGAAACAGAGAGACAGAAAGACAGAAAGAGCATGCACCTGGAACTCAACATACCAAATCCCATGAATAAATATAATCCTACTAAAAAAAATCTATGACCAGTAATAATCACAAAATTTCACAGGAAATTAAAATCACACAATAATCTAAATTTATTTAACACTCTTGGAATCCTCAAAAAGTATAACTTGAGGAAAAATATTTTAGAAGCATATTTGAACCAAAATGAAGCAAAATAAAAAAATGTGGATGCATAGAAACAATTGAGAAATTTTGGAAATAAAATGAGTTGTTAAAAGAAAAATATCATAATATATAAAGTCTATAGTGACCTCAGAATGGTATAGCAAACTGTAAGTACACTGTGCTGTGGAAATAACACAAAATGAAGCACAAAATGGATGAAAAAATATTAAAGAGTCATAAAAACAGAGATAGATTAAGATGACTCAACATAAATTTAAGAACAATTTAAAAGAAACAAATATAGGAAATAGTATAGACCAAATAATTAATAAGACAATGACTGAGAATTTTCCAAAACTGAACATAACATGAACCCATTAGATTAAAAATGAACACCATGTATTTTTCAGGATCCATAAAAACAAATACACAGTTAAAAAAACAAAATAACATCAAGGATAAAGGATAAATACGAACTCTTCAGTTGCACCATAAATAAAAGACAATTTTTCCTTAGTGGCCTCATATAGCAGATTTCTTATCCACAATAATGGCCAGACACAGTGGAGTAATATATTAAACATCTTAAGAGGAAGATAATTGCCAATAAAATGGGTTTTTTTTTGTATGCAGCTGAACAATTATCCAAATGTAAGGACTAAATAAAGGATTTTCTAGACCATAAAGGAATAGGAGATTGTACCATCTTCAAATCATAATATGTAAGTCAGAGGGAAAAGTAAAATGTGAATAAGTCAATAGGATGCAAAAGCAATGGTAAGCCCAGATTATTTTAACATGTATTGACTCATTTCATTAACTGCTTCTGCATATAAAATAATATAAATTTTTGTTTTTAAGAATATAGACCTAAATTCTAGAGATAACTGTAAAGGATGATGGAAGAAATTTAGTGTGCTGGATGATTAAGAGGTAATCAAGCTTTATATTTATAAAAATTTTTAAATGTTTTAAAATTTATTTTTGAGAGACAGAGACAGCGCGAACATGGGAGGGTCAGAGAGAGAGGGAGACACAGAATCCGAAGCAGCTCCAGGCTCTGAGCTAGCTGTCAGCACAGAACCCGTCGCGGGACTCGAACCCACGAACTGTGAGATCACGCTCTGTGCCGAAGCTGGACCTTTAACCGACTGAGTCACCCAGGCGCCTCCAAGCCTTATATTTAAATGATGAGTTTGATAGAGGTATTGGATGGTTTAAGACATTGTAAGAAAGTCTTATCGTGAGAGACTGAATATATCAGCCGATATATTCAGCTACCAGGACATGTATGAAAAGAGCTCAGGCCTGCATTTCTGCAGCACTCAGCCCCCCCAAAAAACAATTCAGCAGTTGGCCCAGAATTGTTGTGACTTAATCAGTGAATATCAGTTTCTTGTATTTTGCCCACCAACTCCAGAATCCACCAGCAAAAGCCAAATATGCGTTCCAAACCATTCACATAACTGATTTCTAGTCAGCCTTGCTTCTAGCTTTCCCCATGCCAGCAACCTCTAATCAGAGCAAACCTGCAGCCTTCCCACTTTTCATTGTAAAGTTTTTCTTCTCCAGTCTCTTGGCCCAAAGCAAATGATTGTGACACCTCCCTTGCTAATAATATATGCTCTGAATAATATCCTCACACTTTGTTGTTATCTGTATAATTTTTATTTATTTTCTTCAAAGCTAAATATGTATGGCTAAAACCATTAAGGAAAACCATTAAAATAATAGACATACAATTTATAGCTAATAAATAGAGTAAAAAAAAAAAAGAAGAGAGTATAGACAACCTTATCAATTTAACAAATGTCAAGAAAGCTTAAGTTAGGCCAAAGGGGGAAAAGAAACCTTAAAGAAATAGAAGCACCAAATAAAATGTAACACGTCAACTAATTGTATCACTAATAGGAGGATTAAATTAATCAGTTAAGAGGCAAGAGAATGCCAGATTTATAAAATTGTCTTCATGTAAAGGCTATTTAAATATAAAGAGGTAAAGATATAATAAAACTATCTAGAAAGTTTGAAATGAATTTCGTGTAAAAGATAAATCAAGCAAACATGAAATACATGAAAACAGATGTTTTAATCTTATTCACAGAACAAATTCAGAATACTGAAAAGCATTAATTGGAATAGAGATAAGAATTGCACAGTAACAAAAGCAAGAAGCTGTCAACATAATATAAAATTTATGACTGCCCATGCTTTACATAAATAACTTTGAAATATACAATGAAAAATTGCTAGAAATCTAAAGACAAATGAACAAAGCCATCATTATAGTTGGGTATTTACATTATGGGTAGTTAACAATTTATGTAAATAGAAATTGATGTATAAAACAAAAAAAAAAAGTTTGGGACTCCTGGGTGGCTCAGTTGGTTGAGCGTGCTACTTTGGATCAGGTCATGATCTCATGGTTCATGATTTGGGGCCCTGCATGGGACTCTGTGCTGACAGCTCGGAGCCTGGAGCCTGCTTCAGATTCTGTGTTTCCCTCTCTGTCTTCTGCTCGTGCTGTCTCTCTCTTTCAAAAATAAATAAATATTAAATTTTTTAAAAATATAGTTCAGGTTAGGAAATAGAAGATTTGAATAAAACAACTAAATGACTTGATGTGAAAGAGAGAACAACTAAAATACAACATAAACACATATATTTATGCATCAATATAAAATAAAATATAATTAACAAATACAATACATTTTAAATTTTGAATCAGATACACAATGTTCTAAAATATGTATTTACTACAAAAATTGTCTCATGGTGAAAAATAAAATTTGCATCAACCAATAAGCTTTTTAAAAGTGTAATAAGTAGCTCTTCAAAAAATATCTTAGGCACAGATGATTTTAAAGAGTAATTTTTAAGTGAAAAAATAAATAATGGGCAACTTAAGAGAGACCATTTCAGATAATAGGAAAATAAGGAAATCTGAAAATTTCACTTACATGGATTTTTACAATGCTTGTTTGTGTCTAGCTTTTTTTTTTACCATAATGTTTTGAAGAATCATCCATGTTTAAGCATGTAGCAGGACTTCATTTGTTTCCATGGCTGAGTAATACTTAATCGTACTGATATGCTACATTTTGTTTATCCATTCATCAGGTGATCAGTGTTTAGGTTGTTTCCACGTATGCACCACCCAAGATATTTTAAAGACATTTACAAAGGTTATGTAAGAAAATTGTATTATAAACCTATCTCACTTATCACTGTAAATAAAAAACGTAATAAAAGTTTCAAATGATATTCAATAAGGTATTAAAATATATCTTATCATGTAGAATTTAAATCTAAGACTATATGCATAGATAGCTACGTGCCCTCTATTAATACTGTACACTGCCTGAGAGGAAAAAGACAGTTATCTCAAAAATGCAGAGTCTATTCAATTTAGTCTTTTTATCAAATACAAAAATTAAATAAATACATTAAACTTGGTAAAGGGTTTCTGCTAACAATATTCAATCAAATTGATACCTAATATGGAAATGTATAAACACTTCTATTAAATCATGCTTACTATTTAATCTTATTTTGAAGGTCTTACACAATGCAATATAATGTGGAAGTAAAAGTATGAAAATTGGAAAGAATAAATACAATAGGTGTTTTGTGCCCATAATATTATTTTCTACGAATAAAATACTAACGTACGTATAGCACAATTATTAAGAATGATGGGAGAATTCAACATGACTCTTGGATATAAGATTTGCAATCAAACTTCTGTCTACCCCAGTATGTAATAGATTAATATAGAGTAGAATAAAAATGTATATACTTGTAAACATGCCTTATACGTATGTGTCTAACAGGGAATATGCCGTCACAATGGTAAAAAACAAAAACTAAAACACTGTAAGGACTATAGCCATCTAAAGCTGTGTAAGGCTTTTATTGAATACATCATGAAATTTTTTTTTACAGTACATTTAAAAATCTTCTAAAATGGAGAGGTAGTAATAATTTTTTAATGAAAAGCCTTGATATTACCAACAAATTTCCTCTTAATTTTTCTACAAATCTAGTAGAGTTTCTGTCACAGTCTTTTGTAGGGTATTAGTGACTTTGTCAAGGAATGACAGAATTTATATGGAAGACTAAAGAGGATATCAAATATAGGCTTAAGACATAAGAACTGAAATGACAATTGGCAGGAAAATATTATTTTTAAAGACACCAAAATAAAATTTATAAATTTTTCAAAATGGATTATCTCATTTCAGAGAAATTGATCATTTCTATAAAACAAAAGACACTGTAAAGCAAATTAAAAGTAAAGTCAATTTAGAGGCACTGGGTGGCTCAGTAGTTTAAGTGTTTGACTCTTGATTTTGGCTCAGGTCATGATCTCCTGATCCTGGGTCAAGCCTGCTTGAGATTCTCTCTCTCTCTCTCTCTCTCTCTCTCTCTCTCTCTCTCTCTCTCCCCCACCCCTATTCACACACACTGTCTCTCAGAGTAAATAAATAATCCTAAAGTGAAAATAAAGTGAATTTAAAACAACACTCGAACTGGAAAAAAGAGTTTCAACATATATTACATACAAAGAATTAATATCCTGAACTTATGAAAACACTTTCCAGAAGTCAATAATGAAAAACATGACTAAGAACAAGTCAAAAATAAAATCGATAAATATTATGAATGCAAGTCACAAAAGAAGAATAAGGACATCTTTGGGAGGAATAAAATGGGGACACAGTTGCCTTAGAAACTAACAGTCAGTAAGAAAAGGTTACAAGGTGAAACTGCTTACACATCGGACTGCCCAGGATTAAGGAGGATCGGGAGAATGGAAGAGATGGGGTGAAAACAGGCACACTTCTACGAGCTGACATTGGTAATATTTTTTCTCATCTCATAACATAGTCAAGAAAATTGGGAAGACTATTCAAGATAGGCGATGGCAATTGTCAGTAGACTTTTGTGTACTTTCTTACTTTTATTTTTCTGGGTTTTTTTTTTTTACCAGTGCCTTATGAAATAAATAAAGAAGAAAAACAAAGTGATAAGTGAAAAGAAAAAGAAAATGGGTCTATGAGACAAAATAACACAAAATATATTATATATATTGTTTGGTTAGGACAGTCTTCTTGAAGTCTTTAGCTTGTAAATCGAGGTTTAATTATTTAAATAGCAATTTCCTGAGGCCCAGTTGGGCAGTTAGGAGAAGAGCCTACCAGATACAGCAAAGGGCAGATATTAAAGCGCTGAGAAAGGAGGGAGTGTACATGTTTCTAGGGATAGAAAAAAAGCCAGGTTGGCTTGAGTGGAGTAGAAGATGAACTGGACCGGATCAAAAGTCCTGACCACGACAAGACTATTTGTATTCTTTAGGATCAGTAGGGAGCCCCCTGAATGATTCTGAGGAGGGGCACATTACAATCAGTTCTCTTTTATGATTCTGTTCTATTATGGGAAGACTAGATTAAAAGGATCAAGAAGAGACTAACAAACACTAAATTGAAGATTGTTGCTATTGTCCAGGCAAGAAAGGAAGTTAGTGTAGACCGAGGGAAATAGAATAATTTCAGAAATAGTTTTAAGTAGCACCAGTGAGACTGTGATGGGGTGGAGGGGAGGAATTTTTTCAAGTATGGCTCTCAGACTAGCGTGAACTAGTACTATTTAGACTACAAAAAGAGAAAACATAGAGAAGGAACAGGTTAGAGAAAGGAGTGGCAGAAGAGAAATCAAGAATTCAGATCAAAGTGGAGAGAAGTTTTTAAATGCCCAAACAAATATAAAACCAAGCAACGATCAACATAACATTTGTTTGTCCAATGTAATACCTTGCTGACTTCCTATTTTAGTATCTTTTAAAATGGGAGTGTTTATTTCTTAACATTTAAAAATCATCTCTTTCTTTTCCAAATCATCCTCTTAAAATATTTGAGTGCTTTTATGTATCGAATTTCAAATAATTTTGATTCTTATTTAGTTGTAATTTTTAAAATCCCTTTGTAGGAGTTCTAACAATATGTATGTTCCTGATTGGATATCCTATAAACTATTGTGAATTCAATTCTTTTGGAGAATATTAATAATTTGTTACTTATGATAGTACACAACTTCTAGGGCTTTGAAAATTTTAAGATGTTTTTGTATAGAGAAAAGAAAAAAAAGGATTTGCAATTAGACACATTGCAGCAAAGGGGGGAAATATCATGATGTTTAAAGACATTTAATCATAAGTTTTTCACAGCATTTCACTTGATGATTGACTGATTTTAAATTCAATAATTTGCTCATTTAATGTTGTGTCAAGGACTCTAAACCCTAAATAAAATGTGTAAAAACAACACAATCTTAAAATTAGCTAACATTTCTTGAGGACTTACCATGTGCCAGATATTGTACAAAGCAATTTATAACCATCCCAATAATAAATTTATTAAGTATTATTATTCTCTTTTAGCAGATAGGGCAATATAAACCAAGTAGGAAAGATAATATACTTGGAAAACAAAAACTGTATATCCCTATTAGAATGAAATTACCTTCCTGTGCTTCTACATGCCAGGAACCAGAACTTTCATGAACCTCAAATTTGGAGGAAGAGTGTCAACTGAAGCTAGCTAGCTTCCAGACCTGAGTTAGGGAGTCATTATAATCTGTCTCCACATCATTATAAAGGAAGTTACATTTTGTCACTTAGGTGTATTGAGTAGTGCTTTTTGATTCAGGGAAGAAAGCCTATTTTAAAGGTCATCATGTCAGTTGTAACATAATCATGTTTTTATTTCCAAAACCTAGGCCTTTGGTCTTAACTGAAGAGGATACTAACTAGGTTAAAACAGTTTAACATTATTTCAGAAATCTTCCAAGAGAAAATGTGGGGGCGAAATATTTAACATGCATTTGTTCTAAAAGGAGGCTGGCTTGTATTTATAGAAAGTGCCCACTTTTGAAAGCAGTATATAATCGCAAAATTATACATTTTTAGCTAAGACACTAAAACCAAACTACATATGTTCTGTTGAAGAAGTCAGTTTCTATTTCATCCATGTTAGATAGATGTTGACAAAAATATCCAGAGGGAAAAAATTGTGGTTCTAACTTGCATAGTGAAAAACAAGACAAATTAAATGGTGTATTAGTACCTTGGAAGATTACCAAATCTATTTTCTTGGATCATTTATAAAAGAATATTGTGCACTTTATCATAGTAAAAGAGTAAAAGGTTTCATTTTCTTTGGGATATCACAACCTTTTTATTTCAAAGTCTAACTCATAGATCATTGATTATTTACTTCCGATACGTAAGAGTCTCAGTACACAGAGCACTGCACATGGAGAGTCAGCATTTTTATCTTTTCTAAGATTCGCTTCAGAATCTAAGTATGATTTTTTTCAGTTGAAGATGTGCTTATCCATATAAACTTTAAGTTTGATTTTTTCACAATTACAGGATCCACGGAGTCCTAAATTTGACATAGTTCTTGCCTTTTTTAAAGTCTAAGCTACATTTTTTTAAACCAGGAAACTACGGATTTATCTTGTATTCAGTAATGTCTAATTAATACAAATATTTCTTGTTATCTTGTTGTTTACCAACATCCACAGGCTTAATCAGCTTCAATGTGTTGTCGCATCACTAGGTAGAAGATACAACTGCTGTCCTGAGACTATAGGACTAGGAACAAAATCAGTGTATTCGCAAATGTAGAAATGATCTTTAAACCTCCCCCACCAACAGCATGAATCAAAACATTTGGTTATCTTCAAACAAATCTTTTGAATTCCTTTTTAGTGGTATGAAGTTTCTGTCATATTTCTTACAGGTCTCTTTCAGTGTTCCGTCTACCTGTTAGAATTCTAAAAAGTTGGGGATTTAGCTTTATCTCTTTGGGTTTTTTTGTTCGTTTTTACATCTAAATAATTTTTCATTTGCACAAGAAAGGACTAGAGACCACACAGAGCCAGCGTATTTTTCTGCTTTGGTATTCCTTTTCATCTTTACCTTGTAGCTCATATCAAAGCTGTAATTGTTTGCTAGCCAGCAAAATCTAATGGCTCCCTCTGGTCAAAAGCTGTCAACAGCAATCTATCCAGCAGTGGGGGCATTGCCTGAAATAGAAAAGCATTGCATATGGTCCTATTCCTTGGTGAGCTACAAACTAGGCAGGGCTTAACAGTTTCAAATACAAAACCATTACTAACTCTACATAGGAAGATCAGGGTCCTAACATCATTCATCGAGACTAGCGTATCCTTACTAGAGAATATCACTTCTGGTTCATTACCATCTATAGGTGAAAGATAAACCAGTCGTTCATTCTGGTTTTTTTTTTCCACTTTGATTTAGCAATGTGGCAATAAGTCTGTTTCTTAGATGTTAGATCATGATTTATTAGGTGTCCAAAAGTAAACCCGTACTCCACAATGGATAAAGAAAACAGGCCTCAAATGATCAGTCCAGATTTCCTGCTAAGTATAAAGACTGCTAAATTCATTAGGGAATCCAACAAAGAAAAACACTACAATATTTAAAAAAAAAAAAAAAAACTCTCCAAAAGCTGTAAAGCAATGTTTAGGAAATTCTGAGATGGGTGATTTGTTTAACATTTGTGTTATCATAATGGCATTGTGTAATCTTACTGACACAGTCCAGTATAATGACTTGAAACATCAAACCAACTATTTAGCCTCATGCTGAGTTTCCCATCCAGGCTAATTAGAATTCTTGTCTTCTTAAAACATTTGCCCTCATGGCGTTCCAATGGTTTTTCCACTTGTGGCCGGGCCTTTTGGGTATTTCTAAATCAGAATGCACTCCATGCTGCTAGCTTTACTTGCCTCTTTATCCCTTCTGTCCTCCTTAGTCCGGATTGCCAGAATTCTGTTAGTAACTCCTCCAGAGAACCCCAAGAAAGAGTTTCTATTATCTCAGTCTAGAGGCATCCAAATTTAAGCAGACTAAAAACAAAGCATTCATCAAGTAATTTCCATATGTTCTAGAGTCCCCTCTCTCCCAACCAGCTTTGTATAATGTGTTATGGAGTGTGGATTGTTCTCAAGTAAAAGTGAAAATCCTCATATATACACATAAGCTATCCACGACTTGATGTAGTTCTGAAAATATATGTCTAATCTTAATTCATCTGAAAGAATCACTCTCTAGGTATAGGCTTTAGGTAATGAGTTGAAGAAGAAAATAGTCTCTGGCCAGGTAGCAGAGGAACCATTATTCATGTGTTCACATTTAGCATCATGAACCGCAGGGTACTATGTCAAAGTAGGAGAGTTGCACAGCCCTGTGGGATCCATTATAAGGCTCCAAAAGCTCCCACCTCCCCAATATATATATATACACACATATATATATACACATCACATATATACATATATCATACATATATCATATGTTTTTATTAAGTTCTTTCTAATTAAAAAATTTCCATGAATTACACTGGTAGGAAATTAAACTCCCAACGTAAATTTTAGATGACTTATTAAGAGCTACCTTGTCCTTTTATGGAAGTCTTCAAAAAAGCATGCACACTTCTACTTCAGAGATTATTATAAACAACTGATGGCAAGTCTTATTGGAACCTGCCGTTGTTTTAATCCCACTAATACATCCCACAACTGAACTAAAAAATGGAAGAAGTTTGAATTCAGTCAGAATTCAAACACATGAGAATGGCTTTGGTTTAGTGAAAGCATGACAACATATTTGGTATTTTGTCTACTTCACTCACACATAAAACTCCAAGGTTCAGTGAACTGGTAGTATGTTTTGTTCATTATAACATCTTCAAGCATTTCTAAGATGTCAGGGGTTTGGCAAGCTCCAAAATTAACTTGCCAAGAACATTTTCCATTAGTATTTACACCCATATGTATTTTCAAGGAAATGGTCCGGGTGTTTCTGATTTAATAAGAGCTATTAAATGTACAAATGGCCCCTTGAATACACTATCCTAAATCACAACTGATTTTTAAGGGAAAAATAAAAAATAATTCATATTTGCCAGTGAGCCCCCAACTTAAAAGATTTGAATTTGTCTAAGCCTTAAATCAAAATATTATTAAATCCTAGAGTTGAATAAAATACATTCTTGCCATGCATAGCATCTATGCAATTTTCTATTCATTTTTCCATCTCTAATCGACCATATCTCACCTAACACCAAAACATTTAAAATACTTTGACGTGTATATGTCAATTTACTACCAATGCTTTCCAGATTGCCTTTAAAATGTTATTTATTTATTTTTTTAGAGAGAAAAAGAGAGTAAGAGGAGGAGGCAGGGAGAGAGAGAGAGAGAGAGAGAGAGAGAGAGAGAGAATCCTAAGCAGGCTCTGCACTGTCAGCACAGAACTGGTTTGGGGCTCAATCTCACGAACCAGATCATGAACTGAACCAAAACCAAGAGTTGGACACTTAACTGACTGAGCCACCCAGACACCCCTGGATTGCCTTTTATTTTAAGTAATCTAACTTGGTGGCAATAGTATTTATTCACCAAGAAGGCCATAATTCAGGGTGCTGAAAAAAAAATACCAAAAATTAGGTGGAATTGTATGTGATCTTCCCCTAAACACTAACATATAACATGTTAAGTAATAGATTAAATACAGTGCATGACAATGTGTAAGTATGTGTCAGCTTACTATTATATTTTGAACTCAATAAAGCATTAATATCTAGAATATTAAGGCATTAGCACCTACTATAATAATCCTGAAGCCAATATTTATGAAACTTTGTACCATCTATCTCATGTTTCATGAGGGCTATTTGCCTCTATTGTAATAAGCTAAATGCCAGATCTCTGAAATTTCTAACCCTTTAAACTTGAGAATCTTTTTCATGTGGAAAGGATGTTATTTGGATCAATCTGTGTTCATCTAAGGAACAACAGATTTCAACTGACTCCATTTAGACTCTTTTCAGGGAAGAGAACTTACAGGCTTCCAGAAGATCAGGGAGAGAAGTGAGGTGAGATGATGTTGATATGTTAGCTGCTATATTTGTTTCTTGACACTTTTCAGCATCTCTCTGTAAACGTTTTTCTTTTGGTTTTGTTTTACTTGGAGAAGCACTGGACATGACTTTTTCTTTATGACCTATGACAATGCTTTTTAAACTGAGAGAGATTCCCCCTGGAAAACATACTTTCTGAGGGAGAAGCAGGTATGAATGGTGTTGTCACTTTCTAGCTGCATTTCTGAACTTTCATAAATACTCTTTGCTAAAATGGTGTGTCTGAGGACACACTTGCAGATAAGATGTTATGCCATTCCCCCCTTTTAGCTGAAGCATAGTTGACATACAATATTACATTAGTTTCAGGTATACAACGTAACAGATCAATAATTGTATACACTATGAAATGCTCATCATGATAAGTGTAACATCTGTCACTAAAGTCACTGAAATACTATTGGCTATAAATTCCCTGTGTGGGACTTTACATCCCCATGATTAATTTATTTTATAACTGGAAGTTTGTACTTCTTAATCCTCTTCGCTCATTTTGCCCATCCCCCACCCTCTCCTCTCTAGCAGCCACCAGTTTGTTTTCTGAGTCTCTTTCTGTTTTTTGTTTTTTTGTTCATTTGGGTTTTTTTTTTTGGATTTCACATATAAGATGCATCATATGACGTTTGTTTTTTTCTAACTTATTTCATTTAGCACAATATCCTGTAGGTCTATCAATATTGTTGAAAATGGCAAGATCTCATTATTTTTTATGGCTGAGTAATAGTCCATATTCTGTGTGCTGTTGTGTGGCTTATGTCTTGTGTGTGCATGTATTTTTTCCATATGTGGTCTGTGTGGTTATGTGTTGCATGTGCTCTATGTGTGATGCATGAGGGGGGTATGTAGTGTATAAGTTCTGTGTTAGTGTATGTGTAGTGTATGGTTTGGTGTATGTGATGTGTGTATGTGTGTGTGTATGTGTGTGCACACGTGTGTGTGGCATAAACTTGGTACAATGTATTGTGTATGGTGTGTCTTAGTGAGTGTGGTTTATTTGTGCTGGATGTATGTGTGATGTGTGTGTAGTGTGTGCCTGGTGTATTTGTGTTGTTTAGAGGCACAGATCTGTTATTTATGTGATGTTTGTATAGTATGGGTGTCAAGAAACATCATCCTTTCATTAACTTATAAGTGATTTTGAACATATGCGTATAAACACTTGGATAAAGACATGTGCTTTCATCCATGAAACTACACCACACTTAGAGCACTTCTCAAATAACATCTTCTCTTCATTATAAGAAAATAATTTTTAAAGTATGTGTTTAAGCATTAGGGAAGATGATGTGCTTAAGTCATTGAAGTTACACTGTTTTAAATGACACTGCCTTCTTTTTCCATTCATCTATTGATGAACACTTACATTGCTTCCATATCTTGGCTATTGTAAATAATATTGTAGTAAACATAGAGTTGCATATATGTTTTCAAATTAATATTTCCATTTTTTGGTAAATATCTAATAGCATGGTATTTCTAGTTTTAATTTTTTTGAGGAGTCTCATACTACCATTTCATGGTGACTGCACCAGTTTACATTTCTACCAATAATGCATGAAGGTTCTCTTTTTTCTATATCCTCACCAACATGTATTATTTTTTGTCTTTTTAATACTAGTCATTTTGATTGGTATGAGTTGATATCTCACTGTGGTATTGGTTTGCATTTTCCTAATAATTTGTGATGTTGATACTCTTTCTATGTATCTGTTGACCATCTGTAAGTTTCTTTTGAACTAGAAAAAATTCCAAATAGTCAAGGCAATCTTGAGATCGAAGAACAAAGCTTGAGGTATCACAATCCCAGATTTCAAACTATATTGCAAAGCTATAGTAATTAAAATAGTATGGTACTGGCACAAAAATAGGCACATAGATCAATAGAACAGGGATCCCAGAAATTAACTCATGCCTAGATGATCAATTAATCTATGACAAAAAAGGCAAGGATATACAATGGAGTAAAGACAGTCTCCTCAATAAAAGTTTCCTAGAAAAACTGAACAGCTATATACAAAAAAGAGATTGGATCACTTTCTTACACAATACACAAAAGTAAATTCAAAGTGGGTTAAAGACCTAAATGTAAGATCTGAAACAATAAATCTCCTAAAAGAAAACTCTGGGACGTCAACCTTAGTAACAATTTTTTGGATCTGTCTCAAGCAGGTGAAAAAAAAAAGGAAAATAAACAATGGGGCTACTACCAGTTTGATACCTAAAAAGCTTTTGCACAGTGATGGAAATCATCAACCAAATAAAAGGAAACCTACTGAATGGGAGAAGATATTCAAAAATGACATATTTGATAATGAGTTCATATCTAAAACATATAAAGAAATCGTCAAACTCAACAGCAGAAAGAAAATAATCCAATTTGATATGGACACAAGACCAGAATAGATATTTTCTGAAGAAGGTGTTATGCCAGTTCTCTCTTAAAACCCCATCATCCTCTTCTGTTTATGCTCACACATTTTCAATTCTTTTATGATTCATTTGGCATTATTTGTAAAAATCCCCAGTGTGCCAAACAAAGAAACCATGAAACGAACTGTTGCCTGAGAAACTTCCTTTAACTCCAGACACTTGAATGAAAACTAGGAAACTTGATAGCTCTTGGAAAAGCCTAATTTTAAACTTCCCCGAAGTTGAAGATGTACATGACTTTGATGATGCGGTAACAAATGCCTTTACAATTCAAGTGGTTTCCAGTGTTTGCTTTCAACAAAATTAAAGGAGGATCTAATTGAATTGTCAGCTAATAAATCATTAAAAGTAATTTGGTTAAAAGATCACAATATAATTTTGGCATACAACACAGAAGGAGTTTAAATAATTGAGTGATATATCTCCACTAGAATAATTATCATTCCCATTTATTTTTTAAGATATGAAATGTGTTTCTAACTGCTGACATTTATTACAATGAAAAAGAAGAGTGAATTTGAGGCTAAATCCTGGTTGATTCTTGAAATAAGTTATATTAAACCATGTCTGCATAAAATAAAGTAAATGCCCATTCATCTCATTAGAATGAATAAAATTTGTTTAATAATTATCTATCACATCTTCATTATATTGATTGTGTATTAATGATAATTCTATAAAACTAAAAATAAATAGTGCTTGCTTTAGCAGAATATAGATGAAAATTAAAATAATAGAGAAGATTAGCATGCAGTATGCAAAGCAGACATCCAAATTCATGAAGTGTGCCATAAACAAACAAATTCCCTGAAAATAAGTAATAAATTCAATTTTTTTTAATTCAGAGTTTACAATATTTTTAAATTGTTGGTGAATATGGATCTATTCTACTATTTCTTTTGCTTGTCCAGAATAAAGAAATAAGTCTTAAGAGAAATAATTTGAATGATACATATGTCATTAAACTATCTATCAATTTTATGATTTTGGTGAGATAGTTTAGACCCTTGCTTTAATAATGATATTAATGAGTTTTTAAAAGTTGACGTGTATGAAACTAAAAAGTTAAGGATAATTTTGAAAAGAAAATACCTACAATTCTAGCAAACTTGACAAATACATTTTCAATTATTTTTGTCCTCTAGTCTGTGTATTATTTTTACAAAATCTATTTTAAAGAAACCTAATCCTGATTTTTGTTATTAGAAATATCTCAAGGGAAAATGTACAACAGAGAGATCATTTATGTTAACAAATGTGGTGGATAATTTTAGCATCATTATGGGCAGCTCAATCAGATATTATGTCACTTCTGCTACAATATAATGTGAGGTATATGATTTCACCAATGATTTTTCTAGTCAAAAATGTCCTCATTTGAATCCATCAAGCTTTTGTGTTTAGCTTGCTTGTGTTTAGTCACTGAAAATATGGCAGAAAGAGCAATAAGCTAAAAGACATTTAGAGGAAGCAAGCAGACAAAATCAGAAAGGGATGTCCTTTTGGACAACTGTCCCATTCAGGTCAATAAATCAGTGTTAATTAAAAGCATATCTCATTAATGAAAGTCTGGGAGTGCCCAAAGTGAGAATGCAACTTTACTAGAAGATAAAAATGGCATCTCAAATTACTGAGGAAAATTTAAGCTTTGTAATACGTAAGATTGTGTAATGAGGTCTCTGTAGAGAAAATTGATTTGGGTCTAGTCCTCCCATCATATGACAGGATAACTTCTAAATGGCTTAAAGAGTTTTTTTTAAAATCGCTCCTAAAAATTATTTTCAAGTAATACAACTGGTATGTTACACTATAAATCTAGAATGGAGAAAATTGTCCATATTAGGACTAAATTTATAAATTTATGAATTTATAAATATATATATATAGAACTCACCACTGAAAAATAGAAATGACAAATGAAAAACCAAAACAAGAGTGATTTGTACACAGATAAGAGAAATCCACTGACTATATTAAGATCTAAAAACAAAAAAAACCCCCAGTGCTATAGAAAAATGAGGAAAATATTCAGGTAGCTCAAAGAGAACAGAAATATAAATGCCCTAAAAATACTGAAAGATGTTCTGCTTTGCTCATAATAAGAAATTGCAAATTAAAACCACTCTGAGATCCCATTTCTCACATATTGTATTGGCTAACATCCAAAAGTTTGGCAATACCCTCTGTGGATGAAAATAAATAAAACATTCTCCTATATTGGTAATGGGAATGCAAAATGTTAAAACCACTTTGGAAGGAAATTCAGTAATTACCAGCAATATTTTTGCATTTGTTTTGTTACCCAGTAATACTACTTCTAAGAACATCTCCCAAAGATACACTAAGAAAAATATGAAAAATAAAATGATATGTAAAATCTATTTATGGTAGCAATACCTGAAAAATAATGCCTGGGGTAAAACCAGATGTGCATCAGTAAGGGACTTGGATTAATTGAATACACACAATGAAGTAACACAATAGAGTTCTAGGTAATACTAATACTAACATGACAAAAGTAATACATCTATAAACTACTGAGGATTTTCCTCCAGTATTTATTGTGAAATAAAGAAAACTAGATGGAGAAAGTGGGCATAATATGCTATTGTGTACCTAAGAATGGTACAACATATGCAACATGATGAGTATGAATAGGAATATGTTAAATATAAGCAAACACACTATGTGTTAATATATACTTATGTACATAGCTTATTGTAAAAGCTAGAAAAAGAATTTTATTTATTTTTATTTTTTTAAGTTTTTAAAAAATATTTTGAGAGAGGCAGAGATAACATAAGCAGGGGAGGGGTAGAGACAGAGGGAGAGAGAGAATCCCAAGCAGGCTCTACACTGTCAGCACAGAGTTCCAACACGGGGCTCAGATACACAAAACCATGAGATCATGACCTGTATCAAAATCAAGAGTCGGACACTTAACCAACTGAGCGCTCCTAAAAATTATTTTCAAATTATAGAACATGAGGATATTTACAGAAATAAAAAAGAAGAGGGCGAAGAGGACAGAAATACCAGCTAGACTTATTCAAATATGCTGTTTCGTGGGGTTTTTTTTAGAATCATCTAAATATTCTGCATAATTGTAAAATAAAATGTATTTAAAAGGGGGAAATTGCATTAGCAAAACCTGAAATCAAATTGAAACAAATGAAACTATGTATTGAATTGATGGTATAAACACACAGAGTGGAATTAGTCAAAGTGCCTTTAAGACACATTAATTTTACTGGGCATCCCTGTGCATGTAAAGCAAGGACAAAAACAATTTCAAAAATAAAACTGCTTTCAGTATAGATTTTGTTAGTATCTAATGATACTGTTAGTCTGATACACAGACAGACACAGTTATCCTATTTCCGTACTTCATAGAGGTTAGACATTTTTGGTCAGAAAAGGTTTTATGGAGATATAGGCAAATGTGATAGATTAAGAGGTTTAAAGATCATCAGATAAAAATGAAAAAAGATTTAGAAACATTGATACCAAAAGCAATGCTTTATCTGGAATTAGGTGCTGATTACAGCAACTTTAGGTTTAATGATGATCATTTAAATATAATCTGTGTATCAAAGAGTCAAAAAAAGCAATGGAAGGTGAAAAAATGGAGATAAAGGTATAATACAGAAATAGAGAAGTAAAAATATACTCTGATAAAAATGGATCATAAAACAGTATGTACAGTAAAACTACATTTCAGAAAAAAATAAGATATTTATACTTAGAAACTAAATCTGGACATGAGTGGACTTGTATGTTTGAGGTTGGGAGAATGTTCATATTGTTGTTGCTGCTTCTATTTTCTAATTTTCTACACTGGATATTTACTGTCTCAATAAGAATAGGTTATTTTTATTTAAGAAATAAAATCAAAATTCATTTTTTCTACCCTTGAACCAGGTGATAGTTCTCTTATTAAATCTGAATGTAAAACACTATAAAGTTTTAAATTATTCCCCATTTCTCTTTGTTATATTTGAAAATGTTAATACTCTGTAGGGTTTTTTTTTTTAATTTTTTTTTTTGAGAGAGAGAGAGACAGCACGAATAGGGAAGGGTCAGAGAGAAAGGGAGCTACAGAATCCTAAGACAGGCTCCAGGCTCTGAGCTAGCTGTCAGCACAGAGCCGGACATGGGGCTCGAACCCATGAACTGTGAGATCATGACCTCAGCAGAAGCCAGATGCTCAACCCACTGAGCCTCCCAGTGCCCCTTCTCTGTATGTTTTAAAAGAATAATGCAGAAGAAACAATGTAAATCTAACTGAATTAAAACCACAGCCTTTATCACTTATTCCTTCACAAATTTAAATATCTAAAATTTCTCAAACTACTCCTCATTCAAAGACTGGTTTTCCCAAAGTTGAGTTTCTCTTCTACCACTTGCCACTTAAAAGCTATATTTGATTTTAGTCACATAATTTTTCTTCAGGCGCATAACTAGTGAAGAAAATGGGATTTTATTTCTGCCTTTAGTTTTCTTTACAAAATAGGAAATACATTGTTTTCTTTTATGTAATTATGGAAAAGATCTCCATCATTGTTAATTGATTTTTTTCAAGTATTTTTATGCAATTGTTACTAGAAAGACATATTCAGCAATCCAGACTATGCATTACCTTACTAGTCCAGTACAATCTCTTACTGTGGTCTCTTCTATATATTGTAAGCTAATTGACAAAAGTATGAGAATAATTGATGGGGATTTTACATGGTCCAGAGATCTAAGTATCAAAAAAGGTAAGGTTTTTCTGCAGAAAGAGAGGGTATGCTTTTCTTTCCTACAGTTCCTTCTTTCAATATATTTTTATTAACATTATATACTAATTATATCTATAATTTTTTACCCATACCTTTCATAGCCTTCTTCTTGAGTGTCCCTTTCAAATTATAGTCAAAACTGGAAAAAAAACCAGATGTATTTATTATGGTGATCCTTAGAAGAAGGATGTGTAAAAGAATTTTCCCTACCAGCCCTTGGGCAGACTGACAATATATCTTTAGTCAAAAAAAGTAATAGTTCTCTCTTATCCCTTTTCTCACCCTAGTAAACAACAGCTCTTGGTTCTTTTAGGACCAGCAGCATTCATTGACAGCAGTAGTAACTAACTTCAGCATATGTTATTGGAATTTCATTCTGCTTAGGGCTTCTGCATGTTTGGAAAACTATTAGTTTTGGGTATTGTGATTAGATGAGGGTCAGTTTGGCCATAACTTTTTTATGGAGACTTTGATAGTCCAGGTTTACTACTTACTAACCTGTTCTGAAATGAAGTTTGTATCCTTTATAAGAATCACATCTTAGAAAAAAGAGTGATCCTTATAAAAACAAGGCAAGTGATTTTAATAAAGGGGCTACAAAAAAGGGAAGCTATAACCTGCTCCCCCTTTTCACTCTGGCCCCATCTGTTGTAAATGAATAAAGGCACAAATTGGGTTTTATGCTGAACACTTAAAAGTCAGTAGTGGTTTAAGGTTATAAGCAAATGAAAACCAGAAGGAGACTTGGAAGTTAAGTGAACCTATGTACTTGAAGATACACATTTCTACCAGGTAACTGTAGCGAGAAAAATGGCCAGGATAAAGCTGGCAAGTTTGAGAAAGACTACTCCAATATTCCCAATCCCTTTGTCCTCTGGAGGCAACCTGTGAAGAAATCTTCTTGAGTCTGGGCCAAATTAAAATTAAAAGATAATAGAAAAAAAGTAACAAGCTAAATTAGTTCACTTACTGATTTCATTCTTTGTTTAAGAAACATTTTTATGATTTTTGTTGTTAAAATGCCATTTCTTTTGTGAAATGATTATACTTAGAGGTCATATTACTGTTGTTTTTATCATGCTCATTTATCTAAAATACAAAAATTAGTAACTCTCTACAGATCAATAATTAGTTTTGAAATTGTACTGATAAGTAATATGGAACAGAGAACTGTACATTTGATTCATTTTGCTCACATAAAGCACTTTATAAAGTGCTTTACCCCACAGGATATGGTGTCCTGCCCTCTCCAACATACCTGGTTGGGGAAGTAGACTAAGATATGAAATATAAGGCATGAAGAATTGAAGAGCTTAGCATTGAGAAACTCAAGAACAGTAAAGGAAATTCATTTAAGGGTACCCTTCCTTCACCTGAAGCCTCTATTTTATAAATCCCCACACTTTTGAAGGGCCTTACTAATTCAATATTTGTCTCCTTTGTTAAGTCTTCTGGGTTGCCCCTTTTAGGCTAAGATCTAAGTCTCTCTTTCACTAGTATGTCTTCATAAGGAGTACATGCTCTTTAAAAACTGCCCGGCTCAAAATAGACTTTTATAAACTCAAATGTTAGCTGAGCTGGACTGAGTTTATCTTACTTATTCTGCTTATTTGGCTTTTGATTACAATTACCATAGGTTTTTCCTATGTCTCATCTCATTTGGGAAGAAGAAGCTGGTTCTATGCAGTAATTCTGGGCTCTTTTTGTTTGGCTTGTCTGCCAAGATAGAAGCGAGGCCTCCCAAGTTCATAAGGTGAACTAGGATCAGATTACTAAATTCTGACCTAATGCTTTTTTCCTACTGACTTAGAATAATGAAAAAAAATGCACTCACTTTGTATTATGAATATTCATGTGGCATCCCAGTTCTTAAAGGAGCTCCTATCAAATACATAAAATACTTTTTACAATGAGAAAGAGAGAGAAAAAACTGGAAAAGAAAAGTTATTCCTTTAAGAACTGACTGTTGTATTCCTCAGAGAATGTGTTCTCACTGTTTAGCAAATGTCTCCTAGGTATGGAAACAGAAAAACCATCTACAGAAATTACTTCCATTTATAGAGAATTTGCATCCCAAGAAAATAAATTTTACCAAAACCTTTGTTTCTGGAAGGTAAAGTAACACAGTGGTTAAGTTCTAATCGTGGCCTCTTTCTGGTTCTTTTGTATTCTTAGTACCTTCTTCTCTAGCTCTAGGCCCTGGAGCCATATTTGGTGGCCAGAGCTTTCCCTGCCACCTTACTTGGATGCTTTTTCTTATCTGTGTCTAAATTCAAGACTTCTTTTATGATACAGAGGCTGAAGGCCACATAGTGGTTTCCCCTCCTTTTTTTTTTCTTTTTTTAAGAAAATGATCTTAGCTGTAATAGTCCAGTTCAGATAAGGAGAGACCTTATAGTTTACTAATGACTAGAAAGACTTAAGTAAAGGAATTTTACGAGCATATAAATTAATCAAGGAATCACCTAAATATATATAAAAAAAAGAAATTCACCAAGTGGAAGAAGAATCTACGTGGTATGTCAGGGAAGATGTTCTGATTGAGATCAAGTTTGGATTAGCACCAGAGAAATGTTGATATAGCCTGGAAAAGCCAAGAGCTTTGAGGAGGTCAGAGGAAGACTGTAGCATGTCATCTCGGCTATTTCCTTAATTTCACTATTGTAGATAATGCTGCTATAAACATCGGGGTGTGTGTATGCCTTTGAAGTAGTGTTTTGTATTCTATGGGTAAATACCTAGTAGTGCAATTGCTGGATGGTAGGATAGTTCTATTTTTAACTTTTTGCAGAAATTCCATACTGTTTTATACAATGGCTACACCAATTTTCATTCCTACCAACAGTGTATGAGGGTTCCTTTTTTTCCACATTCTCAAAATTTGTTGCTTCTTACATTTTTTATTTTAGCCATTCTTACAGCTGTGAGGGGAAATCTCATTGTAGTTTTCATTTGCATTTCCTTTATCATCATCAATGTACATATATTCATGTGACTACTGGCCACTTGTATGTCTTCTTTAGAGAAATATCTGTTCGTGTCTTTTGCCCATTTTTTAATTGGATTATTTGTTTATGGGATATTGAGGTGTAACAGTTATTTATATATTTGAATACTAACCCTTTCTCAAATATGTCATTTGCAAATAGCTTACCCCATTCAGTAGGTAGCCTTTTAATTTCGTTGATTGTTTCCTTTGCTATACAGAAATTTTTATTTTGATTTAGTCCCAATCATTTATTTTTGCTTTTATTTACTTGCTTCAGGAGATATACCTAGAAAATGTCAGAGAGATTACTACTGACTGTGCCCTCTTCAAGTGTTTTAATGGTTTCAAGTCTCACACTTATGTCTTTAATATATTTTGAGTTCATTTTTGTGTACGGTGAAAGAAAGTGGTCCAGTTTCAATCTTTAGCATGTGGCTCTTCAATTTTCTCAACACCATTTGTTGAAGAGACTGTCTTGGGGCGCCTGGGTGGCTCAGTCGGTTAAGCCTCCGACTTCGGCTCAGGTCAGATCTCACGTTCGTGGGCCCGACCCCCGTGTCGGGCTCTGTGCTGACAGCTAGCTCAGAGCCTGGAGCTGCTTCCGGTTCTGTGTCTCCTTCTCTCTCTGCCCCTCCCCCTCTCATGCTGTCTCTCTCTGTATCAAAAATAAAAATAAAATATTTAAAAAAAAAAGAAGAAGAAGAGACTGTCTTTTTTCCATTGGATATTCTTTCCTGCTTTGTTGAGGATGTGGGGAGAGTATTGCGGAGAAGCAAGAGGAGAATCTTAGAGACTGATTGGAAGACTCGTATACAAAAATTAATAGCTTGAACTAGAGTGGTAGTAGTGGAAATGAAGCAAATTGAGTAAATTCTAGCTATAATTTGGAGAAAGCATCTTCCAGACTATGAAATTCAAAATTGTAAGAGTCCCAGAGTTTATTATGTTAACTTACTTATGTCACATGAGACTGATGTATACAATCCGAATGCTAAATTTTCAAGAAAGAAGATCGCCTATATCTTACCTATCAGAATAGTGTATCAATGTATGGGGGAAAATACAACTTAGGAAGCAAAAAAAAACAAAAACAAACTCAGTTGAGTGGAAGGCAGATTAGTGTTATGTAGGCTCTGCCAATGTTGGCTTTCAGTTTTTTTAAATGTTTATAGGCACACAAGTCCATTTTGGTGGATGTAAAATATACATTCT
Organism: Suricata suricatta; assembly: GCF_006229205.1. Lineage (NCBI taxonomy): Eukaryota > Metazoa > Chordata > Mammalia > Carnivora > Herpestidae > Suricata > Suricata suricatta. The sequence continues at coordinate 71,729,774 of NC_043701.1, read as the reverse complement.
GGTCACAATGATCATCTTTTCATTTGTGAATCATTCTTTCTCTCTTGGAGAGCATGTCTATCTGTGGACCATTTATGATATGAGTCACAATGCCCCATTTAGAGCTCAACTTTTAGAATATAATATTTTCATTATAGATATGCCACATAGAAAATATCCCTGGTTAATATATCCTGGTAGAATCCTCCTTGTTTTTAATAAACATCCACCTCTCATTTAGTATATTCACTTAAAAATAAAAATAGGAAAAATAGTTTTCATGACCCCAGTAACACCTGGTAAGTTAACAACAAAAAAAGATACTCAGAAAAACTTGAATTACTTTTCCAATACAATGGGCAGAACTCAGAATCTAATGTGGATGTCTTAAAGAATACTGTAAATGTCAGGAAGGGGAATGTTGCTGGAACCAAGAGTGACCATGTTAATGGAATATAAAACAACTATGTTTTTAATAACTATATTACTTGCTTAGTGATCAAAAAATAATGTTTTAGGTATTTTGTATCCTAACATGGTAGTATACTTTTACACAAAAGTGTTTTTGCTATGTTGCAATTAAAAGATATTGGATAAGAATTTCAGTGCATCATGTAGTTCATTAAAGCTTTTCCAATTTAAATAATAGAAAATGGATCCTCTAATAGGCAGAATAATATTTCTCAAATATACAAGTTCTACTAGCTGGAACCTGTAAATGCTACCTTATTTGTAAAAAGGATGCTTGCAAATGTGATTAAGTTAATGCTTTTGAGATAAGGAGATTACCCTGGAGTATCTGGGTGGATCCTAAATGAAATCACATGTATGCTTATCAAAAGGAGACAGAAGGAAGTTAGACACACCAGAGAGAAAAATGTTATGATTGCTGACAGCCACCAGCAGCCTAAAGCGGCAAGAAACAGATTCTCCCCCTGGAGTCTCTAGAGAGAGCTGGACTCTGCCAACACCCTATTTTTGGCCCAGAAATACTGATTTCAGGCTTCTGGCTTCCAGAACTGTGAGAGAACCAATTCTTTTGTTTCCAGCCACTCAGTTGGTGGTAATTTGTTATAGCAGCCACAGGAAACTAATACAGGTCCCCAGTCAGCATTTTTGTAAAGAATCTCTGAATTTTCAGAAATGGATTTCTGATGTTAAGTAAATGATGTGATGTATGTATTTCCAAGTTTTTTGGATGAAAACATACTTCTGAAACATATATACTTTATATACATCCTCTTTTGTGGCAAACGTTAACCGCAAATGCTTACTCCACATCCACGAATGAACTGACACTCTTCTCTCTCCTGTTGTGACCACTTGCTCAAACTTTTGATCCAGCATTTCTCCAGGCTTCTGTCTCTGTCCCATCTCATTATCATCATCTGCTACCTCAAATGACCTGCCTGGAGGCAGAGGATGTTGTATATTGAAAGTCAAAGTTTTAGGCTATTTTGAAAGAAATCTAGTCACAAATTACCTATGGCTTGATGAGAATAAAGCACTTACATTATTGATTATGTTTCGTAATAACCAAAGTGTCAGTGAAAGAGAGTAGTCCCATTTTGCTGAACTGTAGAGGTACAATATAATTTTCAATAAGTTAAAAATGTGATCATCTTACAAATACAGAATGAATGCATATCAGAAATGTTATTTGTGTCTGTTTCCCCCCTCAGCTCATGGCTGACCTGAGTCCTTCTTGACTCTTGCTGGTTTGATATAGTTCTGAAACTCAGCTGACTCCCATCTGGTTTTGGCCTGTCCATATGTAACGTCTACTGGTAACTGCTCTGCTCTGGGGATAACTCACAGAACTCTTGCTACATTTGAAGTTATTTTTTCTACCTGATAAAGATCAGCTGTCTTTTAAATAAATAAAGTTAATTTGTGTTGCTATGGATAGGATTCATTTGCATTGCTTTCAGGTAAGGTTCCTTTACAAGTGCTATCACTGTTCTACAGTTAACCTCACCCCCCACAGAGCTGTAAAATAGTCTAATCAATAGAAAGGCACACCCCTATATGATCAGATAATCTCTGGAAGGCCAACTAGACACCACCTGGCACTTGATGGAAAGGATATTCAGTAATCTCCTTGGTAAATAGTCTCAAGCAATATTGATTTATTGTGCTGCTATCTCTGATTAAATATTGACTTTGAGTATTATCACTCACTCTTATCACCACTCCTGGCCTATTTGTTTTTGGCTAATTATGCTTGCAACTCCCATGGTTGGCAGAGATTCAGGACTTTCCTACCTCAAAGTGTGAGCCCAGCCTCTTACTGGATCCAGACAGTATATCCCTCCTCACCTCAAATCAGAGATCCCATTCCTGACTGTAACGAACATCTTCCTAAGGATAATAGACAGTAGGTAAATCCCAGTCCCCCACATTATGGCCTCGTTTTTCCCCAGGGACCTGACAAGGCAACCACCATTAGCAAGGTATTCTGAGTAGCCTCAGCATGACAGCAAGGCAGCAGGTACAAGGCAGCCCGTCCTGGGATGTCCTCATGAGATGCAACAGGAATAGAACATTCCATCATCGAGGGAGCCCTTCCGAGTTCCATCATCATTAGGAAGCAGCAAAGGAAGCCAAGGTTGATATTTTAAATGACAGGAGAGCAGAGGTAACCTCTCCTCACATCAGATAGAATACTACTTTGAAATACCGTAGGTTAAAAAGAAAAGAAAAGACGAATTTGTTTAATGGCCATAGTCTAGTGAAGGCCAGCTTATAGATATGGCTTATACACTAACAGGAAGAAATGTATTTGAGTAATAGTCTCCAAAAAGAGGATGCTTTTGCCATTTGAGTGAATGATTCCACTAACTAAATCATAGAATCAAAAAGAAAAAAAATAGTTTATAAATCTTAATGAGTAATAATATTAATATCCAAATTGACATTACCACTTACTTTCTACATGATGTTGGGCAAGTTTTGTAGTCTTTGTAAGCTCAATTGTTTTATCTTTAAAATGGGCATTTAGTCATAGGATTAGTTGATACACATGAAGTATATAGAACACAATCTAGAATACTGCAAACAAATACCGTTAGTCACTGCTGCTATACTTCTACTACTACTATAACAAATATTATTTTATATTACCATGGCATTTAGTATTTTCTTGAAATAATGGAATTTTGAAGAAGAAACCTACTTTTATCAAGCGGTTAAAGCAGATGTATCCTGCGGCACGTGGGTGGCTCGGTTGGTTAAACATCTAACTTCAACTCAGGTCGTGATCTGATGGTTCATGACTTTGAGCCCTGCACGGGACTCTGTGCTGACAGCTCAAGGCCTGAACCTGCTTTGGACTCTGCAGCTCCCTCTCTCTTTGTCCCTCCCCCACTCATGCTCTAAGTCTCTCTTTCTCTCTGTCTCAAAAATAAATAAACATTACAAAAAAGCATATTTCTCCCATCAGAAATAAGGTGTCAGATCTATTTAAAAATGATAAGACTTTATTATACCATGGACAGGGTTTCTTTTTTTCTTTTTTAATTTTATGTAGGGCTTGAACTCAGAGCCCTGAGATCAAGAGTTGTGTGCTCTACTGACTGTGACAGCAAGGTGGCCCAACATATCATACACAATTAAATGGCAAAATGCTTAACATGAAATTTAGATTATAATAATGAGATGCTAAAAAGTTCATGCTTTGGAGGCATCTCTATTCGTACATAAGTGATTTTAAGAAGTCTATTGAAAACCATACTTGATTTTCTTCTACCATAAAAACTTATAATGGAAGCACTTCTCCTGCCTGAGGACAATAAATAATTGATAACTGTAAGTTTCTAGAATACCACAGAAAGAATGATTATTAATGAAAGAAATAGATTATGCTCTTTGTTGTTTAACTTTTAGAAAATATCTTTAGGGGTGCCTGGGTGGCTCAGTTGGTTAGGCTTCCGACTTCGGCTCAGGTCATGATCTCACAGTTCGTGGGTTTAAGCCCCACATTGGGCTCTGTGCTGACAGCTCAGAGCCTGAAGCCTGCTTTGGATTCTGTGTCTCCCTCTCTCTCTGACCCTCCCCTGCTCACACTGCCTCTCTCTGTCTCTCAAAAATAAGTAAAAAACATTTAAAAAATTAAGAAAAGAAAATATCTTTATGTTTTGGTACTGTTATGCAAGACAGAAAGAAATATGTTGAGGGAGAAAATAGATGTAAAAATTATTAAAGTAATTAGACCATTTAATAGATTCAATTAATAATTATGCAGTATTAGAGATAACACTTCATTTGGTTTCCAACCCATTAGTAATGACCTAGTTTGGTTACTCCCTCTTGCCCTTCTGTTTCATTCATTTTTTCTCACATGGGCTTATGCTTTCAATACTGGCAAAGTGACTTCTTTTCCTAATTTTCATGCTACCTGTATAGAAAAAGTATCTGAATTTGGACACTGGTATTTGTCATGCACAAAGTTTCACCATTTAATTTTTTAAAGATTTCTTTTTCTTTTCTTTTATCTTTTTTGGTTAATCTTTTGAAACCTTTCTGTGCTCCCTCAAGTGCTTCTGACTTGCCCATGTGTCACTGATTTCATCACAGTAGTTTCAGAATTGTAATTTTTACCTAAGTCATTGGAATAGGTAACACACACACACACACACACACACACACACACACACACACACCATAAAACAAAAACAAAAACTGGGGTGTCCGGGTGGTTCAGGTAGCTAACTGTCTGACTCTTGATTTGGGCTCAGGTCATGATTTCATGGGTTGTGAGTTTACACTCTGCACTGGGGTCTCTGCTGAGCGCATATGGATCCTGCTTGGGATTCTCTCTCTACACTTCCTGTGTGATCTTTTTCTCTGTGTCTCTTTCTCAAAAATAAACAAACATTAGAAACCCCACCAAGAATTAATGTACAGATGTGATATGATTTCTTATATTGATTTGATTTTAAGAATCAGTTTGACTGTGAATTTCATTTGTGCTAACCACTTGCCATGTAAAACCACCCAGACCTCTGTCTTCCTTTCACCAGGTTCCTAGAGGTAAGTAATAGTAAGTGTGTACCACAACCAAACTGTGCCATTCAGAGCCTGGAGAGAACATATGATAATAGCTTTCTGGAAGAGATTTTCCAGTGGCCTACTCAAGAAGGGGGTCTAATTTGTAGTGCTCGTATTGCGAGGGACTTTATATACAGTATTTTCGTTTTCAGAGTAATTCTCTAAATTATATAACTATGCTTATTTTAGAAATAAGTAATTTCATTGCTACTGCTAAATCTGAATTTAGAGTCTGTGTTGGTTTCATCCCACCAAGATACTCCCTGTCATGCAGCGACACATAAGGAAGTGCAAAGAGATCAAATGGATCATCTGTCAAAAGCCAAAAAATTAGAGATATGTGGAATAGCAGAATACCTACTGGATAGTGACTAGTATTGTAATTGAGTGGTAATGATCAAGAAATTTGAAAAAAAATTTAAATAGAATGCTAAATCTCTACAATAATCCCTGCCATGTCTAACTAAAACAGTGCCAAGACCAAACATGTTACTTATGTCAAATGATATAAGGAAGAGTTATATGTTTTACTTATTTATTCAAATGTTCAGTCTTCTTTATTAAAACATCACATTATCAGCCTAAAAAAACAGGCAAACTGAGAGGTCATAATTTCCTTTAAAATCTCAGAAGGATTTGAGTATAAACACACTCACACACACACATGCGTGCATATGGACATGCCCCTGATTCATTATCACTGAAACTCGGGTTATCCCTGCATATTTCAAACATTATCTTTCTGGACATGCTATCAATATTCCTCCCTCTTGAGAGAAATTCAGTGTATCAGTTCATTTTCATTGAAGTTTCAACTTCAGCATTTATTGACTGCATCGGAATTGCATGTGTTTGGTTATGATGACTGAATAATACTATCTGGTGATCCAAAAGCTGCATTTCCAAATTGCTGATATGGAGAAGCAGAATTTCATTTTGCTCTTGAGCTCTGTGCTATTGTCAACTATTTTCCTTCATTTGTTTGGAGCTTTTCATTAACTCGATCATTCATTGGATATCCATGTTTATTATGTCTTTATGACATGCAAATCATTTATTGTTTTAATGTCCTAGGTGCTGACAAAGTGTTAAATATAAATACTCTTATTTAAGCAAGGAATATATTTCTTAAGGTGCTTTGCTCTATAGGTAAAATCACCTCAATCAACAGAAGAAGAGGGCTTGAGGGCATCCTCAAATGCGGTAACATGGGATGAAGGCTGCCAGACAACAGGCTTTGGATTGTTATCATTGGATAATGTTGGATTACCCAGTGGTGCAAATAATAATATACACAGTAGTAATCTCATTTCTAAGCAGGCATCTTTGCAAGGTAAAAATATGAGAGACCTAGGAAAAAGCATGAGGGTAATAACAATATAATAGCATTTATCAGTTCACATTAAGAGATGGAAATGTTTATGTATAGTTGTTTTGGTTGTTTTTTAATTTGTATATTGTCCTGAGGGAAATCTGTAAAGAGATTCCATGGGCAAGGTTTCCAAGATGATGTTCATGAGGGTATCCCGATATTTTCAAAGAATTTGATTTAAATAATTTGATCATATTGCAAGAAGGTTACAGCATCTGTTTTAAACTCATCTACCCTGTATAGTAACATGAATAAATGGAGACATTCATCACTATGCACACAACAGAAATTGTGTTCTCCTATTGATATAATTAAATACTCATAGAAGCCTAAATGCATAATAGCTTCCAGACCCTTTATTTAATGCCAAAAATCAATGGCTCCGCTTCCAATGAACTCGATAGGCATATGTTCCTAGTCAGAACCATTGTGAACCCTCTCCAGTTTCTAAACATTTATTGCTGGTACTGTAATAATAAACATCTTGCATTTATAAAATGTAATGTTGCCTAGAATTTTTCATTTTTCAAGAATGCCGAGCACACTATCTAATGGCTCTCATATGTCCAGTGTGCCCACGAACAATTTGTCTTCTGAGTGCAGTGTTAATCTGACACCTCAAGGACAGACCTGTTTTCAGAGGGACTCAAAGAAAAGCTAGAAACATTCATAGGCTTAATAACTACTGAAAATCCTAGCAAACTGTGGCTGGGATTACTCAGATTTCTGGATCACATTACTTCTTCATGCCATATTTTGCTTAACCAAGGGTTATTAAAAATGCTAGGAGATTATTTTTTGACTTATTGCCAAATATGTACACTAAACACGCATTTAATATATGTGCATATATATAAAATCAAGCTAATGATGACATTTATGGTTCAATTGTTTTGTTTCTCATCTGGTTCAGAGATGGGTGTGTAACAGTAATGCACTTTCCATTTGTTTAAGCCAGTTGCATGTGATAACTCCACAGCAGGATGAAGGAAGGAAATATATTCTTTGTCCATAAACGCTGTAGGGCAAAGGAAAATCCCTCCTTTAAAGACAGATCCAAGATTTTGATCCCAGGTCAAGGGTAAGCACATTAAACATGATGCTTTTCTGTGTTTTTTGGGTTTTGTTTTCGAAAATCTATTTCTCAAAAAAAAAAAAAAAAAACCCACCAAAACACATAAAAAAAAGGAGATTTCTTAATGGTGCTATCTGCTTGGAGTCAAAAATTTAAAACTCTCATCATCAATGGAATAAAATATTGCTTCCTGTAAAAAAGAAATTAATTGACAGAAGAAAAATACTAAACTGAAGCTAGTAACAAGGCAAAGATATTCACACCTGGACCCATACTGTTTGCTTCTCCTATGTGACATCCGTTATTAATCTTCACATTCCCGGGCGGGTTGACTGAGACTTGGATATTCACACCAATCCCTTGAATTCAAACAATGTTTCATACAGGTGCGAGACTGAAGTCAGATGAAAGTGATATCCATCAGGTCCACATACAAATTTTGCTCATTGCTTTCTCATGCTCTGTCTTTAAGGTGTTTTCCCCCATCAAAATTGTCAACTTCATAGTGATTTTTAATGTTCTCTCCATATTTCTTATTTCAAGGAAATACTTAACCCAGAGCTTTGAGAAAATGGCAATGGCTCAAATAGAAGAAGCAGCCCCTCATATATGCTGGGCACGACTGTTACCCTTACAGATCTCCTAGGTTACTTTTTTCCACCCACGAGCATTAGGGAACAATTATGACCGTTCAGGGTAGGAACGATTTTTCATGTGAGTTTAGTATTTTAGGCCATGTTACTTTTTTCATCGATTTTAGCCACTGGTGTTTCCAGTTGGGCTAAAGTGATTCACCTAATTTTCAAAGTTGACCTATCTATCCAAACTCTAATATTGAGGAGTCATGTTCATACTCTGTAGGCTGGGAATATCTCTAGAATAGAAATACAAAGTTTGGCATAAGTTCTGTAATCTCAAAATGAGCCCAACAGTCCTGTCTCAGGCCTCCTTTTTAAAAAATTTTATTGAAAAAAAGTTGTATTGAGATGTCATTGAAATATATAACATAATATTCATTTCAGGTGTATAACGTAATGACTCAATATTTGTATATATTGTGAAATGATAACAGTAAATCTAGTTAACACCCATCACCACAATTAGATACAAATATTTTTCTTGTGATAAGAATTTTAAGATTATTCTCTTAGTAACTCTCATATAGTATTATCAACTATAGTCACCATATTTTACATTACATGCCATGAGTTACTTATTTTACAACTAGAAGTTTGTACCTTTTGATCATCTTCACTCATTGCACACTGCCACCACCCACCTTGCTTTGGTAGCCACCGGTCCTGTTGTCAGTATCTTTGATTTTTGTTTTTGCTTGTTTGGTTTGTAGATTCCACATATGAGTGAGATCATATGGTATTTGTTTTTCTCTAAGTTATTTCACTTAGCAAGCAAAATGCCCTCAAGGGCCATCCATGTCACAAATGGCAGATTTCTGTTTTCCTTTTTTTTTTTTTTTTTTTGTGGTCTGCATGGTTAATTACTTATTTATATATTACTTTTTTAAATCACTTTAAAACCACTAACATCATCTCATGTCTATTAAATAGAACCAACAATGCTGGCCTGTTTAAAATACAAAGAGGCAAAGAAACAACACTGTGCACCAACCCAGTATTATACAATACCAGCCGGCTGGCTGGCCACAAGGGTGAGGGGGGTGACAGAGGAGGGGGCACCCTGGGCAGGTGCCTGGTGCCAAGAGGGGCAGGGGAAATGAAACAAAAGAGGTTAGGAGGGGAATGATTGTTACAATGGGGGGAGTACAAAAGGCACATCAGGAGAGAGGACTTGGGGGTCAGGGCAGGTCAGTGCTCTCTCCACCAGGGCACAGTGTCGGAGGGTTTGGCCCAACCACCTTGCGTAGAACCCGCCTAATCTGCCTGCCTCTTCAGGACTGGGAGTTCAGCCACTTCTCACTCTACACAAGAGAAGGGGATCTTCAAAGGTTCATTTCCAGTTTTTTTAATCTTTCAAAAACATTTTCTCCCCAAACCAAATTTGATTGGCATGACAAAATTGAAGACAACTCCAAACACAACTTCCTATGTTTAAAAAGGAAACCATGGTTAATGGAGCAAAACTGAGAAAGAGGTCTTCTTTGAGCTAAATATAGCTTCAGCATTCTTTTCATAGTTGTTTGATTTTTTTAAGAAGATCTTGGCAAAGAGTTTCCTAATCAAACGAACAAATCCAGAGTGAAGTGAAAGAGCCCATATGAATAGATGTTTATTCTGAAGAAGTTTTCAATGCTGTGCATGACCTTTTACTGAGTTTCTGATTTTATTTATTGCTCTTTACATGCCAAGAACTGCTTACTTAAAGCTACATTTATCTGTAGTCTTTCTACTGGCGTCATGCAATCTTCTGTTAGTGAAGTGATAAAGGCTGTGGCTCATGAACACATATAAATGTTTTGTTAATTCAACCCTAACACTCAAAAGAAGTTGAAACACTTTGCTTTTAACTACCTTCATTCCTTCTCCAAAAAAATAATTTAGAAAAGAGGTGAAGCACTTATACAATACCCTGTATTTGTGTTTTATAACTGAGGTGTTATCTCTAGTATAGATATCTGATTATTACTTTTTTAAGTAGCAGGTTACATATCTTTCCAGAAATTCTTATATTCGTGTATATTTTATAAAACATATGATTACATAATGTTTTATACTCCTGATATCATAAGAACACCTTTGCATGTAAATAAATACATACAACATCATTTTTGTGACCAAATAATACTTTACTGATTGTTTAGTTGTCATTCCTATTTAGGCTGTTTCCAACTTTTTCCTGTCATGTATAATACTATGATAAAATCCTCCTAGCTATTGCTTTGAATCTCTATCACTCACTTCACTCATATAGTTTCTTTATATTCATTCTTAGGTGTGAACTTTCTGGGTCAAAGGGAAATATATATTTTGCCAATGTCCTCTGTAAATAGCATGCTAAGTTCTGTGCATATAAGCGGTATGATTCCATTTTTGGGGGGGGTTGGGAGTGTTCATACCTTTGGAAAAGGTAAGAAGAGTATTAAATTTTTATTATCATAAATTGAAAGTGATAATAGCTGCTCGTATTGAATTTAGTCTGCAATTACTTTTTATATGTTAAAAGACGCTTAAATATATCTTTCGTCTAGATGTTTTTTCTCAATCGTCTTCATCCTTAGGTCATAAGCTTTTACATTTAGAAAAGGCTGAAAAAACTTCAGAATATTGAAACGCAATAAACATGGAAGAGACACGATCCTTTGGGAAGAGATTGACTGCCCTGAATTCAGCCGTGTGTATGAAAGTGGCGCCTCAGTGTCCCTAACACTCAGACTGAATCTCTACACCTTACCCTCTACAAAGGCAACAAAAACCTACCCTAATTATGGATCCTTCAAAAACTGTGAGACTTCTTTTCCATATCTAATATGCAACATATAAGATTAACTCCTAAAAATTTAATAATTCTAATGTAAGGCAATACCTCAAAAGTAATACAAATTAATCCTAATCTGTTTTTATAGCAAACCACTTTATAGAAAGAAAAAGGGAGATTGTCATGTCAGTCTATGTTTTGCCTCTGCAGCATTATGTATAAAATAAACATTTTTAAAAGCGAGTAGATTTAAAGTGGAAATGTATGTCTCCCCCTGAAAAAAATCATTCTTGCAAGTTGTGTTGGAGTAAATCCAAGAGCTACATATATTGCTGAATATACTTTCCCTATGAATGGGAAAGAATTTATAGAATGAATACCCTAACAATAATGATAAACTTTCAACAGAACAATGATATCAACCATTGTATTAGGGTGATTTCCTAAGGCTGTAGAAGTTAAATAGTAACAGAACATAAGTAGTAGTGAAGCAATATGCAAAGCATGCTACTTAAGGTACATAATGTTATTTGCGGGTTATAGAGAGAAACAGGAAATAAGAATGTTATATCAGGAGGATAAATATGAAGAATACCATAGTTCCTGATGTTCAGGCCATACAGGCATTGCTTTGCATCACTCATATGTAAATGAGGAATAATCATCTCAAATTCCACACAAACTTCCCCTAAAGAGAGTGCCATCCATTACTATAGTCTTATTGACTTCAGTTAAGTGACACAAGACCAGGACCCAAGGACAGAATATCTAGGATTGTGCTAGACAGTGTATAGATTTTCCATTAACTTTAGCAAGAAATGCTAGCATAACTTCAGGTGCCGAAGTGTACTTAAAAAAAAACAAAACAAAAAACTAATGTCCCTTCTCCTGGATATATTTCTTTCTTACTAAAGAAGGGAGATGGATTGCTGGAAAGAATTCTTGGCATCTGAATGTTTGGCAAACTGTCTAGTTCTTTCTTGTCTGTTTCTTTTCTAATTTTGTTGATTTGTTTTTGAAGACATCACTAGGTGTGTTCTGCCATTTGATTTCAACCGGATGCCAAAACAGACTTTGAAAATGACTCAGCAAAATAGCAACTTTGTTCTAAACTACTGTGTTCACATAAGACATTAGGATTAATAATAACCCCAAATGCAGTGCATGGTGATGTAGCCAAAGAACTCCTAAGAATTATTTTTGTTCATTTATAGTTACACAGTATGCTAGGCAATGTTTGATTATATAAGCATGTTTCTGTTTGTGGCCTTAAAACAAGTGAAAAAGAAAGATGTAAGCCATTAAGAAAGTCAGTATTTTGGGGACAAATACACATTATTCCTGTTATTTTTCAAAATGTGTTTCTATAACTTATAGTGGTTTAACCACATAAAAAGTAACAATACACATGGCCCTGTTCTATCCAGGTAGAAATTACTAATACTAATGGAGAACTACTTTATGAAAAATAATAATAATAATAATAATAATAATAATAACAAAGAAACTAAGAACAGTATTGGAATTTCTTTCACTGCACTTTCAATGGTTGATGAAATGTCAGTGTTTCTAATGATATTCTCAGGCGGGTTTATTTATAAATACACTTTTCATTCCATTATATATGCATTCAAAGCCTGGGCTTACCTTCATATATGTTCAGAATACAAACCATTGCCTGAGTAGAAGTTACTTGATGTCTATTTTTTATTGGGAACTAAGATATTCTTCAAGGAGCTTTTTTTTTTAATATTGTGTTGAGAAAATAAGGATTTAATAGTTTATTGTACTGATATAATATGGCTCACAGTAAATTTTGTCTCAATTCTGTGATGATGAACCATTATAAAGTAATTTAGAATAACACAATATGTGGAGATGATTGGGATTCATACTTAGTACTTTTGTACCTCTCAATTTAACTACAAAGAGAAAAGAAGTCTTAAATACCTCAGAGTGACTCCAAGATAACTTAGTATCATGATGAGTTCCTAAAAATCATTAGTATCTTCATTTCGAAGGGGAAAAAAAGGAAAAACATTAAAATTATGTACCTTTACATTAATGCCTGAGATGAATGTGATTACCTTTTTTTAAATGTTTATTTAATTATTTGCAGGGGGCGGGTACCGAGAAAGGAGGGAGAATGGATCCCAGGCAGGCTCCATGCTGTCAATGCAGAGGCCCCTGTGGGCTTGATGTCTTGAACCATGAAATCATGACCTGAACTGAAATCAAGAGTCGGCCGCTTAACTACCTGAGCAAGCCAGTCTCCTCGGGATTGTCTGTTTCGTTATAACAACTTTATGGGCAAACACTTGGAAATATGCTAGTAGGAAATCATGGTAGAAAAGGTAACATATCTCAACCCCACCTAATAGTCCCCTGTTATGAATCTTCCATGTGCCTAAAATATATCAAGCAGAATGAACCAGTATGAAACATATACAGCATGGCCCTATTTTTAGTTGTATATTTTCTGTGTGAGGAAAAACTTCACCCAAAACAAGTATAAAATAAAGTAAAAAGTATGACAGAAAGTTTACTCACCATACCATATGTTTAAGAATCTCAGGGAAGTAGACAAAATAAAAATATAAAAGCAGTCAACATATGTAGAGGTTATACACAAATTAAAATTTCTACATTCCTAATTCTTTACAGGATTGTATTTGCTTAATTTTTGCTTTCTCAGTGAAAAAGCAAAATATTTACAAGCTGAAATTTTGCACAGTTTCCAATGTATTAACTTGTTTCTATAATTATTAGGATAGGCTTACTGCAATAACAACCAGTTTCTCAAATGATTAACGACATAAATGCAGCAGTTTATTTCTTATTCACACAAAGATACAAAATAGACATTTCTGGCTGAAAGGCTGTCTTTCACATGGTGATTCAATGACTCAGGTTCTGCCTTTTCCCAGGACCTTGTCATCTGCCATTTCCAACCCTATCAAAGGCAAAAATCAGAGTGAAGGAAGCACATCTGTCCTTATTAGAAACCTAGACTTTTGGGGTAGTTCAGTTGTTTCTGCATCCAACTCTTGATTTCAGCTCATGTAATGATCTCACAGTTCCTGAATTCGAGCCCACATCATGCCATCAGGCTCTGTGCTGACAGTGTGGAGCCTGCTTGAGATTCTCCCTCTCTTCCCCTCTTTTGGCCCCTCCCCCATCTCTCTCTCTCTCTTTCTCTCTCTCTCTCTCTCTCTCTCTCTCTCTCAAAATAAATAAACATAAAAAAAAGAAATCTAGACTTCTGTACTATTGGAAGAACTTAATAATGTAGGCAAATCTACATTGAAAGAGACTGGGAAAGGTAGTCTAGACGTATGCCTGGTTCTAATTCTTTTATGATTAAGGAAACAATGGAATCTTGTGGACAACTGATTTTAGCTCTCATTAAAATAGTTGATCGATGAAAACAAGAAAATTACTCTGATTTTCTTGACTTTCAGTCTCTAATATTACTGGCATAATTAGGTATAATTTTGTATGTTCTTTTCATTTGGTCTATAATGCAATCTACATGTCTTTTCAAGATCATTTTAGTGAGTGTAGCAAGCAGGAATAAAGATGGTTATATATATTTCATAAGTTAGTATTTGAATTATTTTTTCTAAACACTTTGTGTTAAAGTATAATGAAAGTTATATATAAGCTTATACTATAAATCCTCTCTCTAGTTTACCCTTTTTGATAGGACACTACCTAGTTTTTAATATCAAAAATTCCTTAAAATATAACTATTTCTCAATCATATACTTTTCTACTGATGTTTATTTAGAAAAAATTTATTTGAATATGCTTTTACATATATGATATATATATAATGTTACGTGCCGCATGTCACATATGTATCATATATACATTTCCAAACTTAAAGATTTATATAAAATTTTATGAAAGAAAAGTTTCATTTTACATTCCAAATGCAACTGTAGATTGACACAGTCACAGGTAGGGCTTTGTAACGTACTTGAGTGCTAATACAGGAGACAGAGCTCTCTCACATGTGGCTAGTGTCATGCAGGTCCACTGCAGGATCATACTTAGTGTCCTTATTTTCTTTCCTTGTATAGATATTCTATATTCTATGTTTCATTAATGTCTGTCTTCTACATAGCCTTTGTTTTTGCCTCATGTTATAAATTGTCTTCAAAAGTCTGAGAAAGCTTTAAAGAGAAGTGTGGGGGAAGTAAGTAAAATATATGAGAAGAGTACTTACAATAGCAGAGAAAATTTTTTAAAAATTAATATTGTTTGATAGGAGACACTAAAGACTTCATGTGCATACTGTGCACTTCAGTCAGCACTTTGTGTATTCTAATAACAAGTAATGACAAAAATAAGCAGAAATTCATAAAGCATTTGGGAGCAATATGCGTAGTGGGACAAAATATCTACCATTTTATGTTGGGAAAGCTTTGGATAAGCCTGGAAAAGGGGATAAATGCATTTGTGTTCCTTTCAGATATTTTCTTGTGGTTGATTTTTAGTTTCATAGTTTCATAGTGTTGTGGTCAGAAAAGATCATGGTATGACTTCAATATTTTGAATCTGTTAAGCCTTATTTTGTAGCCTAATGTGTGAACTGTTCTGGAGAATGTTCCATTTTCACTTGAAAGAATATGTATTCTGCTGTTTTAGAATGGAATATATCTGTTAAATCCAACTAATTGAGTGTGTCATTCAAAGTCACTGTTTTCTGTTGATTTTCTGTTTGGATGACGTGTCCATTGATGTAAGTGGGGTGTTAAAGTCCCTTACTATTGTTTCATTATTATCAATTACGTCCATTAGAAGTTGCTTCGTGTATGTGTGTATTCTCATGTTGGGTGCCTAAATGTTTACAATTGTTAAACCCTCCTGTTGCATTGTTCCCTTTATGACTATATAGTGTCATTCTTTGTTTCTTGTTATAGTCTTTGTTTTAAAATCTATTTTGGGGCACCTGGGTGGCTCAGTCGGTTAAGCCTCCGGCTTCAGCTCAGGTCAGATCTCACGTTCGTGGGTTCAAGCCCCGCGTCAGGCTCTGTGCTGACCGCTAGCTCAGAGCCTGGAGCCTGGAGCCTGCTTCCAGTTCTGTGTCTCCTTCTCTCTCTGTCCCTCCCCCTCTCATGCTCTGTCTTTCTCTGTATCAAAAATAAATAAAACATTAAAAAATTAAAAAAAAAAGAATAAAATCTATTTTGTCCAACATAAATATTGCTACCCAGGCTTGCTTTTCATCATTTGCATGCATCCTTTCACTTTCAATCTGCATGTATTTTAGGTCTGAAATAAGTCTCTTCTAGGCGGCATATCAGTGGATCTTACTTTTTTATACATTATGTTACCTTGTGTCTTTTGATTGGGCTGCTTATTTCATTTCCATTCAAAGTAATTAGTGATAGCTATGTATTTATTGCAATTTTGATACTTGTTTTGTGGTCTTTTTGTAGTTATCTGCTCCTTTCACACTTGCTCTCATCTCTCAACAGTTTATAACACAATGTTTATATATAACATTGTGTGCATATAGCAATTTATATCAAGTTGATGGCTGATTAAGCTTTAACTCAGTCTTCACTCCCACATCATGTTTTAGATATATTGTGTCATATTTTATATCTTTTTATTTTCTGAATTCCTTGACTGATTTTTTACATATATCTTTAATTTTATTGCTTTTGTGCTTCCTACTTTTTTTTATCCCACCTTATGATCTTCCTTTTCCATTCAAAGAATTCCCTTTAATATTTCCTGTAAGGCTCGTTTAGTGGTAATTGATTCCTTTAGCTTTTGTTTATCTGGGAAGGTCTTTATGTCTCCATCTACTCTGAATGATAGACTTGCTGTTTATTCTTGGAAGCAGGTTTCTTTTTTGATCTTTTTTTCTTCTTTTCATCATTTTAAATAGATCATACCACTATTCTCTGGCCTGCAAAGTTTCTGCCTATAAATAAGCTGATAGCCTTATGGGGTTTCCCTTGTGTGCAACTTTTATTTACTCTTGCTGCTTTTAAAATTCTCTTTGTCACTACTTTTGGCCATTTTAATTACTGTGTATTTTGGTGTCACCTCCTTGGTTGATTTTGCTGGGGACACTCTATGCCTTTTGGATCTGGATTTCTGTCTCCTTCCCCAGATTTTGGAAGTTTTCAGCTATTATTTCTTCAAATTATTTCTTCAAATAATCTTTTTTTCAAATTTCTTCACCCTTTCTCTCTCTTCTCTTTCTGGGCTCCCTATATTGTGAATGTTATTATGCTTGATGATATTGCTGGTTCCCTAAGTCTATTTTCATTTATTATTATTATTTTTTCTCTCTCCTTTTCAGCTTGATTGCTTTCCATTACACTGTCCAACAGGTTGTTAATCTTTCCTTTTGCTTCCTCTAGTCTACTGTCCATTCCCTCTAATGCATTTTTAATTTCAGTTGTTGAGTTCTTCATCTCTAATTTTTTTAATGTTTTCTATCTCTTTGTTGAGGCTCTTTGAGGTCCTCCTATCTTTTCTCACATCCAGTAATTATATTTATGACCATTACTTTAAATTTTCTATCAGGCATAGTACTTACTCCATTTTGTTTAGCTCTCTTGATCTGAGTTTGTCCTGTTCTTTCATTTGGAACATATTCCTTTGTCTCCTGATTTTGTCTAACTCTCTGTGTCTGTTTCTATGTGTTAGGAAAGTCAGCCACATCTCCTACTTTTGAAAGTAGTGGCCTTATGAAGAAGAGGCTGTATAGTGCCCTGCAGTGCAGTGTCCCCTGTTCACCAGCACAGTGCTTCTCCTATGTGTATTGGGTGCACCTTACAATTGCCTTTAGTCCGTCTTTTGCAATGGCTTTCTTTGTGGGCAGGGTTTGGTCCCTGTGTTGTTAGTAGGCCAGGCTGGGACTGCCTTGAGCTTGACTTGAATCAGGCCAGGCATTTGCTAGAGCCATTGTAGCACTGAACTGCATGGTGCTCTCCCTGTGTTGTCCCCCGAGAGGTTTTTGTTGGTGGGTGGGCCCTGCAATCACATCAGATGTCTGCCCTCAGCCCTCTGAAGTTGGACTAGTGTGTGTGGATATCTTTCCCTCTCCCGAGGAAAGGAGTCACTTTGGAGTTATGCTGGCTTCTATTGAGGTTGCTTGTGCACTGCTTGTGGCATTGGTTCGGATCGATTCTTGCCAAGGACGTGTTGGAGTATGGGGATTTGAAAGAGAATGTGGGGGTAAGGCAAGTGGTGCCTGCAAAGCCTCTGCTTGTTCACTGGGGAAGGGGACCTGCAGCTTCCAAGGGAAACTCCTGAGAGTGTGTTAAAGTGGATGAGTCCAAAGAAAGGAATGGGGACACGGTGTGCTATTAGTAACCTAGGTAAAGCGTGTTCACACTATGCTGTTTCCCACTGATGTCCTTGTGTTACACAGTAGCACAAGGGATGGAAATGGTGCCTGTCAGGTCTTTTGTTCTTAGAGAAGTCTCCCAAAGGTCCCTGCCCCTCTCGCACACACTCTGAAATTAGTAAATAAACTCCTTCTTATACACCTGAAGCATTTTCCAAACTGCTGCTTCTATGCTATATCTCAGTGGGATGATTGTTTTGCTGTTTCTTTAAGGGCAAGGACTCAGTTTCTTATCACCTTCTGGCTCTCTTAGAGCTGAGCTCACTGATTTTTAAAGTTCTGGGTGTTAAGCCCCACTGATTGTAAGAACTTATGGTTAGGCCTGTCTGGTTTTCAAAGCCAAATGGTATGAGGATTTACCTTCCCCCATGCCTAGGGTGACTGATGGGGGTCTGCTCTCTCTCCTCTTTGTGCCCAAGGCATCCCTCCCTCCTTTGGAGAGTATCATGGGTCAGATTGGCTTCCGACTACATCTCCACCTCCCTCCCCTCCTGGACGTGGCCTCTTCTCTACATTTAGCTGTAAAGAGTCTGTTCTGCCAGTCTTCATGTTGTTTTTTATGTTATATACACTGATGTAGGTGTTACCTAAGTATATCTTGTGACAAGGTGAACCTAGAAATCTATTCCACCCTTTTCCCTGGAAGTCTATCTCTTGACATTTTGATACTAGCTATTCTAACAGGTGTGAAGTGCTGTCTCATTGAGGTTTTGATTTGCATCTCCCTGATGGATAGTGATGTTGAGCATCTTAGCATGTGTCTGTTAACCATATGTATGTCTTCTTTGAAAATTATCTATTCAAGACCTTTGCCCATTTTTTGGTTTTAGTACAAAGTTATATAAGTTCTTAATATATTTTAGATATTTACCCCTTATCAGATACATCATTTGCAAATATCTTCTCCCAATTGGTATGTTGTTTTTTCATTTTATTGATGTTTTCCTTCACTATACCAAAGCTTTTTATCTTGATGTTGGTCCAATGGTTTGTTTTTGCTTTTGTATCCCTTGCCTGGTGAGATATATCTAGAAAAATGTTGTCTCATGTCAAAGTGATTACTACCTATATTTTTTCCTAGGATTCTTATGGTGTCAGGTTTCACATTGAAGTCTTTAATTCATTTTGAGTTTATTTTTGTGTTTGAAGTAATAAAGTGGTCCGGTTTCATTCTTTTGCATATAGCTGTCCAGGTTTCCTAGCACCATTTATTGAAAAGACTGTCTTTTCCTCATTATATATTCTTGCCTCCTTCACCATGTAGTTTCTTTTTAATTTATAATTTTTTTATTTTTTAATATAATTTATTGTCAAGTTGTCTAATATACAGTGTGTGACATAGTTTTTTTTAATTGTGTACTAACATTTGCATTTTTCTAAATATATTGATTACATTTGATAGACTGCATTTGATAGGCTAAATCATAATTGAATGCTTATCATAAGGTGTGAAAACAATACAGTGTACAGCCTGTACTCCCTAATTTTTAAACAAACCGTATCATTCTTTTGTTTATCAGAAACTGATGTTTTAAAACATATCACATTCCTGACATGGTGTTTTATTATTTGTATATAGTCATTTTGTTACTTATACATAGTCATTTTAGAAAATCTGTTGAAGATTTTAGGTCACTGTACAAAACATAATGTATCCCATGGAGAGAATAGGAAATGGGCTTCTAGTAATCATTTCACACAGAACTTCTGACATGCAGAAATAAATTGTGACATTAATAGACAGTACCTAAATAACATATTTTAGGCTATAAATGTGACTTAGGCCAAGAATATTGAATTTGCCATTATTCAGGCTATAGATATGTGTTTGTTTAAATACCACATTGTTTGATCTATATGAATAGGATGTATGAATACAAATGACTTCTAGTATGCTTCTGATGAAATTACATCCAGTATATTTCAATTGATTTGGATTGAGAAGCTATATGTGTTATCAATATGAGAAAAATCTTTGTATCTAGTTTTTAGGCTTTTCATAACAAGTGAAAAATTTGGGAAATATAATTTCTTAAAGTGATTACCTGTTTCAAGCTTAGTGATAAACTAAGGACATTATTTATCTGTAATAGATAGATAAAAAGCAATGTATAGTAGCTTGCTAGTATTTGTGCCGCCGAAGCGAGCACTATAGTAGCTTTCTGTAAGAAGAGATCTATTGTTGTCTTCCTGTCAGTTCCTTCTTACTGCAGAGCAGTGAAAACAGAAACAAAACAAAACCCACAAACAAAATGTGTACAGTTGTTTGCGCTTTAATGCAGGTTACATTGACCTAGGCTGCTGCTCACCATTGTTCATATATAAAGCTAAAGACAAACATGAGATTTATTGATAGGAATAATTAACACCCTAATCAAGAAAAAACACAAAATAAAACCTTTTTATGGAGCCTAGAGCATCAGGTATAACACAGATTTTGTGAACACACTTGTTCTTCCTTTGAGCATTGATTTGGCCTAACTATGAACAATTTTACTTACTTCATTCTAGAGTTCTGAAAAAAACATATGTCAGGGCTTGGCTTGTAAAATCAGCGGACACCTCTCTATGCTTGGGCCAAAAATCCCTTAAACAGATCCAGGAAAAGCAACAGTTCTGATGAGAGATTACAATATGTTTGACATTTTATATTTCTCTGTGTATAAAAAGCATTCAACCTACAAAAAAAAAAGTGTACCTGTGTTTGTAAAAGTTCAAACACCTAACAGAAGAACAGATGCCATGTGTATTTGTTGTACTATAAACAAAGGAAAATACCCCAACGTAGTAAAGACATAATTTAATATTACCAATAAAATGTAAACAGACATTTACTATTGCCCAAGATTTCAGGCTTAATCATTAAAGTCACAAATACCACATCATATATTTAAATTGGCATATGTATATAATGTGGAGAAAAATTAAGCCACCAATAAGTTGAAAATATTGGAAGCATTCTATCCTCAGACTCTATTATCACTGACCTTCACAGAGTGTATTTTGGCAGCATTATTGGATTGATGTCCCAAGGGTTGAATTAAAACAAGACTTGCACCATATGTAGACATGCAAAATCTCGCTCGTTGGATACTGCCATAAACAAGGTACTCCAGGCCATCGCAATCTCGTGCTTCTTTCTCTGGGACTCCCAGTGGGAGATCAAGGATTTTTTCATAAAATAGATTTTCTTCCTAAGTGGCAAGACAGAGGGAAGGAATAAACGGAACTGTGACAGAAGCAGATACCAAATCCCACATATCAGAAGCTATAAAAATGCTCGTGGGCCCATAGCACTGAGGCAATATTTAATTGGAGAGAACATTATAGGCTACAGGGAAAGTCTCTTTAAGCCATACAACTGTGTCTTGTGGAATTTCTCTGAATAATATGATTGTAGGTGACTTCCTACTTCCTACTTCATTGGTTCTGTTTTTTGACAGAATAGAGAGATAAACTGTAAAATTCTAAGATGACGAGCTCATAAACTTTAAAAAATGAACTTAGAAGTCTGTTCACAGAAAATATAAATTTAATTTAGAATACAATTAGCTATCAGTATGGATCATCCTATAATGAAAAACATCTGTATTAGTTTAGTTCTTAATACAATTGGTGACTGAATTGTCAGAGTTAATTAGCGAGTATGCTATAGAGATTCGATGTGCTGTAAGGAGGGAGGTTTGCTACAGAGGAATTTATCTGCGTCTTATTTACAAGGTCTAATCTATTCTTGAGCAGGAAACCGAAAGAAGAAATTAAAAACAATCCTTCCACACTGCAGATTGTTCCCCTGAAACCTGTGTTTGACCACTAACTACTATGTCCTCAGGGAGAGGAAGGGCACCATAAACCTGCTCTATCGGTACTGACAGGACAGGCTAATGTCTTCACTTGCCGTCAGCCCGTATTTGTGCTTGTATTTTCAGGATTCTGAATAAGCCATCTTTAATATCACTAGGAAGCACGTTCCCCCATTTCTGTTACTTCATTTTCTCCTTATCACATGTGTCAAATATAGAAACATGTGGCTATTCTAGATCAGAGTATATGATTTTTACAAGTTTCCAGATTCTGAGAGTATATCACCTAGAATTCCTGATATCACATCTCCCCATTTTTTAAAAATTTTATTTTTAACTTTTATTTATTTTTTGAGAGACAGAGAGAAACAGAGCATGAACAAGGGAGGGGAAGAGAGAGAGACACAGAATCGGACACCAACTCCCGGCTCTGAGCTGTCAGCGCAGAGCCTGATGCAGGGCTCAAACCCAGGAACCGTAAGATCATGATGTGAGCTGAAGTTGGAAGCTTAACTGACTGAGCCATCCAGGTGCCCCTCCCCATCTTTCCATTTAAAAACTGCTTAATTGAAGTTTTGTTTATTTTAGACAGGTAAACCTATTATTGAAAGGTGTTATATTTAAAAATAACTTTAAAAAATCTTAGATTAATTTAAACTGGTTTGCAATGCTTTTTCATTTTCAAAATAGAAAAAAAAATCTAGATTAGAATTTTGAAGATACATTGGCAAAAATTTTTTTTCTTTTAGTGGAAAAGATGTACCAATGATGTATTTTCAGTTGAAGTTCACTTTTGAGGAGTTTCAAATAGCTTGTATATTCTCACATGTGGAAAGCTACAGCAACAGGGCAGTAAAATGTTACTTCAGATCACTTGAGATTTAGCAAGAGCCTTTTATAATATTAGGTAACCTCCTGGAAATGTGATTCTATTCTACCTTTGCTGAGTCTAAGATATACTGCAAAGATTCAAGTCCCTGGAGATCCGTGTGCTGCCATAAGCAAAAACCACAAGTGGTTTTTGAAACTCGTTCCATTATTATTGAAGGAAGAAGAAAGATTTTTTTTCTTCCCTGTATTCCATATGGAATATGTTCTGTGTGTGTATGTGTGTGTATATATATATACATATATATGTATATATATTCTATATGTGTACGTGTGCACATACATGCACGTGCATATATGTTATATAGGTATAAATATATATATGTACATGTATATATATTCCATGTAATCGAGTAACAGTCTTTGAATAATATTGGGAAATGTAGTGGTAAGGTATGACATGCAATATGAATCTTTCTACATAACATGAAAAATCTAAAGGAGTTGCTTGAATTAGATGTGTTTTGGATAATATCACAAGTATTGATTCACAGTTTTAGAGAAAAATGAATAAAATAGTTACAGAACATGCATTGATTAGAAGCATTTGGCTTTGAAAGCAGAGGGGAAAACAAACAAACAGAAAACAAAACCCACCTCAATTCAATTTCTACTGTCCTATTTTACTGAGGGAAGTCATTTCACTTCCCAGAGACTCAATGAACTTGTTTATGTTGCAGAGATGATATATCATAAGGTTGTTTAACTTTTCAACGACAGTTATTTACGGAACAACTACAGTGGGCCCTGGCAGTCAGCGAGGCTCAACACCATATGCCTGAAAAACAATCAAAAACATCGTCAACGATGGCGGCTGTAAACAAAGGAGAAAGATTGTCCTTAGGGACTTATAGAATATTATTCTAGAGAATAAGAAGGCTAGTGCTAAATAAATTAATGCAAAGTCAAATGTATATTGATGTATTTTCATAGTTGTTTTGAAATAGAAACAAGTGGATTTCCCAAAAGAAAAAATGGCAGAAGAATGGAGTGGGGTCCCGAATGCCCCTTTAGATACTCCCCCGGCTCCCCCTCAGCACGGTCCTAATCCAGCTGCTCTGGCAAAATACGGTTAAATGCAGGGCAGGGCATCAGCGTCAGAGCCGTTGGTCAGCGGAGGTCCGCTGGCCGGTTGCTTGCCTGACAGCACCTGTGCTCGACCTTCAACGGTAGGCTCAGGCTATGTGTACCTCCCTGCTGTTTCTTCCTCAGAGGCTTTCAATTTAACACTCCCTCAGCCTGTTGTACTCTAGATTTTTCACATGGCTCATTCTTTCACATTTTTAGGTCTTTACTCAGATACTATTTTCTCAGAGAGGGCTTCTTTAAACCCTAACATTTTAAAATTTGCAACCACCCCAAGCCCAAACCTACCGGTTCTCCTTATCCTCCTTTTCTTTCTGATTTTTCCCTACAGCTTGGACCATCTAAGATAACATGAATTTACTTCTTACTTTACTGTCTGTCTTCCCACCTATTTGTAAACTCCATGAGGATAGAGGTTTTTGTTTGTTTCGCTCACTGTTGTAGCCCCATTGCCTAAGACAAGGTCTGTGGCATAGTTAGAGATCCATAAATATTTCTTGATATTGGTATAGTCTGGGAAGACCTGCCTGAAGAGGTGATATTTAAGCTAATATATAAATAATGACTAGGAGTAACAAAGACTGGGGACAGGTATTCAAAGAGAAGGACATTAGGAAGGGACAACTTTTCAAGCCTACAGAATCTGGATCTAGGGAGGAACCTAAAGATGGCTTTGATTAGGGGAGAGTGGCCTGAAATGCAGTGAGAGAATCAGAAAACAGCCAGCTTGCACATCGACTCTCTTCCACTTTGTACAGAATTTCCTTCCTTCCTTCCTTCCTTCCTACCTACCTTCCTTCCTTCCTCTTTTTCTTTGCTCTTTTCTTCCTTCCTTCCTTCCTTCTTTCTTTTCTTTCTTTCTTTCTTTCTTTCTTTCTTTCTTTCTTTCTTTCTTTCTTTCTTTCTCTTTCTTTCTTTCTTTCTTTCTTTCTTTCTTTCTTTCTTTCTTTCTTTCTTTCTTTCTTTCTTTCTTTCTTTCTTTCTTTCTTCTTTCTTTCTTTCTTTCTCCTCCCCTCTCTTTATTTACTTTTTTAAGAAAGCAAATAACTAACTTAGAGTTTGGAAAAAAGAAAAAGAAAATGAGAAATAATATTTTAGCCAACTGAAACAAAGAAAGAGCAAGTGGGGGCAGGGGGAGATGGGTGTGGGAGGAAAGGAGATGGGAATAAATATTTGTGAGTTCAAGTTTTGAAGGCTACAGTTCTTAAAATAATGGAGATCGTGACGGAAAAGCATGGGATGGCAGGAAATGAAGAGAATTAAAGAAATGCAGAAAGTGAAATCAACATTCTGTGCTTACATTTACTTAATACCTTCTGTTTCCATTCTATCACTATGACTCTGAGTTTGTTCACCTTTTTTTTTTTTAAATTGCTTTTCACATGGTGCAATTGCTAACTTTCTCTAATGCTGTCTCAGTGCAGTGTTTCTCTTACTTCCTTTCCCTCATGGTACCATCATAAACATAGGCCTCCTGCCCCATCACTTCCAACACCCACCACTGACAATTCTAACAACCTCTAGCTCTCCCCACCTTTTAACTCCAGCATCTCTCTTTGACCCTGATGTTAGCTGCCACCTACATGGGTTCCTAGAACACTCTCCAGTCCTTCGTCCCCTTGACTAACTTTAATTCTAAAACAAAGTAACAGATACTTCACTACTAAATCCATGTTTTGTATTTTTATTAACAAAATATCTCTTGATATCATGATAACTTATTATACTAATCAAAGGCCACCAACATAACGGGACACTAACTGGAACAACAGGCATCAGCAGAGACTTTTCTGGGTCACATTTACCTTTAGGGAACATATCCTAAACAGCAAAGGCAGCAGTAGTGGCTAACACTTATTGGAACAAGGATTATTTGTCACACGCTGTGCTAAACCCTTGGCTTTAGTCTCACACACGCACATAACTCTACTTGTTGATTTGAAAGCCATGGTAGAGAAGGCCAATTGAAACTTCACTTTGACATTTTATCTAATGACAAATGAAATAAGCCAACTGCTAAATATAATCTATAAGCAAAAGTTTCTCAATTACTAGCTGAATTACACACACATAATATATATACCATTTAAAAAAGAAATTACTTTTTTTTTCCCTAAAGAAACTCTGCCAATGTTTTTATACAATTACAGGAAAAGCTTTCTTATAATAAACCAAACTGTCTCATAATATAATTCATTGTAGCCTTTTTGAGACATACAATCAATTCTCGTTATCCATGGTAGTTATATTCTAGAAAGTCACTGCAAATACTGAATTAATGAATACTGAACCTAGGGGAAATACAGGGTTAGGTGCCTATGAACCTTTGGTCACAAAATTGTCATCAACTGATCAATATGTAATCTTGTTTTAGGTGCATTTCTGTTAAAGACACCTTATATAATATATTTTATTGATTCATTAACATTGAACTCACAGCAAACAGCACTCTAACTTTCTGAACAGGGCTTAACTAACATACAAATTTTCTCCTTAAGGCACATCACAGCCTTTAGAAACATGAGGCAACACTTTGGCATTATGCTTGGGGGCCATTTTAAACAGCAAAATATGCAGCAAAATGGACAAAAATGTGAAAAACGTGGAACTGAATAGACCACAAAAGCAATACTTAAGAGAACTGAAACAAGAAGATAAAGTGTTACCTCATTCAGCCTCAGCTGGGAACATGAACATCCGAGGTTCAAATTTTTACCGCTTCATACATATCTGCAAACGACCATGAAAGTGCCATGATACTGACTTGGCAGTTACAATTACATTATACTAAGTGGATAGATTTGCAAATACAGAATCCACAAATAATAAGGAAGCCACAAATGGTGAGGCTTGGTTGTAATTTGAATTAATGCACACCCTGCTTAAGAAGTCATGTGATGGCTTTGAAGTGAATTTGGAATAGTACTGCTTCCTTAACATGGACTGCAAGATCCTGCATCATGTCCCTCTGTCTTCCTTTTTAATTTATTCTTGCTCATCACACCCAAGCACACTGATTTTTTTACATATTAATGACTCCTTCTCAACCCTATCCTTCCAGGTCTAGTTTCTTCCTTGACTCCGAGTCACACAGTGATGCATCCAGCTCCATATTGGAAACCTTGGTTCAGATGCCTAAGGAGACACTTAAACCTAACACAACCAACAGCTGAACTCATGACACTTCCTCCCAGTTCTGCTCTTCCCTCATCAGAATGAATGTCTCCCATTCATAAGAGGCTCTGGCCACCTCAGCCATGTTTCTGGCCATACGAGAATGCCAGCCTTATTTCTCCCTCTGAGACATGGCGTTTGTTTTGTCCCCAGGATGGAACTCTCTTCTCTCTGGTGTTTTCAAGGTTGTCTCCTTCTTTAGAAACTGATGGAATTCGCACATCCACTGAGCCCTTCCATGACTACCCTTCCCTCAAGATCATTCCATCATATCTACCTGGTTCATTTTCCTCATAGCACTTCTCACTTCTCACATACACCTTCATATAAATATATATATTTTAACTGCCTCATTCCAGTGGAAAATATTATCCTGGAGGGCAGTGACTTTTTTCTCCTTTACCATCTCATTTCATTCACTTAGGACAGGCAGTGCACACTAGGCCCTCTGATGTATGTTGCCACCTGGTCGATTTCTAGGGCATCTCCCACATAGACACTTTCCTGCCCCAGGGCCAGTGCTCTCACTTGGTGCTGATGGATGGGCCAACTATGACTCCTTCTTCAGAGGTCACCTGAAAATTTCACTTTCTCAGTGAAACCTTCCCAAAGAATCCATTCTAAAATAGTCTTCTTGGGGGTGCCTGGGTGGCTCAGTTGGTTAAGCATCAGACTCTTGATATCCACTTGGGTTGTGATCTTGGGGATTTGAGATTGAACCCCCCAGTGGGCTCCATGCTGAGCATGGAGCCTGCATGGGGTTCTCTCTCTCTCTCTCTCTCTCTCTCTGCTCCTAAACCCCTGGAAGTAAGTAAATAAATAAATTAGTCTTCGTGGGAAGGGAAAAGAAGAGAGAGAGAGAGAGAGAGAGAGAGAGATGCAAACCATAAGAGACTCTCAAATACAGAGAACAAACTAAGGATTGCTGTAAGGGAGATGAGCAGGGGATAGACTAGATGGGTGATGGGCATTAAGGAGGGCACTGATTGTGATAGGCATGGGTTTCTATATGTAAGAGATGAATCACTAAATTCTACTCCTGAAACCAATATTGTACTATATGTTAACTAACTAGAAGTTAAATGAAAACTAAAGCAAAGATAAATGCATACATACATACATACATACATACATATATAAAGTAGTCTTTTTGTTTGCCTCTGGGTGTTGTGTTGCTTGGCATCTTATTTATATTTAAATTTTATTTTTACTTGTTTAACATCTGTCTTATTTACTAGCATAGGGATGGCCAAACTCTGGCCCATGGACAAAATTCAGCCCACTGCCTGTTCTTATAAATAATAAACCTCCATAGTAACCTAGCTACACCTGTTTGTTTATGTGTTAACTATGGCTGCCATTATGCTACAATGGCAGAGTTGAGTCATTTCAACAGTGACCATAAAATATTTCAAGCCTAGGATATTTAGTATCTGACCTTTATAGAAAATTTGCTGACCTCCGCCTTACTTTACAGTCTTCTTGAGGTCAGTAATTCTCTTTTAGACATCACTGCATTCCAAATACCTAACATAGGACCATGCATTAACTATTATCTCTTGAGTGAATGTTGAATGATTTACTATTGGAAGTAATGTGATTAAGTCTTTTTTATATTAAAAAATAAAGTCTTTTTTTCTGAATGTAGTTGTTTTTTTTGCTCTAAATTGCTTGATTTTAATTATTTGAACTAGACTTATTTCCCATTATTTCCATTTGCTATATAGCATTAAAACAACACAGAGAATTCTACCTAGTAAACCTCTGACTATTGCTGAAGTAACAAATTTAAAATATTGTGTTTTGTGGGCTGCTCAATTTAATTCACAAAAAATCCTAGTCCATGCTGAGTTTCGTTCTCTTGCATCCTGCTGGCTACAGGTATAGCTTCTCACTCTTTTGGCACAGCACTGCTGTCGAGGGTATTTCCAATTCTATTCCAAATCACCTTTCCTCCAATTGTTATATAGTCTTGTGTGTCCTTTGAGATTGGATCTCTGCCTTCTGTTGTCCTACCTTGAATGTGACCCATTTGAACTCCACTCAGTTCATTTCTCATTGCTTTTCTAATTTGCCAAGTTCATTTTGAATACTGAATCTATCTTCCACGAGTACCCCTGTCCTTATTCTCTTCAGAAGATTGAACTCATCTACAAATTTGATGAGCCTATTCTCGATTCCATTTTCCAGGTCATTGAAAAAACACTTAAGCATTCCTGGAACCAAAGGTGACCCCTTCAAAACATCACTTGTTATGTCTCCCCAAACTGACACTTATTCATCAATAATTTCTCTCTGGGTATAGATAGCCGTTCAGTCTACTGACTATTGTTGGCACAAAGTAACAGAGCAGCAAAAAGTGTTCAGAAAAACTACTTTACTGTCGGCTTCCCTAAAATAATGCAGAAGAGTGGATGGTGCTGTTTAGAAATGGAATCTCTTTTGTATATGGAGAATTATGTTTTTTGGTTTTACAGTCAACTCTGCAGCACAGCCTTTCATAAACACTGTGATTAGATAGTTGTTTTGTTACAGAAGTCTTTTGATTTTTCCTCAAGTCTCCTTTACATCTGTATTCTCTGTCTTCTGTGTTTGAGTAAGTCCCATTCATTTCTGTTTCTTGGTATTTCCCATTGCTCCATTACGAGTAGAGCCTCAGTTCAAGCTCTCACTACTGCTCACCAAATTATTGGGAAAAAATTCTTAACTGTTAATAATCTTACCTCTAAACTCTTGTTATGCTTTCAGAGGGAAATATCTTGTCAAATATTATGTTGTTTTGTAATTCCCTTTCTAAGGAATCCTAAGTGATTCTAATTGTCCCTCTAAATAAAGTAAACTTCCTAAGAGGGCTTTCAGGACCTTCTCTCTTCTTGTTAGCTCTGACTTTCCAGGATTTAAAGCTCAATTCATGCCTTGTGTCCTGATAAGGAAGCAACATAATCACCAATATGATTTTATAATAACATTTGCTAATAACAGAATATGCTTTTATTACAGTGTTTTTAGTTTGCAAGTCTGTTTGTCTTTATCAATGTAATATTCATACTAACTACCTTTTTAAGGTATTCCTATGAAGAGCTACTTTATTGGCACTTGTAACTGAGTATATACAACTTTTATGTTTTTTGAGGGAGAGAGAGTGTGAGCTGGCAAGAGAAAGAGAATCTTGTTTTTTTTAATTTTTTTTTTACATTTATTTATTTTTGAGAGACAGAGTGTGAACAGGGGAGGGGCAGAGGGAGAGGGAGACACAGAATCTAAAACAGAATTTGAGCTAGTGGTCGGCACAGAGCCCAACACAGGGCCCAAACCCACAAACTGTGAGATCATGACCTGAGCCCAAGCCGGATGCTCAACCCACTGAGCCACTCAGGCGCCCCAAGAGAGAGAATCTAAAGCAGGCTCCATGCCCAGTATGGAACCTGATGCAGGGCTTGATCTCATAACCATGAGATCATGACCTGAGCTGAAATTAAGAGTCAAATACTTAACCGACTAAGGCACTCTGGTGCCCCTACATTTTTTATAATATTATAGTCATCTTTTGATCTTAAAATGGTGAATTGTACATTTATCTGTGATTTCTTATTAACCTCTTTGGCACAACTTGATCCAAAGATTGAATCTCGAATACAACACATAATTATATGTGGGCTTTACTAACTAAAATTTTTTTTTAAATATTACTATTTGCATAATTGCACTAAAAGTAAAGAACAGGAGACTTAAAAATATTACCTAATATGCTTATTAATTCAGAAAAACAATTAAAGAACAAATTTTAAATACTTTGCCAATAATTTAAGTACTATTTGTCTTTTAAGAATAGCATTAATAATGTTTCAACTTATATGTACCCATTGCCCCTAGTATACTTGCATATAGAAGATACTCAGTAAAAATATGTTAACTTATTTGTCAGTATAAATATATAAAAATATACATTTTTAACTCGCTTTGCTATATTACATGCCTGTGCAGGGAACTGAGGAGAGAGAACAAGAGATACTTACACCATAGCACCCATTAAATAATGAACTTTGGCAACATAGTGGTACTTTTGAGTTTAGATAATAATTGTTAGTATCTGGATTCTAGGTGTCTCAGTTGGTTAAGCTTTGGGCTCTACCTGCCAGCCCCTCTCTTGGTCTCTCTCCCTCTCTCTCTGCCCCTTCACTCATTCTTGCGTGCATGGGAGTGCATGTGCACTCTCCCCCCCACACTCCCATCACTTAATAAATAAACAAACAAACTTAAAAAAATAATTGTGGAGCCCCTGGGTGTCTCAGTCAGTTAAGTGACAGACTCTTGACTCGATTTCAGCTCAGGTCATGATCTCATGGTCCTAGATGGAGCCATGCATCAGACTCAGTGCTGACAGTGGAGAGGGAACCTGTTAGGGATTCTCTCTCTCCTTCTCTCTCTGCCTCTACCCCCACTCCCCTCTCTCTCCCTCAAAATAAAACTAATAAATAAACATTAAAATTAATAGTAATTGTTAGTAGGAAGATTCATTAATGAGGGAAAGTAGGGTACATAAAAGTTTTTCACAGTGATTTCTTAATATATTGAACCACTTTGTTGGAAAAAGTTACTTTAATTTTCTAAGCAATACAGAATGCAAGATAAAATTTACATGGTTACCGATGCCAAAATATTTAGCATATACTCAACATTCAGTCAATGTTTAAAAGTGCTGAAAGTTACAGGGGTGCTTGGGTGGCTCAGTGGATTAAGCATCTGACTTCAACTTTGGCTCGGATCATGATCTCCTGGTTTGTGAGTTCAAACTCCATATCGGGCTCTGTGCTGACAGCTCAGAGCCTAAAGCCAGCTTTGGATTCAGTGTCTCCTTCTCTCTCTGCCCTTCCCCATCTTGTTCTCTCTCTCTCTCTCTCTCTCTCTCTCTCTCTCTCTCTCTCTCTCTCTCAAAAGTAAATAAAGAAATAAACTTTAAAAGTGCTGAAAATTATATGAAATGGAATTATCAGGGAAGACTTTCTGTAAAAGAAAATTAAAAGGACACACAAAAAAACCCCTCATATTTATAGGTAACCTAAGATATTAACAAACAATTGATTTTTTTATTGAACATGTTATTGATAAAATAAAGACATAAGAAAACAGATGAGTTTCCTAAATATCTTATTAGAAAGTTTACTAATTTATGATTGGATTACAATACATATTATAACAGAGATTTTGTTCTTGATTATTTTTCTACAAAAATCTGGATTTACTAAATAGGTTGTACTGCTTGTACTTTTCCATCACATAAATAAAACGACACATGTAACATGCCACTGTGAAATGTTAAAGTATTGTAGAATGATTATTTGAACAATGGAAACCAGCTTTCACTCTTCTGATACTTCCTGCCTAAAGGACTTTTAGCTTTTGCTTTAGTTTTTTTCAGATTCCTTCAGTGTTCTTTTAAAAGCAGTGTCTAAATATATATAATCAAAATGTGCTGTAGTAAACTTCCACTCAATTATGTGACAAGTTTTAAATCTTGGTGAGAGAAAAACAGGTTTTTTTTACATAAGCTTGTGGAAACAGTTAGCCATCTTTTTCTAATATGAATAAGGTAGAAAGTAAAGACTTTGCAATCATTCTTGGTAGTCAGTGCTGTCAAATAAGCTAGGATACGTTTGAATGTGTATAATTACTAAATGAGCCCAGCTTAGGAGTCAATGAAATATGTTTCTAAAGACTGGGGGTGTTACCGTCTATTTCTGTTACTTACCAACACTGACTTTTGGTAAGTTATTTAGTATCTTGTGCCTCACTTCTCACTTATTAGAATCATTAATAAAGAATAAATGAAATAATACCTTTAAAGTAATATATTAATTTCCTAGGGGTGGTGAACAGCAAATTATAACCTCGGTGGCTGAAAAAACAGAAATTTTCTCACAATTTTGAGAAATTGTGTATTTGGAGGTCAGAGGTCTGAAATTAAGGTGTCAGTAGGATTTTTTTTTTCTGGATTCTCTGAAGGAGAATCTGTTCCATACCTTTCTCCTAGGTTCTAGTGGTTTCCAGCAATCATAGGTTTTCTTTGGCATATGAAAACCACCGATCTTTACTTCTGTCTTTACATGGAAGTCTTCCCTGGGTCTCTCTGTATCCTATTTTCCTTTGTATAAGAACACTAGTTATTAGATTTAGGGCTTACCCTAAATCCAGATGATCTCATTTCAAGATCTTTAGTTTAATTACACCTGCAAAGGCCCCACATCCAAATAAATTTCCATTCTGAGGTTCCTGTGAGCACAAAGTTCAGGGAGCCATATTTAACCCGTCACAAGTACTAAGAACAGGGCTGGCACATAAGTACTCTTATCAGTTTATAAGAGTGAAAATTGGATTAAGTTAAATAAAAGCTAGTAAGAAAATGAATATATAAATTTTGTAAGTAGCATGCTAATCTTTACAACTGATTAAATAATGAGCTCAAACTATTTATATTGTTAGCATAAATAAATCTGGGAAGTATAATGTTGTGTTTTAACAAGTAATCTTCAAAATGCAAGGCATATTATTAGGATAAATTAATATTATTTCATTTTAAGGCTACAGATACAAAATTCTTGATAAGCATTAATTTTGATGAGAGAGAAGGAGTATATGACAGGCAAAAAGAGAATATCAGGGTCTTGGACAACTTTTGTAATAATAATTCTTAAACCTATATTTTTAAAATTTAATTTAAAATAGAATCAAAATAATAAAATACTTGAGACTACAATTAAGCAAGAAGGCAGATGTGTATGCTAAAAACCACAACACATTGCTGAAGGAAACTAGACACCAGTAAATGGAAAGGTATGTCCTATTTATGGACTGGAAAACTTTATATTGTTAATATGTAAATATTGCTCAAAGAAATCCATAGATCTAGTGTAATCTCTGTCAAAATTCTAATGACGTCTTTTGCAGAACTGGAAAAATCAATCCTAATCTTCAAATGGACTCTCATGGGGCTCCAGGTAACCAAAACAATATTGCAAGAAGAACAAAGTTGGTGGTTTCACAGTTCCTGCTTTCAAAACTTACTACAGGGGTGCCTGCGTGGCTCAGTTGGTTAAGCATCGGGCTTCAGCTTAGGTCATGATCTCACTGTTCCTGGGTTTGAGCCCCGCATCGGGCTTTGTGCTGACAGCTAGCTCAGAGTCTGGAGCCTGCTTCAGATTCTGTGTCTCCCTCTCTCTCTGACCCTCCCCTGCTCACGCTATCTCTCTCTGTCTCTCAAAAATAAATTAAAAAAAAACCATAAAAAATATTTTTAAAAAAACTTACTACAAAGCTACAGTAACCAAAACAGTATATCCTAGCATAACGACAGGCATATAGACCAATAGAGAGCTCCAAAATAAACCCTCATGTATATCATCAAATGATTTTTGAGAGGAGTACCAAAATCCCTATATAATGTGGAAAGTACAGTGTTTTAGCAAACGATATTGGGAAAACTGATTATCTACCTGTAAATTTTTTTTAACATTTATTTA
Organism: Suricata suricatta; assembly: GCF_006229205.1. Taxonomy (NCBI): domain Eukaryota; kingdom Metazoa; phylum Chordata; class Mammalia; order Carnivora; family Herpestidae; genus Suricata; species Suricata suricatta. The sequence goes on along the minus strand of NC_043701.1, from coordinate 71,695,060 downwards.
TTTTTGAGAGACAGAGAGAGACAGTGTGATCAGGGGAGGGGCAGAAAGAGAGGGAGACACAGAATCCGAAGCAGGCTCCAGGCTCTGAGCCAGCTGTCAGCACAGAGCCCGACTCAGGGCTCAAACCCATGAACCCTGAGATCATGACCTGAGCCGAGTCAGACACTTAACCGACTGAGTCACCCAGGTGCCCCTGATTATCTACCTGTAAAGGAATGAAGGTGGATCTTTACTCAATGCCATATCCAAAAGTTAATACAAAATAGATCAAAAACCTGGAAGAAGAAAACTTGGGAGAAAAACTTTATGATGTTAAATTGGAATTGGTTTCCTGGCTATGACACCAAAAGCACAGGCAAGAAGAGGAAAAAAATGATATAAATCAAATTGTAGAACTTTTGTTCATCAAAGTGCACAATTATTAGAAAGAAAAGCTGACCTACAGAATAGAAGGAGGAAGTTTTCACAAGTTATATAATACAACCATACAGCTCTCTCCTATATTACAAAAATACTTGAGGGAAGCATCTTAAGAAAGTATCTTGGTAAATATTGTATGCTCCAAAAATACAATTGTATTATACAGTTGGACTGTATATTACAAGTTTTTAAATTTGTTTTTTAATAGAATTGATCAATACAGTCAAATGAGTATCATATAGATACTTTTGATAGAATTCTGAAATTTAAAAAAATTTAATCTAATCTTTATTTGGGTTATGGATACACATATGTTTCTAAATGTAGATGTCTATATATGTGTCCACATATTAACACATATCTAATTAGTAAAAAGTTCTCATTATATAATTTCTGGAGAGTATTATTTTAAAAATTGGTTCAAATGGAGGTTGGAAGCTTATTGACTTTGCTTTACAAAATCCACCTTAAAAATATTTGGGAGCCCAAGTATTTCTATTTCTCCAAGATATCATTTTCAATTCAGTTGGTAAGGAAGAGATTTTTAGTTTCCTATCCAAAGCATACGTGTCTTTTTAAGTAATAGATTCCTCATTTATATTCCAGGAAATTAAAGTGACTACATCAATCTTCCTTAGACTTGTTAAGCTAGTATACAAGCAAAGGTTGCTGGATAAAACCTTGTGGACTTGCCCTTTAAGAGGAGCTACCAACTGGTATGGGCCCCCTTTACCCTTCCAATCTTCCTTCTGGTCATCACAAAAACAATGACCAAAATTTCAACAGCAATTTTGGACCTTAAAAGTGATATTTAGGGGCGCCTGGGTGGCTCAGTTGGTTAAGGCTCCGACTTCGGCTCAGGTCAGATCTCACGTTCCTGGGTTCAAGCCCCGCATCAGGCTCTGTGCTGACAGCTGGCTCTGAGCCTGGAGCCTGCTTCCGATTCTGTGTCTCCTTCTCTCTGTGCTTCTCCCCCTCTCATGCTCTGTATCAAAAATAAATAAAATATTTAAAAAAGTGATATTTATTAGTAGCCAAGAATGCTACTAATGGAAAGATGGTATGTCACTTACTGCTTGAAAATTTATTCCATACAACACTTGGAAAGCTACTTCTTGATTTCTCTTAGTAGAACAAAGAAGAAATTGAATAAGTATTGTTCTTGTTTAATCCACTAGTGTTTTTTTCCCCGGGGTTTTGGGGTTGTTTTGTTTTGTTTTGTTTTGTTTTTTTACTTGTAGAGTTTTCACTCAGCCTCTTCATTCATCTTTAATTAGGTATGAAGTCTTGTTGCTTCTAGCTTTGGAATTTCTTTTGAATACACGTTTTTGTTTGTTTTTTAGTATTATTATTATTAACTAAGTCCATCTCGTCATACTAAAGAATTAGGTTCAGTAAGTTTTCTGTGTTTCTGATAAATACTTTGATAAATATTAAGATGTATAAACACTTAAAAGTCTTTATGACATCTGTACTAGGATATGAACCTGAGGTTAGGTCAGGGATACAGAGAATGACAATGATTATCCAACAGAGAATGCCATCGATTATCCAACCACAAAGTTATATTCATTCCATTGTTAAAGTTCCAGTTCAGTGATCTCATCACAAGTAAACTTCACAAATACAGATTGAAATACCATTTTTTTCATTGAGGTTCAAGGAAACTAAATTACTATTAAGTGATGGAATAGGTATTTAAATCAAAGACTTGTTAAATTTCACTCTTTCCACTGAACCACAAGCACATGGCATGAACATAGGGGTAGAAATGGGAATGGAATGTGAGGAGAACTAGAGTATATAAGTCTTCAGGGATAGTCCCAAGCAGAGTGAAAAGTGATAATCAAATGAGAAATGTAGGTCAGTGCCTGAATTATTGCAGCATACTCAAAGGCTGTCTTGCCTTTTTCTAATCTCTTCCAATTAATCTTTCTAAAATATATTTATCATGCCAGACACTTACCAGAAAACTTCCAACAGTGTTTCTTTGTTCTACATAATCTTGCCCCTCCCATATTTTCCCCATGATTCCCCCATTCAAACCCTTTATTTGATATAGTCTGTTTTTGTCATCATTTCTGAACCACATGATGTCCTTGTGTACCTCTGAATTCATGCAACCCACATTGATTTCTCATTTTTCTAACCTCTTATTAAATTTATTGTCTGTATCATTCTTTCCGATCATAAAATCTCATTTAATTTATTGTGTGTGTATATTTTCATCTCAGGTAGTTTGTAAAACGTCTTGGGGTCAGACTCTAGGTCTTACTTTGCTTCTTTATGATGTCTACATCGGTGATAGCTAATAAGAAGTAGCTATTATTAGTTGAGCTGAATTAAAAGTTGCATGATATATTCTAAAGAATGGTAAAAATAATAATTTTATTTTGTAGTTTTAGCATTTGGATGAATTGAGTCAGAAACATTCTCCAATTAATTTATGTATTTTCTTGTATTGGCCTAAGTAAAATTCTGAAGTTGGTAGAACTATTTTTTACATATCCTTCCTTTCATTTAAATTCCCCTGTGCCCCCTACCTGCAACCTTTGCCCAATTTTTCCATCACCCTAAGCTATCTTTTTCCATGCATAAACTTTCCTTGGCTTCACCTCCTCATGGGGGTTTATGGTCCTGAGATCTCAAGTGACCTGGAGTCTTTTTGATGTAGTGCGTTCCATTTTTGGTACCCCAAACAGTTTATACTCCCCAGGAAAACTCTTCTGTGACACAGCTGATCCTTTCAAAGGGATACTGTATTAGCCTTCCAGTGGCCACTAGCTAATGTCTTAAGCTAATTCAGAGGATAAAGAACAGTTTAAGAAAATATTCTACGGAAGAACTGTTCTCCTCCTCCTCCTCCTAGTTCATTAACATTTACCACAGTAAACATTTGGTAAGGATGCTCTTCACCTTGGACAGAAGGCATTTTAAAGAAAATATCTAAGATCTAATAGAATAAGAAGATGACTAGGGTTGGAAGTATTTTTGTCATAGAATTTTATTATGCCTAGTCTCATAAAAAATTTCTCCTATTTATGAAATTCTTGACTATTTACACCTAAATATACTTTTTTCAGATCTATTGATATAAATATTTCCTCTGTTCTAATCCTATATACATCCCATCTCATTGATATATTATCCTATACTTTTAAAATCATATCATCAAGTTAATAGAATACTTAGTGTTTGGGATGTACACTTTTTTTTCTGCCAATGCATGATTGTATTTTATTTTATTATTATATTATTTTATTTTTTAAAATAGTTTATTGTCAAATTGGTTTCCATACAACCCCCAGTGCTCTTCCCCGTAAGTGCCCTCCTCCATCACCACCACCTCTTCCCCCTCTCCCCCTTTCCCTTCAACCCTCAGTTCATTTTCAGCATTCAATAGTCTCTCAAGTTTTGCATCTCTCTCTCCCCAACTCTCTTTCCCTCTTCCCCTCCCCCTGGTCCTCCATTAGGTTTCTCCTGTTTTCCTGTTAGACTTATGAGCACAAACATATGGTTTCTGTTCTTCTCTGCCTGGCTTATTTCACTTAGCATGACACCCTCCAGGTCCATCCACTTTCCTACAAATGGCCAGAT
>NC_043701.1:71640341-71690943 GCF_006229205.1 Suricata suricatta | reverse complement strand
TACTCCATTGTGTATATATACCACATCTTCTTGATCCACTCATCAGGTGATGGACATTTAGGCTTTTTCCATGTTTTGTCTATTCTTGACATTGCTGCTATGAACATTGGGGTACAAAGGGCTAGTATCTAAAATCTATAAGGAACTCACCAAACTTCACACCCACAAAACAAATAACCCAGTGAAGAATGGGCAGAAGACACGAACAGACACTTCTCCAAAGAGGACATCCAGATGGCCTACAGGCACATGAAATGATGCTCAACATCACTCATCATCAGGGAAACACAAATCAAAACCACACTGAGATACCACCTCACGCCAGTCAGAGTGGCTCAAATGAACAAATCAAGAGACTATAGATGCTGGCGAGGGTGTGGAGAGATGGGCACCCTACATACCCCGGTGGGAATGTAAACTGGTGCAGCTGCTCTGGAAAACAGTGTGGAGGTTCCTCAGAAAACTATCCATAGAACTCCCCTATGACCCAGCAATAACATTGCTAGGGATTTACCCAAGAGATACAGAAATGCTGATGCATAGGTGCATGATGTATTTTAGAATGGATGAGTCAACAACAACCAAACCAAAAAAAGAACACTCTCCCATGAATCAGGAGAAGTACAACTTTCTGTCCCATCTTCACCTTACATACATTTGCACCCACCTAAATCACAGCAGATGAAAACACTTCTATGTAGAAGACATAATTGATCCCGTGCTTTAAGGAGGCTCTGTGTTTCTTATGTTGACATTTCTTGTTTCTTATGTTAACAAGGCCAAGTATTGAAATCATGGGGAGAAAGATGGGATGATATGGAATATTGTTGAAGATACTCCTATAAAGCATATTTATATTTAAGAGTTGAAACAGTTTTATTCAGAAATGCTGACTTCCTACCACGAATCAGCACAAGGGTTTTTTATTACCTTCAACTTGAAACTAAGCAGTTCGGAACTCAAATTATTCACCATTTGGACTTTAAAATCTTGGCCTATGTGACACACATTTTTTTTTTAAATAAAATCTTGGACCAGATCATTTAAAAACACCATGAATTTTGGTTTCAGTTACATATCTTTAGTATTGAACAAATACATAAAACAGAAATATTTGTACATTGTTTTTAACAAAATATTTCAATAATGAATTGGAAATGGCAGATCACATTTGGAATTTATTAAAACAATCTTATTAATCACATATCACATCCACGAATCATAACCACAGTGCCCATAGTCACTATCAGTAAAACTAATGAGCATACTGTGTGTAGATGGCATGGTGATAAACTCAATGGAAATGAGTGAAAATCAGTGACAAGGGGTTTGTTGTTAGGAAACTTCTGATTTTTACCTTCCTAAGGTGGGGGGTGGGGGCAGCAAGCATTAGATCATTAGTTCATAAATTAGGTAATATTTGGTATAAAAGACTCTCTTGAGAATAGGCTTATATGGTTGGTTGTGAAGAAACCTAGAAATAAATCACAGTAAAGTCTGTAGGCTTCTCCAAATCTTGCCAAACTTTGGTATATAAGTTAGACTGGAAACTCCCCAGGACATTGTTTCTTGGGATGTTTCCAGTATGTCCCACTTTCAGCCAAGATTTAAAAAAATCACAATGAAGGTATTCATGGTATTTTATGTAAAACCATGAAAATGTAGAAGTTTTGTTTTGTTTTTCCAAAGAAAATTTTTGAAATCTGAAAATGCTAAAGTTTGGCTGATGTTCATCAAAGAGATTTCAAATAGTCACAGATAAACTTTAAACCTAATTTACTAAAATCCAACTAAAGGAAATTAAGATTAATTGCTCTCCTGTACAGTATTTCTACAGGTACATCTGTATTCTTTCAGGAGCATATTTTCTGTAAATTGAATATCAGTGTATGTTTATAATGTCTTTAGGATATCCAAATCTTCACAAATACAAACACACACTCTAAAATAACCAGACATTGGTTAAGAGGCCCTCCCTTTAATGGTGACTATGTACAAACAGTAGTTGTTAACCAGTTAGACCTCTTCTAGTTGCATTGGTCCCCTGGGTTACATTTAAGTCACAATCTGCTTTGTCTCCAGTATTTTTATCTCACGCCTTGTTATCATTTTCTTGGTTCTCAATACCCACTTTTATGATACCTTATATTTCTCCTCCATCATCTTTTAATACTTTTCTTATTTTTTTGCATTTTAAAGTATACTTAGTACTAGTCTCATATTTTAGGTAGAAATATAAGGAGTACATTTTTGCTAATATTTAGCATGACTATTATAAACATCCAGAGTCATAGGACTATAAATACAGATGTAATCCGGCATATAGCATAAGACCACGCTGTTATTCCAGACCAAGTTTTATTTTGTTTATTTTTGACAAAACTTTTAAATAAATGTAAGTTTCATTATTTAAATAAAATTTTCACAAAAGCATAACTTAATTTATTTTCAGATTTATTTTCTCTCTTTTTGTCTCTAGAAATAAATTGAGAGGTGTTTTTTTCTTATTTTTTCAATACTCAATAATATGATTTTACTGCTGAGTAAAATAAGCTTCTAGTAGAGTAAATAAAGCAGCAATTCACTGTAAAATATTAACGAGAATATAAGAAATTAATAAACAATAGATTTGGACTGATTTAGGGAAATGTGTAAAATGAATCTAAAATTAAGAATGTATTTAATTATGGAAATTCTTAGTTTTCAGTCCCATTCTTCCCCCTCCCACGGATTTGCAGTGCACTAATTAGATATATTAATATACATTTACTGGGGTACCTGTGTGGCTCAGTTGGTTGAGTATCCAGTTTTGGCTTAGCTGATGATCTCACAGTTTGTGAGTTCAAGCTCCACATCAGGCTCACTGCTGTCAGCGTGGAGCTTGCTAGAGATCATCTGACCCCTCCCTCTCTCCCCTACTCCTACTTGCACTCTCTCATATATAAATAAAACAGTAAAAAAAATTTTAGAGAAACATTGGCTCAGATGTTTTAATTATAAGAAACTGTGTCAATGAATTATTTTTAAACTGTATGTTCTTAAGCAATTCTTAACTTCAATGATCCATAGAACCATTAGTGGAACTTCTTATGTGGGCTGGACAATATTTCTAATTGGACACACAAAGCTAGGGTTTTTAATTCTAAAGGATAACTACCCAGAGACATAAAAGAAGAAATCATTTCCAATTTTTCTATAAAAGATATCAATGAGAATCACTTTATTTTGTGCAGGATAAAAATTATTGTGTATAGAAACTATATGACATATTAAAGAGTGAAGATTTACTAGAGTCTGATTCAGTAGAACTGGACTTACAAATTATACTATGTGACCAACTCCAACTCTTTCGCTCAGGTGAAAAGAAAAAGAGAGAGATAATAATAATAGCAATATGGACCTTCAGGTGTTCTTATAGGACTCAAAAGAGATAATGCATGTAGGGCTCCTTGCCTAGTGTCTGGCATGTAGCAACTGTTCAATTACCATCATTACTAATAATAGTAGTTTGGCGCTATTTAACAAAGGAAAGTAGCTCTCAACAACACGGGTAACAAGATCAAACAACTCTGATTGGGGAAAGTGGATTATATTCATTCTGATTAGTTACATATTTTAGATGTCATAGTGGTGATAATAGAAGCCCTAAAGTTTCTGTGGGTTAAAGCGCTTGAGGTAATATGTGGTATGCAGAAATACCTACAAGCAGAGTTTTTTTAACAATTGGCCTCACCACATTAAAAAAAAAAAGTACAATTGCAGAACGTCAGTCTGCCTGACAGTGTAAATCTCCTTAAAGCAATTTAATTCAGATTAAAAAGATAACCGTGGCTTATACGGCAGAATGAGGGATCTGTTTCAAATCCATCACATTAACACTATCAATAACCCACGATGACCCATGATTGAGTAGTTTTAATTAAGTTCAGTTGGAGTACTGGGGGAAAGGTGCTTCATTTAATCCTTCATTAATAGTTAAAGTGAATATTATAAATATCTCTATAACTTTTGTAGCTTGAACATCTTTCTTTTTTATTGAATTTATTGTTTTTCTTTCTATAGAGTAGTGCCGTTTGGGGAACTCTGATTCCCAGGAGCTTTAATGCTACCCCACTTCCAGCACTATAAAACAGAGGCCTGCTGTTTTAATCACGCCTCTCTCTCTCTCAATGTTGTTTGCGCCCTGGTACAGCCCATCTGCCTTGAATCTAGGGCTCCGCTGGGGCTGCACACATCTGCCAGCCAGACTACCTTCGTACACAATTACTCAATCCACCGTAAGGCCCTTTAATAGGAAACAAGTGTGACAACGGCAAGCCTCTCTCTTTTTTTTTTTCCTCCTCCCTCTTAAACCACAGAGTCAAATAGCTCTAATAGAGATGAAGCTTGATGGATCCGCCCAGGTGTAGGTGAAATGGTAGAGCCTCAGGGGTAATAGATGCTGTGCTCTCTTGCTGAAGTTTAGCACTTTGTCCTGACCGGCTCGCTAGCAGCAGTGCGATGGGCTGCTCCTCGTACAGTTACAAAGTCAACACGCTTTATGCCGCTCGCATTTATGCCTAATCCAGAGGGCAACCTGGAGCTAGGTAAGAACAGCAGAACAGCCCGTTTACTTCACCGTGCGGACAAAGGACAGCAAATGCAGTAAGTGGAAAATTTATTCTTTTACTTGGGAATTAATTAAGGATGTTTACTCTCAGGGAATTCTCTAAAGACTGCAAAAGTGAACTAGCAAAAAGCCTGTGTTCATAACCCTGTGGATTTCCTCCGGTTTCGTTTTGCACAGTGCCTTGGCACTGTCACTGAAGCTGAAATACTCTGCAAGTGACTTCCTCATTCAGAAAGTCTCGGAACTAAAATGTGGTGCTAATCATATTGCTAATTCAATCCTGTAGCCTGGCATATTACTCACTATTTCTGGGTGAAATTTCCTTTCTTGTTGTCAGAAATGATGGTAGCAAGTGTTTTGTCACAGTTCTGACAATAAAAAAAAAACATGTAAGAAGCACATACTTCTCTTGAAAATAGATTTCAACTTTTATGCATAACTGTATTGTTATCTCACTGTTCATTAATGTGTGGAATTTGCTTGTAAGTTTTGCTTAACAAATTCATTCTACAGCTCAATCTCTTATCAAAGAAAGGATGCTAAAACCTAAATGCAGTATTAAGTTGTAGCAGCAATGACAATGATAATGAATTTTTAAACAAACAAAACAAAACAAAAGGTCATTTGTCTAATAGCATAGGAAAATATATTAAAGCCAGATGTAGGAAATCTCAGCTTTGACTTTCTGGTCTTTCATGCTTGGTTTAAAGCAGCCTTCACTTTGCGTTGACTTTGCATTTACAACTTTAGATTCACTATTAAACTATATTTGAACTTTAAGTTCAGATTTGATCTAAATGCAGCACTGTTCCTTGAGCCCCCTACTCTGATTTTTACTTGGCTATGGGGAATCTTTTTACTACTATACCATATATTCTGAATCGTGTTAACAAGCTAACTGTGGTGGACTTTTTCAGGTGGAATGTCAGCCAATGTGAAAGAATGTGTTTGCTGTTCAAATGTATGATGTTCCGTGTAAGAAATACATGCATGGGAAATATTCTCTGACAAAGATTCTAGGTAGGATTACTAAATTCACTCGATCAAATATTGCCCAAAGATAATCATATTAAAAAAGATATAGTTAAACAGTCAGTACATCATAATAGCTCTTTACAGTCATTCGAGGATTTTTTTTTTTAACTTGGGCATTTTTTTAATCAGTCTGGAAGGCATCGTCATCTCAAAAGACAATGTACATATATAGGGAACATAGACAGGTAAAATTGGATAAAACACTGTTGCACTGTTTAAGTAATTCCCTACTGGCCAGTGTTTTGTTTTTGTTTTCTAACTATTATAGATGGACATCATTGAAATTGATGGTTTAAAAGCCATGACGGTGAATCCTGATGACTCCTTTGTGTATATTCAGAAATGATTTATCTTGGATAAAGTTGCTGCTATGAGAGGTTTAATTAATTATTGCTTGTTAAATATATTTCTTTAAGAATTGCATTTGACATTACTGATGGTAGAGTAAATGCAGTTTAAAAGTCATTCTTCATGAAATACTTAAACCGACAATTGTTGGCATTGAATAGCGGTCAATGTCTACCCCCTACAGGGAGAGAATCTAATTTCACTATGCCTTCCTCAGCACATGAATACCACGGAGTACAGTTCACACATATGAATGCTGTAACCGCGTCACTGACTCCAACAAGTGCCCCTTAATGAAAAGGTCAGGTCTGTGATTAATAGAAAGCCTTTTTCAAAGGCTGGACTTCACTTCAGCACTGCCTCTAGATTTGTTTCTTCTTGATTTACGCCATTTGCCTTTCAAAGTATAATAAAAATCAAGTGGTACTATGCTGCACTTTTTAAATACTCTGTGGTTAGTTTGATGTGATGATGACACATGGTTAGAATATTTGGTTCAGTAAAAAAATAAGTGAAAAAAATCATTCAAGCCAATTATTGGGGGCATAGAATGTCGAATGAGAATTTTACACTTTATCTGAAGAGTTAGAATATATAGCTCTTGCTTAAGTTGCAGTTAATTTAATAAATTTGAAGAGTCACTGGAGGGATAAAGATGGAGTGACAGGAAGGGTTTGATATTTTACATAAGATTTATTATGTTTGAATGGTAGCTATATGCCAGCAAGCAAATATACACAAGGAACTCATGCAAATAATGACTTCACCAACGGTGAAATTCATTTAAGGATATGTAGCTTAGTGATGATAAGGCAGTAATTAAATCTATTGACTACCTCAAAGAAGCTATTTAGTCATCTCTAATTTATAACGGTGGTTTTGTTATAACCATTCCAATTAAATCATATGCTGGAAAGCATTATGGTTAAGTTCAACTTAATATTAAAACAAATACTTTTTTTTACCAAATTATATTTTACTAACAAATATCATGTTGAAATGTAAGCATTTGACAAATTACATTTTGAATAAATACCCTTGCCTTTTCATTTATATAAGTGTTCTGTGTTGCTGTGGCTTTATCTGTTCATATTTTCAAATAAGATTGCAGTAGGAATAAGTAGATAATATAAATAATGGAATAAATGGAAAATGTACATGCTATATTTCTTCATGCACATTCTAAAATACTTGGGAGGAAATTTTTAGAAATCACAGGATATATCAACTTATTCTAAGGGATCTCTTTCCTTAACTAATTTTTATTTTTAATTATAAATCAACACAAGACTTAACAACTTCATTTTCACTTACAACAAAGGAACTATGTTACATATCAAGATAAAAAGTATGGGGGAAACGACAGTTGAATTTCAGTGGCCACTTGAGGAGACAGCGTAGACAACTGTGCAATGCTTTTTAGATGTGTTCCTACCTTATCAGTGCCCACAGCACTGTCTTCCAAGTCATCTTCTATCCATGCTTCCATTTTTCTTCTGAATTGGAAGCCAACTATTTCTGGATAGGGTGCTAATCAATAACATTAATTGGGCACTTGCAAGGAACCAAACACTTCCATTATCATTTGGTACCCATGGTTTATTTAGTCCTTATAGCCTCATGGAGACAGTACTGTTTTTATTCCCATTTATAAAAGGAAAAAGAGAGTGGTTGAAGACTTGGATTCAAATTAACTTTGCATGAGGACAGATAAAACTTTCAAACACTGGACTGTACCACTTCCCTAACAGGTGATTTCATTATCAATGCAAAGTTGACTTTATGTTTGATCACCTTAGCAGGACGACTTGAATTCGGAAAAAGATTTATAAGTAGGTAGTCCACCCAATCTAACAAATATAAATAGTTAAATGCCAGTAAGACCACACTTCAGCTTACATCATCATTCAGTATGTATGGACCCTATTACTCTTCAGAGGGTTTACTACAAGGACAGAAGTTACAGCTCTGTCCCAAACAATTGGAGAAGAACTGATCCTTCCACCCTCACTCAGTTGCTAATCTTTCATTCTTGTTATGTCTCCGGGAAGAGTTTGTCAATTCAGGGTATTTCCAACCAATCCACTAATGATGATGCTAATCACAATGGCCTCTCAAGGAGAATCACTAAGGCAGTGAAAAAAATTCGCTCTTAAAGATTTTATGGCCTTAGTTATTCAACTGGACTGTCAGGATATTTTCTGTGTTTTGTTGTTGTTGTTGTTGTTGTTGTTGTTAATAGAATGATAATTGAATTTTCCCTTTATATGTGGATACTTTTGTCATGTAAGCACAGCCTGGAAAACACCTATTTGAAACATTTTATTTCAGATACAGAGTTTCCAAAGAACTGTATCTGTGGTATGTCTCTCTGCTGGAATCCTTTCTCCCCCAGACAGACATTTATCAGTATAATTGAGAATATTCTTGGTAGAGAAGTCAAAAACAAAATATTTATGATAAAAAATCCTTCTATTTCATAATGTAACTTTTATCATTATGAGCTTATGTGTCCACTCCCAGATAAAGACAGACTGTTCAGGTTAATGGGACTTTGTTTGAATTTCTAAAAGCCTCTATTATCATAATTGTTAAGGCAGGAGACCCACTTACTTTTATAGCCACAAGCAGTTTTGTGCATGCAAATTTAATGAACATGAGGTAGTTTCTTCAAATTTTTAGCAACCCAAATCCCCTTTTTTAAATGGGTAGATAAAAATGTCACTTTCTCATATATCCTTTTGTGTTGATAAAAGATGTCTGATGAAAACAAAAAGGTATCTGATGAAGATATTTAAATATGTTTGCAATTTATAAAACCATAGACCATTTTTATACAAAAAACAGAGTAGAAAACAGGTAATTTTTTTCAATTAATTTTAAGATCCTGAAAGAATTAATCTATAGTGACAGGATCTGAAAACTCTAAATACCTTGAGGATTGATGATTACCTAAAAAACTTCGATCAGTGACTTCCCCTATCACTATCATTATTCAAAGAGATCAACAGGCTAGCTTCTTGAGGTTAATCTCATTCCTCATAAATCCTTTTTGGATTATCCAGAAAACACTTCATTTTCATTTGTAGGCTCATCTTCAGTGGGAGAGTCTCCCCCTCCCATCCCCCTCCTTTTTTGGCCTGACTCATCCCAAGACTTCTACCAGGGGCCCAGTCTACAATTAATTCTGATATTGTCTCCTACTGGCTTTCTTACTATTGTCAAGTTCCAGAGAAATGCTGAGAACACTGTAAGCTTAGACATTGTGCTGATGGACAGTTCCGCTCATATGTGGTGGTCAGAATTTCTACAGTCTCTTAAATCCTGAAGTCAAAACCAGCAGTCAGCCACAACTCAACTCATGGTCCTTGGTTTGTAGGAAGGCTCTCAGTCCCAGTTTCCCTACACAAATCAGACTTCTGGCTACCATGGGTCTACTTCTGCAACCATTGTCCAAAATTTCTTCTTTTCCACCCCTGCTTAATATTAAATATTCTCTTCATTTTAGACTCATTGATGCTTATAGCCTGTTTCGAACCTGACAGGAATTTTCAATTATGTTATTGAAGTACATTTTATCATTGCTGTGCGTTCACAGTTAAAGTTGCAGGTGCAACAAACTCAGGGTTTCAAAGTGGCATCTCATTAGCTGTCAACTTCATTTTATTTTATTCCTTAATATTGTACATTCAAATTTGGATGAAAAGCAGAGAAGAATGATTAGTGTTCTCTGTACTTCCATTAAAGGTTTGAGGTTTCAACCTTGTTTCTGGCCAGATGTACTGATAAGCATGAATTTCACATGCTGGATCATAATTTTCCTGATAAACTGTATTTTCAGTCACTCTAGAACTTACTTTCCCTAGATAAACCATATGCTATTAAGTATGCATGTCCATGTTAGTATTTAAGCTTATATTTGACTGAATTACAAACCTAAAATTCTCCTAAGTGGAGTCCTGAACATGAAGTAAAACACTGGATTTCAGGTCCTCTTTTTGACAGTCATTAGCTTGTTTTTAAGATGTATAGAATATTGGCCATGCAACATTTTGTGATTTACTTGCACACAAATGAATTGTGCAAAGCTCTTTGTAAAGTGACCAGGAAAAATGAGAAATTATTATAAAATGTAGAAGGACATAAGAGTGTGCAAACCCTGTGTATGATATCAGTGTCATTCAGGACCTGCCTGACTTGTAAAGGGGTCTGTATGTATTGGAGGACTCCGTGTTTGATATAACTCATGTTATACAAACCATCACACGTATTTTCCCTCTATATTAAAGTATATTTCAGTGAAAACTTTTATCTCAGCCCAAGTTTTATTTAACAAAATATGAGTTTACCTGAAAAATTATTTCTTGGACTGAACAAACACTTCTCAATCTCATTAATTTGTGAACTTAATGAAGGATTCATATTTGATTATTCCATATTTTGGTGGGTCTCCTTCCAGTCCTGTTTCAAATGATTTAAGAAATGAAACAAAATTAACTAAGGAATCCAAAAACCTTACCATTTGGAAGTGAGTCTCTAATACTGAATCCTGGAATTAAGCTTGGTTTACCCTGTAGTCCTAGCCGACGACTGCCTGACACATGGAGAACAGGAGTGTTGTACTAACAAAAATATCTTCATATTCACACAAAGCATTGACAGGTATTGGCATCTCTGCCCTTAGCTACCATATGACATAGCATAACACAAACACTTCCATTTTTTCACTTCTTAAATAATTTAGAAGTATATTTTAACAAGGCTGATTTTGTGACCAAGTATTTAACTTATGCAAAATGAAAATTTGAGCAAGAATAGCTTATGTGCATGCATTTCATTACCTTTAAGATATAAAAGCAAATATACGTGGGTGAATATGAGAAGAAATGTAAATTAACTATTGTGGTTTATTCTATCTCCTTCAATCTTCATATTGCTGGCAAAAGGGGTTTGTCCTGTCCAGTTTACTGGATAAACAATATGTTTTACTTTCTCAAATTTATGAGTAACGTGACACTAATAAAGGTATTTTCAAATGGCTGATATAATATGTGAAAGCTGCAAAAGTGCACAAACATGCCAGGATGGCCACATGCTGTGGAGCTTGGGACAGGGACTATTTTTATTCTAGTTCCAGTCCTTTGGACTGGAATTTAGGGACTGAAACTATTTCAATGCATTCGGGGCCTCAAGGATGCAGGTATATACCGTATATATGGTAAGAGTCCTACCTGACAAAAGCCTTAGTATTTCCCTCATATTTTGATTCAGGAAAATGTCAGAAATGGGCATGATATCACTGTCATGTCTTTCAAGAAGGCATTTTACTTTGCTATCTTTAGGAAAATACAGAGGTTATAGATGATTTTATCATGTTGAGAAAGATGTGTATTTATATCAGACCTCGTGTTTACATCATATTTTTAGGCATATTCATTAATTTGTGTTACAATAATATAATAAATAGCTTTCTCTGTGTGTAGTTTATGTGTCAAAGCAAATACGTGCATGTATGAATGATATCTATCATCTATGCCACAGTAATAGCTCTATTAAATAAAAATGATTTTTCTTTTGTTTAAAGAACTATAGTCCATAATTTAAAAAACAAATTTCATCCCAAACTTTTGTGTGCACCAACAGGAAAAAAATCTAGGAATTTAAAATAATTGTTTCCCGGCTTACTTTGGCTGTTTTAGAGTTTTGAATATTTATAGGAATCATTTGCTATTCTCTGCTGCTATAGAAACACTGTATTTTTATATTTAACGTGTTACTTCAAACAATGGCTTGTGACAGCATTACACAGAGGTCTTGTAGGTGGACTATGAGTTTTTAAAATAATGTTACTAACTTTTTAAAAATTTTGGAAATTGTGAACTTTGCTTTTTTATTATGACAGGACCCAAACGTTCATTTTATTAGTATGATTTTAGTTGAATATTGCCCACTTGGAGTCTTTTTAGACTCTCCCAAACAACTAGACTCATAAAGCTACCACTGGCTGTTGCTGAGACCAACCTACTCAGAAGGAGTCTGATATTTTAAAGATTTTATTTTTTATAATACATTTAGTGACTAAAAGTCAATCTTGACTGAATTAATAAACTCCTGAGTAATTAAATATCCTCAAGTTATTTGAATATTGAAAAATGAAGACACTGATTCTTTTAATTTTGCTGGTTTCTGTTAAGTGCTTATCATGAATTAAGGAACTAAAAAACATTTCTTGCACTTTAAATAGGTAATAATTTGCCTTTTTTCTATTCTAGAAAATTTTTTATTCTGTCAAACTATAGACCCCATAATAAAATGGAGACGGTGCAATGTAATTAGCTACAAATAGTGAACTTAATTTATCTTAAATTATGTGTAATAAGAAAAAATGTGAAACCACATTAAGAATGCTATTATTTAAAGAAATAAAAAATTGCAATTATTTCATATCCCTTCTTGAAATTAGAGCTATAAATCTTTGAACAATTTGTCAGAGATATATGAAGTTTCTATTAGATCTTTTGTTGTTGTTAGACACTGCATTTCTTATTTAATAGATAATGAGTTTTAACATCAGCTGTGGCTGGCTCTCTTAATTTGAACAATGTGCTTAAAGCATTTTTGATTTCTTACATCTCCAAGTTATAAGATCTTTGAAATAGTGTGTATCTTTAATTAGATTTGATCCCAACCTGTGCAGCACAAGCCATTATTAATTGAGATCTATGCAAAAGAAGATAGAGGTAATGAGTATTTGAAAGACTTGTGGATTAGTGCAGATTTAAATTTACCCTCGCATGTTTTCATTGATCAACCCTACAGTTGGGGTGGACTTTTCTCTACTTAAAAGCATAGAGAACTAGGAAATACAAAGAATGAGATTGACCTTTAGCAAATTTTGAGTGTTAGGAACTTTATCTTTGACGCTCTTTCCTTCTCTTCACAACTTTTTTCAATTCTGGGAGCAGTTTCTCTGTCCTTCTCTCAGCAGTTTAGTCACCCCCATGCTCATAGGCTTCTTACTGACTTCCGATTACCCCAAAACTTGAACTTCTGCCAACAGCAGCAGGTTTTTTTGTTTTGTTTTGTTTTGTTTTAGTTCAGAAAGCTACATTCTCTTAAATAGTCTTTATTCTTTGACATTGTCACCCTCTTCCCCAGTAATTCCTAAATCAAAACCCTCATTCTTTGGATGTAGTAACTACTGCCAGGTCCTAGATGGGAAGATAATCGAGCAAAGACACCCAATGTTGAAAAATGCAGTTTGATGGGTATCTTTTAATTAATAAAGCTTTAACACTTTGGGAGTGTTTACATTTTAATAAGAGGATTCTTCTGACTCAAAACATGCTTCTAATTTTTCAAGCTTCAGCAAAAATTTGAAAGAGATGAGTTTCAGGTCAAGGGCTGAGCTTCCTTCCTTTCTGCCTCTGACGTGTGATGGTCTCTGGCCAGCTCCCCCGGAAGCTGCTCCCTGGCCAGCCCTCATAGTCAGAAGAGGAGGATCTATTACAACTCAGTGTCAGTTTTTGCTGCCCATTCACTTTTGCCTGTTTTATTCTCATGCTCTAAACATTTCGAAACCAGCCAACAGAAGAACCTTACTGAATGAAAATAATCTTTAAGAGCAGTTTTAAAATATGCTTTTAATGCTTATGTGTTACAAGTCCATTTTTCACCCTCTCTTCCATTCCAGGTGTTCCTCCTTAGCCCCTAACCCCTACATCCTCCATCCCTAGCATACCTTCTTCTGAAATCAGTTGGAAATTCAGAGGGAGTAAAAAAAGGAAAAGAGAATAGAAAAGGCCCTGACTGAATGTCGCTAATTGAGGGAAAGGGAGGCTGCTCCATGTATGAAGTATTGTTCCCAGTGGCTGCTGGCAAGATGAACATTAATCTTGTTTTAGTAAACTGCATTTATATAATCAATCATGTTGTCATTTGGGGGTTAGTGATGCAGTTTGCCTTGGATAGGTGCCGGATACTTCAGAACTTTATGCTAGCCTAAACTTTTCTGGTCTGCCTAGTCTAAGTAAGTTGACACTGAACTCAAAGTTAGTGTGCTTATGTCGTTTTCCTCTAGCTATTTTTTTGTTATCCTTGTCCTTGTTTTAGTTGATCTTTGGATTTTACACGCGAAAAAGAAAAGCAGTCAACTTCTCCTCACCATTGAACTTCTTAGTGGTATTACAGATAAACCGTGGGTGTAGTTTTAATGGTTAAACTTTGCCAGAGCAAATATGTGTATAGCACATGGTGTCACTGACATGAGACCCCACTGTCTTCACTTGTAGACTCTTTTAAAGAATGAAATATAGCTCTTTGAAAACCATTCTTTTATGGCACAATTTAAACATCCTTCATCATTCTATTGAAATCTTGGGTGAGGTTGTGTCTTTTCCTGGTCTGAATTCTGTAACATGTATTCCTTATGTCATTTCCTTGATAGCTGCCTGTACAGAGAGATTTCCATTCCCTGCTCAATGCTAAGCTGCTTGGACACAGAGACAGGGGGCTTCTACTTCTTTGTGTTCAACACAGCCATGACAAAGTATGTGTTCAAGAAATACTTCCTGATTGAGGATTGACAGTTCTGCCCTGTATATGCAGTTGGAGGGGTCTTTCGCTTCTGTCTCTATACCCCATTTGCTCTTTAATTGGCTATTAGCTGGAACTGATTGATAGACAGGAACACTTTTTTTAAAAAAAAGAATTGGCAGCTATGTAAATACAGCACTTAACCTTAAGCACTCAGCCATTAACCTTAATCACTGTCCATTAACCTTAAAGCACCCCAGGTCTCTCCTTACAGTCCCCCAATGCAGACCCCACTGAATGCATTCTTTAGCATAAAAAAAGAATCTTTTAGAATGTTTTTATTGTTCTGTGAGTGGCTATAAAAAATGTATTTTGAAGGGAATGTTTGACTCTATTTCTTTATGTAGATCTAATTAAGTTTCCAGGTGTTCGAAGATACAATATTGGAAAAATTATTTTGAAGAGCATGTTGGGATATATTTGGTAAGAAAAAAGCTAAACAAGGCTTTTTTAAAAGTGCCATTTATAAGGTTGATAATCACGAGTGTATTACATACCACTTTCTAATTAAGCCTGGAAACATGAAAAGTAAATAAACTTTTTCTATAGCTGCTGCTAAAATCATAAACTCCAGACTAGTAGGAATAGTGACTTCCTAAAATATGTTCTATCTAATGTCAGATAAACAAAGACAGAAGAATAAAAGACCTTTCCTTTTTTAAACTTAACACTTTAGATTTATTTAAGTATACTCATCCATAGAAATAACTCTTATTACTGAAATAATTTTAATCACATGATTAGGAGAATAATCCTAACCCATTATGGCCTAGAAAATTTATATTTTCTATTTTGGGTGTTTCACAAAAACTATCTGATAATGTTAATGCAAAGATGCAAAATGTCACCTGTTAGTTAATGAATTCCAATTTATTGTGTTTGTTTTATATCCTAGTTTTGTTTTACCAAGATGTACATTCACAACCTATAGGTGTAGTAAAATGACATTGCAAAGTTGCAAAAAGTTTTGTGTGTAATTTTATACACAATGATGTTTTACAACCTCAATCTTTGGGGGAAAGCAGAAAGTCAGTGAAGTTCCAATTGTATTTTGAACATGATATATCTTAGGGTGAGGTAGCCTAGAAGGTGGGAGGATGGCTGGGGTTTGGGGAGGCACAGGGAGCACCTTGCAGTATTCAGGAAAGCAACTTGATACTAATGGACTGATTGTTTTTAGATTTGCCAAAGTGCTCAGTTTTGCTTCAGATCCCAGAAGGAACTGACACTAGAAGGTGTGAGCAACTGAGGGCAGGGGAGGGGCTCCTTTAAAAACTGCGTTTCAAGGTATATTTTAACAAATGTGAAATCTCAATGGAAAAACAAACCCATGTAACACGATGACTTCAACTCCACAAAGATTTTACTTCAACATTGGCCAGTTAGCTGTTCCCTTGGAATTTTCAGTTACCTAACTGAAGAAGAAGGTGATAATGAGAGGGGGTTCAGGCAGAAGGAGCTCCACAAAGACATCAAATCCAACACTGACCTCTTGTTTTGAGAATTAATCAATAGCTTTCACAGCAATTACTCTCCATATGCTTAGTTGGCTCTCTAAGCACTTCTGTCATTCATTCATTCATGGCCCCTGAGGATGCTCTTGAAGGTACAAAGCCACTAAGACCATAAATTAACTGGTTCACTTGTTATTTACTAGATCCCATAGTCTCACATCACTGTATGTATGCATAAATAGACTCAACCGTACATGCTGACATTCTTTTCACACAAGGTGTGGAAAAATAGATGCAGATTTAGCTCCAAATTTGAACAAACAGTTGGTAGTAAATCTCTGACCTTCATCTTTGCAGAATGTCTCTTGCATTATATATGTTTGTTCACTTGAGTAATGTTGCTTAGGGAACTGTGTCACTTCAAGAATAGGCCATTGCTCTTGTTGAAACAGTGATGTGAACATATTAAGGATATATTTTGAATTATTATTTTCTCTTAAAAACACGTGGCAGGTTCTCCTGTATCATGCTTTTTCCTTGCAAAGGAACAACTAGGAATAAGACAATGTTCTTTCCCGAAATATGCCTGTTAAGTGCTAGAATATATGAGACTGGATAATGGAAAACTGATCAAAATGCCACTTATTTATTTATTTATTTATTTTGCAGAACTTGGTTAGGAATAATTCGTAATTGTAGCCATGTCTCCAAGGCGCAAGAGAGTTAATTTAATGATAACACAATTAACAACAAATTAAACTGTATTGATATTGTACAAGCCAATGTCTTATATTAGGTTCTATGGGCTACTTAGAATGTTTGCACTACACAAAATGTATATTCTTTTCTGACTGTTTTTTTTCTGTTTTTACTCTATCACTTTTTTGTTTTTGTTTGGATGTTCATGCATGAAAAACATTTAATTCTAAGAATTTACTTATTAAATACTTACAAAGCAAAACAATCTACTCAGCAAAAGCAACTTTTTGTTTTGTTTCGTATTTTTATCATTTCACTTGGTCACCTGAATGCCTAACGTATATTAGACATTCATGTTACTGATTGATATTTTTTCTTTTTTTAAATGTTTGTTTACTTTGTGAGAGAGAGTGAGCATGCGTGCACATGTGTGGGAGGGGCAGAGAGAGAGGGAAAGATCATCATAAGCTGGACTCGATCTCATGAACTGTGCGATCACGACCTGGGCTGATATCAAGAGTTGGACACTCAACCTAACCGACTCAGCCATTCAGGCACCGCGGAATAAAATTATTTATATCTTCAAATTAAGCACTGTTAGTCTAATAAATCTAACTTCAGGTTTTGGGTGACTCTAAATTTGGACAGCTAAGACATATTTAAAAGATTCTTAAACTAACTTTCTCCCCCATATCCCTAGGTTCTAAAGAAAGAAAAAAAGACTTCCATGGGAATCAGAAATGGCTAGCATGAATACTGTTTCTATTGAAAGCAGAAATGGGTGTCACAGGTTAACTAGGAGTTTTCTAAGTGAATCCTATGTACATCATCTATCAGTTAACAAAATAGTCACTCAGCATTAATTACTTAGAAAAGCTTGGGGGAAGAATAAAGAACATAGGGATGCCTCCTACTTCTCAGCCGAAGCACCAGGTTGCATATTCTGTGAATGTCCTTCTTAAAGACTGTACTTGAAATTCATTTCAACCTCATCTTATCTGTAAAAGAGTGAGGTCACCGTGTCCAACCCAATCCAATAAAGTCCGCCTCAACATCTGTATGACTGTATTTTCTCACTTGAGATTTTTTTTCAAACGTTAAGTAGAAAGGAATTTAAGAAATTGGTATCTGTTTCATATGTGTTTTCAGCCTTAAAACGGCAAGTCAGCGCACCACCGCTGCCTCAAAACCAACACAAGAAAACGGCTAACCACTCATCACGTTCACCCACGCTCTCACACCAAATGAACAAACAAACACAGAAGCAGACATAAAAAACAAACCAACTACAAAAACAGAGTCTGCCTCTCTAACATTTCATCATTGCAAGGAAATTTCAGGTTGAATGTGTAGAGTAAAATACACTTTCACCAGGGAATGCGAAGGGGGCCGTCCCTACCGCGCCGCCTCAGCCCCAGCACTCCTGGGGCCCAGCACTCCT
The DNA here is from genome assembly GCF_006229205.1 of Suricata suricatta. Classification (NCBI taxonomy): domain Eukaryota; kingdom Metazoa; phylum Chordata; class Mammalia; order Carnivora; family Herpestidae; genus Suricata; species Suricata suricatta. The sequence goes on along the minus strand of NC_043701.1, from coordinate 71,672,762 downwards.
GGGGGCGGGGGTGAGAACTCCGGCGCCTGGAGCCCATCTGAGGCCTGCTGGAAGAAAAATGATGTCACAGATGTTTTCGTGTTCTTCCTCGTCTTCTCTATTTCCCTCTTTTATGTTAGCTTTAAAGAGGTTTTCCTCTTTCCAGTTTGTGTTCACTTTCTAAAACTTCTGCCATTTTTCCAAAGCTCTTGTGTCTCTAGGTTGAGGTATAATTTTTCGGACCAAATATAAACATTCATTCCCACTGGCCCTTGGTATTTTCTCTTAATTTTTACTGGGGATGGAGCTTCTTTTTTTCCCAGGGTAGGAGTGAGGGTGTGAGGATCCTCCCCTTCATTTGCCATCTCTAGGGAGGCCCTGGAGACTATGGGCTATTAATTAACATTTTATGACGCGCTTCACACTCTTCAGAGGAAATACACTGTATTAGCGCCAAATAGTAATAGTTCAGTTCTCCTCTCCTTTGGGTTCTGAATGCACCAGCTCTCACCCTCCTAAGGGGGAAATGTCATACTCCATATTACACCTACCTAGAGGATAAAATGTCAAGTGTGAAAGCCCCTACAAGGAGGAATGCTTTGTACCAATTTCAAAATATTTCTCTGAAAAGAATAAAAAAGAGAGAACAGTCCTCAGCATAACTATTGGATGAGAAAACCCACTCCCCTGGAGTTCTGTACAATATAAATAGGGAGCAGAATTTCTCACCTGTGCTTCCTGTAGTCCTTTCACTAGAGAACAACCTTCTTCTTTGAGAAGAACAGGCTGTGGGTTCACTTGTCTCAAGGACCGCCCTCCCCATCCAGGAAGGCCCTGTTCTAGAAGTTTCCATGTGATGCCATTTTTGGCTTGCAAGCAATTGTGTCTTTCATCCATTTTTTTCTTTTTATTTAAAATATAGGAAGACTGGTTCCTCTAGCAAGGAAATTTCAGGTTTAGTTCATGTGTATTCTCTAATTATATTATTTATTTATTAAAAACATTTTTAAGTGTGTATTTATTTTTGAGAGAGAGAGAGATAGCATGAGCAGGGGAGGGGCAGAGAGAGAGCGAGACACAGAAACTAAGACAGGCTCTAGGCTCTGAGCTAGCTGTCAGCACAGAGCCTGACGCGGGGCTCCAACCCACGAACAGCAAGATCATGACTTGATCCAAAGCCTGACGCTCAACCAACTGAGCCACCCCGGTGCCCCAACTAATCATATTATTTTTAATATTTTATTAGAGTTAGAAAAATCAGGCAGAAATTGTATTCCCCCCCCCAAGACCAAGAGATAAGGAAAGTGACAGAGTTAGAATTCTCTCGCTTCTAGCAGCGGAGACCAAGAGACCTTGTGGTCACCGTGATGGAACATATATGATCATGTATACTGTTCTGAATTCATCCATATCTCCAAGATCTGGCTGTGTGTGTGTCCCAGATATCTGGGCTCTCTTGCAACAAAGCTGTGGAATATAGAACTGTAACTCACTTCTGCCTCAGTGTAGTGTTATCCATTATATTCATCTTTGTAAATTTTTCTTTTAATGTAGAAATTTCTTCTTTGAATCCAGTGTTTAAGATAATTCTTACAGTTTGGAGATTCTTATTTATGACTGAAAATTCTCTTAGTTTCTAAACTAAGTGACCAAATAAGATAATTCAACCATGCTCATGGTAATGAAGACATGTATTATATTGGAAATGTAGAATGCTAAGATGTATCCATGGATAGTATTTTAATATTTTTCATTTTATTATTCTGATAGTCATAGTCATTTTAAGTTAAAATTATGGAGGAGAACAAAGTGATTAAACACAAAGTTTTATGTGAAAAACTTCAGAGGGAATCAGAGGAAGGAAACTCATATTTAATAAGTACTTAGGTATCGGGTACGTTGCCTAATCATGTTTCAGTGAGTGAGTGAGTGTGAGTGTGTGTGTGTGTGTGTGTGTGTGTGGTTCCTTTTTTTCCCATCAGACATATCTCTCTGAGGAAACCGTCAAGGGTGGCTCAAAGAGACTGGGTGTTGAGGTTCATATCTGGGAAGAGCTGTGATTCAGGCAGAGCAGTCTAACTCCAGTGTGGTAACACGAGGGGTCCTTGTTACTGTCGCCCTCAGCTTTATTGCAAATGTTTCCTATGGTCAGTACATCTCTCGGTAGTAAACACTGTTGTTAATTAATCATAATATTTGCCATTTTGTAAAGATAGTATTCTATTTCTTGAATGTCAGTATTTCATTAAGTTTGAGATTTTCATTTTCTCCATTGTTAAAATCTACTGGTATAACTTGATCATGGTTTAGTTGAGCAGACCTATATTCCTCTGAAATAGTGTAGTGAAGTATGTACTGGTGAAAGTTTAAGAGCAGAATACTGATTTCTGACTGAGTTTACCTCTTACGGCATATGACAGTTCTAAAATATTCGAAAGTATTTTGTAATTTGACAACTACTGGATGTCTTATCTGATATAAAAGGGGGGGCCTGTTTTATCTGAAAAAGTCTAGAGAGTTTGATGGGAAAAAGATAAGTGAAATATGGATTAAAAGATACAGCAAATATCAGCACCTTCATGACCAATAAAAATGTAAAGCACTAATCCATTTAACCTATTTCTTGAATAATTAAGCCACCGAGTAAGCTCTCCTTGCTTTTCTAGGGTCTTAGAGTTTACTTTGCCACCTCCATATGCCAAATTCATATTCCTTCAAAGTCCAAAGCCTTTTTCAACATTTATTTAATTCCTGAAACATGTGTTGGAGTGGGAGAATTAGACAAGACAACTCATGTCCTTTTTATTTTTTGTAGCCTTTGACTTTAAGTCAACTTTCCCTCAATTCATGAAAAAAATTTTCTATTTCTCTTGATTTTATTTATGTGGACATAAAAGCACACACTTTGCACACACACATATATACTAATATGTTTTCCTTTCTATTACATTCATATATATAAATATATTAATATTCTCTTGATTTTATTTATATGGACAAACACACACGCACATATATAAATATATATGTATATATGTTTTTCTTTCTATTAAATTTATATACATTAATATTTTATTAGACTGGGCACTCAATTAGAGGTTAGGTAATCCCCAGAGCTATCTACTGCTGTTCTTTGAGTTAGTCTCTTAAAACTCTATTAAATTTAGTTAGCAATCAGTGTCAAGTCAGTGCACTTAATAATAATCCTGAGCATTCACCTGAGCTACTAAGGGAAAAAAAAATCTGAGAGTCAGGTGATTTGGAGGGCCACTATTCCTAGTGTGTTGTTCACAATTATAAGCAGCAAATTTTTATTGGAGTCTAAAAACGGATTTCCCAAGTCAGCCTTAGGAATAAAAGCATGTTTCCCTAGAAACCAGAGGGGAAAACATGCATAGAAGGATAGATGGTTGAGACAGTCTTTTCTCGGCTGGGGGAATTGGGGGTTTTGTTGCACTCTGGCAATTCCAGGTCTAGATTTCATAACGCGTTCGTTCCTTCTCCCTCCCGTGAGGCTAGAAAGCCATTGGGATAGGTTGCTAACACAATTTCTATTTTTATCCCTCAAAAGACTGGAGTTATTGTCCTACAAATCTTAGCTTTGCTTTTTTAACAACACTGTGGATGTCAAGGTCTTTTGATGCTTTCTGCATATATTTCTCTCTTTGTGCCATGGAAAAATGAGATATGTTGACCTTAACCAACACTTCCAATATTTTAATAAAAATATTATACTGAAAAAGATACCTTTAGGGATTTTCTTGCATCCCTTTAAAGGTTTCTAATCTCTTTAATAAGGGAGATAGAAATAAGATGAGTCTCAAAAATGTTAGTCTTTTAGAATATCATATCGAACAGTCACTCTGATTGCTGAAAACAAATACTTTTGGGGGGTGGGTGGCAAACTATAGTGTAATATCAGTTCCCCTACTAGTCCACTCATAATTATTAATAGTGTATGGCTCAGGACAAAAAATAAATATCCCCAAAGATAGGAAAAATGATTGAATGCCAGTGTTAATCTGGCTTAAAAAACTGCTTCTAATTAGTGTATTATTGGTTCTGAACTTGAGAGTTTTGGTGTAATACATGATTAAAATACCATCATTTCCCATTTCAGTTTTTTACTTGTTTATTGGAAGACCTATTAAAGGAGGGCCATCTCTTTTTTCTTCCTCTGTCCACTCTCAACATTTTCATCTCTACTGTCTGCTAGCCAGTAGAGAATCATAACCTATTTTTCCCTCTGACCCCAGTAATTGTATACGTAAAATCCAATTACGAAGAAAGTGTCAAGTGCGATCTTGAAAGAAAAATCATTCAAACCTCAAGCAGACACATGGGTGAAAGGTAACAAGGTTGAGGGACAGGCCTGCTTTTATTCCTATGATACTCTTTTTAGAGCTCACACACTAAGGAATAATACTAGATAAGAAGTGTTAAAAATTTAAAAGACAATTGGAGAAAGCATGCTAGGATTTTTGTGTATAAACTTTGCTCTACAATATTCACAACCATCAGTTGTTATCTTATGTATAACCCTTGGGTTTTCAGCATTAACTGAGAGAGTCTTCTTATGTGCATGATGATTTGTCTTTAAGTTAGGTCACTGGGTCTCAGCATGGTAAGACTCACCCACCAAGGCCCAGACTGTATTTTCCCTTGTTCTCACCTTCCAGAGTATTTTTTAATTTATTTTTAAACAAACATTTCAAAACTGAAACAAACAAATAATACTTCACAACTGTAACTTTCTTCTACTATCCACGGGCTCATTTATGTCTTGTCAAATGCTTTATCACACACCCTACTTCTAATCAAAATAAAATGTATCTTTGATTAGGAACATAAATCTGGCCAAATTAAAGAAAAAGAAAAGCATGGTTTTTTAAGGACATTATTTACAAGGAAAAATCATTGCTTATTTAATTTTGACCTTGAAACTTTTGATAATGGAAACAATAGAGGACTTATAAACTATTTATGAAGTGTAACAAGAACTTAAGGAATCTTAAAATGATTTTTTCCCTCCTTCCCTCTCTTTATGAGATTATCTAGCAGTAAATTTGGCAATTGGTGAATATTTATTGACTTTGCTAATCTCAGAAGTAATAAAACTTCTCTGATTTAATTTTTGTTTAGAATATTTAATATTTCTGTTTTACATTTATTTCATTAGCAAGTTTTAAGGAAACTAATAGCACAGAACACCATTATTTCAGATTATGTTTGAGTTTGTATTTTTCTAAAGTCTTTATTCTTCATGAATAGAACAAACTATTAGAATGGTTGGGAAATAAAATTAATTATCGTGATTATGTGAAAGAACTCCTTACTGCTTGGTGGTAACAACAGATTTATCACCAAGACACCTCATTTTACATAAGTAATTAAACCATTTTATAGAAGGTACCAACTATATGTGAGAAATTATACAAATTGACCCAAGCTACAGTCATATTTATTAGAAGAATGCTTTCATTTTTTCAAAAGCACTTTCACATATACCCCATTTAGCACATATGGGCAATTATTTAAGTGAACAACAACAAAAAGGAATTCTTAATGATCATCAGTTACCATGTAAAAGCACAAAGACTTTCCTTATGTTTTAGGACACAAAAGAAGGAAGTAACACAACCTGTACTTTATTATTTTGTATCAGATGCAAAGCTTTTTCTAAACTTTAAATCCAACTGAAAGCAGCTGCTGGAAAAATATCATTACACTGTACCTTAAGCTACAAAAACCAATTTAATGGTGACATTTTATTTTGTTCAGATGGTCTGCTCTCTTCTTCTCTTTAAACCAGTAAAGCCTATGGAAACTGTATCTGGATGAAATCACTCGAAGGTGAAGGCCCATGACCAAAAACATTCTTTAAAGATTACAGGGTTCTAGTCAAACAGGATCGCAGCACTAACAAGATCGAAGGTCTCCCAACGACAGGAAGTGATATTACATCATTCATATACATAACCACACTTTCCCTTTCTTAGAGAAGGATAGAGAGCTTATTATTCAAAAATATCAATACATAAAACAGGGGCATTACTTTCAAAACACATGTGGGATGTCTTTCAGGTCAGCCTATTTCTATTTTTTTTTTAAAGATGTAATCACGTCTCTGACCTTGCCAGGTCAGAAATGTTTCATAAAAATTCCTTAAATGTTGACCATTTATTTATTTCTCCTGAAATGAACTGTAAAAAAGAGAGGATTGCTTCTGCTTTTGTTACATATCAGTATTATCACAAACAAAACCTGAAAAGTATGCACAATTTGACACCAAGACTGACCTGGTTTTTTTCAGAAATAGTTGTATTTTACTGCAAAGAGATGGTTAAATAAAAAGAAAACAAAAACTCCTCTTGATATGAATCCAATACTCCTAAATCTTTTATTAGAAAAACCTTGGGACCAGAGCACCAGCCTTTGTTGAACATGAAGGTGAGAAATCTCTTGGCCTCTCTCACCAATTTTTACCTTTATGCTTCTGTTCATTCATTCACTGATTCATAATTTATACTTTATCTCTGAAAACGACTTAAAATGAAAATTATGGGTAACAGAAAACCGTTGACTTAAGTAGTTTATAAAACCAAAAAGAGGGAGCAATATAAGCTATCGTGGCGACTGTGATATGAGCTTCATGGCGTCTTAGAACCAAGCAAAGTGCCTTTGTAAATGACCTTAAATTCTGTAAGCTAAGCACCTGCTGTGGATTGTAGTTATAACCTTTCCATAAGTGAGGCGAGTCTTGCCACTTAGGAATGACTCCCAGGTGGTCCTGGCACAGCCTGATCACATCTGCTAGGTCTTAGAAAGGTGGGAGTGAAGGTTCTGCAGGCTGGCATTGTGCCACATGACCTTGCTGTAAGTTTTGTACAAATAAGGAATGCAAAAACTCCCAAGATATGGAGAAAGAGAGAGTTCCAAATAAAAATACAATATTGAGTACCTCCAATAAGTAACGTTCCCTCTGCCACTCTAAATTGTCCTGATTCTTAGATGAATTTATCCAACTAGGTCTTTTCCAAGGGTTTACTCTTTTCTCTAGAAGCCACAACAGCTATTTTATCTCCCCAGTGGTAGCTTACGTAGAGTCTATTGTTACTTATTGAGCAAACATTCCCCTAGGTTTTCATGAACAGAATACAGCCTCGACCTGCCTTAGGCTCAGAGTTGTAGCAGGATAGGCAGAAATGTAAACAGATTATTAGAAAAAGAAAGTAAGAAAGAAATTGCTATAATAATACTGTTACTTCCAGGTGTGTTGAAGGAAGTGCTTTAGCTTTCTGGTGAGGGCAAGAAAGCCATTATCTTGAATGAGTTTGGTAGTTAATGACTATATTAAGAGGAAAGGAGGGACACATTTCTGGTGAAGAAAATGTCTGTATGAAGGTAAAAGATGAAAAAAAAGTTGATTAAGAAGGTCACTGATGTTGGAATGCATGGAAAATGGAAAACTGGCTTAAAAAATAGATAGAGGCCAGATCCGAACAGTTCCGTGCTTAAGGTCATGGACTCAGAGTCGGATGCCTGGAATTGATTTTTGGCTTAGTCATTTATGTGGTCTCCAACTCAAAAATATCCAATTCAAAAAAATTAATTTAACTCCTCTTGACCTCAGTGTCCACAAAGACCATTAGATTGCTCCTTTATATTATGCTAATCAGTAACTTAAATAATGCAAACTAAAACTGAAACTTCAACGAGACGCCAACAACTGAAAAATGCAAAATTGCATGTAGAGGTACTGAATCACCACATGTAGATTTTTGAAGGAAATTTCTGAACACTGGTATCCAACCTGTTTATAGGTTAAGAACAAAGTAGAGGGGGAAGGTTTATGAAGAGATTTTATTAAAAAGAATAGTTGCCAACTGATGGGCATCCATTTTCATAGAAGAACTGATGTTACTTACATCACTTCAAGCCTAGAGAAGAGAACTCCAGAGAAGAAGGTCTCAGCTGGGGACATCTGGATCACTCAGGAAGGTGTCCCTGGGAAGATGGTTTCTCCCATCTTCCATGTCCAAGCTACCACCTAGCCCTCCAGTCTGAGGCTAACTTGAGGTAGAAGATGTGTAACTCAGTTACGTTCATCTTGAATGTATGTATGTATATATTCATGGATGTACATATAGTTTCTTTTTTTAATTCTAAATTAAGGCTCTGTTTTGTGGCTTACAAGATCAAAAGCTATCTTTTACCTAAGAAAGGGCAGAAAATCCATAGGCTTGTCAAAGTTTTCTTCCATGGGCAGGGAAAGATAAACTTCATGAAAAATGTTTTTGAACAAACAGTGGGAGGGAAAAAAATAAAGTTTTAATTTGATTATATCACAGTCCAACTTGCTCCACATACCAGTTGAACATTAAAGCACCAACAGGAATGGTTGGTGAATAGTGACTGGTTATTTTTTGTAGTTTTAGAAACTATGTTAAGGTATGAAGTAGATCCTGGATAAATTGAAAAGCCACTAGTAGGAGAGATAAATGGTCAGATTTACCTAGCAGACGATGGTTTAGAGCTGAGGTTCAGTCGAATGTGTTGGGGAAGAGGAAGAAATTAGAGAAGGCTATTTAGGAAGTTACTTAATATACTCCAAAAGAAACATCAGTGTTTGTCATGAAAGCAGTAGCCACAGTGGGTATAGATTTGGTAGATATTTAGGGGATAGAACGTAGGACCAGCAGACTTGTACTGTAATGAAAAAAGCAGAATGTCTTTTTAGTTTTCTTGTTTGAGCAGCAAGAAATAAATGAAGAAGTCATATTTTTGATAGTGTGTTGAATTTGGGGTCTTTCCCAGAGTTCCTGCAAAACATATACAGTTGGAAATAATCACCCATGCTCAGGAGTCAAAGTTGTTTTAGAAATTTTTTTAAAAAATTATACTTACTTATATGGCAATGGCATGAGTAAGAACACCTATGAATAATATCTATGAAAAGGAGAAAAAAATCAAGCATATATCTGCATAATATATCTGAGAGTGGCCTCAGATAAGTTAGCATTGGTTTTCAATAATTTTTAGTTTAGTTTAAATGAAATAGTATGAGTCTAATATATAAAAAATAGAAAAAAATAGAATTATTTAATTGGGGAGGGGGCATTAGGAGGTGCTTACCTGTACAGTCAACCTTCAACTTCTTCTTTAATTTGTTAGGAGGAGTACATGTTCCTGCTTCAAAAATTTCTTTAGAAAAGTATAGATTATATAATAAAAAAAAGTCTTCCTCATATCACTATGCTCCAGAAGCAACGGAATAGGACTTTCTCATGTATCATTTCTAGGTAACATTCTCCATCTCTGATATCTGTTGTTTATAGTCTAATCTCCATGCATCCATTATGATGAACTTTATTAAAAGGAAAACAGATCATATCACTATCTACTAATAATCCTTTTAGACATTCTTACGACAATTAGGGTAAAATGCAAAGTTTTTGCTGTAGATTTTAAGGTCCAACTGATGTTTGCTTTAACTACCACTTTGGTATTATCATACTCCGTGAGATTCCTCACTCACTACCTTCATTCTTAAGCCAATCTTGCATGACAATGACTTCATCCATTGCTCTGGTCCTCCTTTCTTCCTAAAATGTTCTTTCCCTATCTTCCTATGGCAGACTCTTCATCGATCAGCCAAAATGTCAGTTCTTCAGAGCAACCTTCTTTTCTTTCTTTCCTCCATTAACTTCATTATACAACTTTGAAGGAGAGATTTGAGTTCTGTTCTGTACTCTCCCCCTCACTTGCTCTATAACCTTTAACTTTTATAGATATTTTTAAATTGAAAAATAAGGATAATGTTTCTTTATTGTCAGTGCTGCTGTGAGAATCCAATAAGTAGAAACTGCTACATGTGTTAATTTCTCCTTAGCTCAGAAAAATGAGGTTGCATTTCGTTTATTAGTGTTTAAAGATCAAGAAATCTAGGAATGAAAAAAGAAAATAAAACTAGGAATGTATCTGAATAGAAAATGATATTTAAGGGAGATTAAAGTTTCTCAATCACTAGCCTTGCCCAGGACTTGTCATTAATTAATTAATGCATTAACTATTCACTAATGTTTAATCTATATCAGGTACTGATCTTAGTCCCTAACAGAATAACAGGGATACATGTAATCTATAGAGGAAATAGGTATATAATTATATTATAATAATGTTATTAACATAATAAGTGCAATATTTTATGGGAACATGAAGGAAGAGAAGGCTTTATATAGGCCAGTTTGATTTGATTCTCAATTGACCAAATGTTTAACAAAGAATGAAGGAAGAGTCATTCTAAGAACAAAATTATGGATGGAACTTCAACAAATTCTAACACTGAGGAGAATGTAATGAGAAGATTCAGAAGGTAATGTTTTAAAGAACAAAGTTCAATGCAGTCTAATGCTTCTGAGATGCAATGGTTTAGAATTTTTTAAAGTTATAGGATTTGAATACAAGGTGTCACTGGTAAGTTTTTCAAGAAGTATTGCCTTAAAGTGGTGCATGCAGTATATACATTAACTATGTTGAGGAATGAATGGAGTGAAAACATGGAGAATAGAGAGTGAGATACAATTTCAAAAAATTTGATGGCTATTTAAAGGAGAAATACTGAGTGGAATTGTAAAGATGAAACTGTTGAGGGGAAGTATATTAAAATCGAGGAAACTCCAATCTTTAAGAGGAGAAGAAATGGGAGTATAGCTAGGATATTTGAAACTATGGGCAAGTGAGGTCAATAACATAGGTGGAGGGGCTTGGAGATGCTTCTTTTCTGCCTGAAAAGGGAGGACGATGTCAGTTACAGTTGGAGAGGTCGTGGGTTGAACATATGCGATACAGCTTATAAAGCAGACTCTTTCTGAACCATTTTCCACTATTCCCCTCTTGTCCTTTTAACTTTGGGTCCATGCTCATTGTGAACTATAGAGTGGAGTAGGCATCCATATGTGGTAACTTGCTTCTGCCTTTAAGAGGGCCTTTATTATTCTAGCCCGCTCAGAGGTTTGAGGAACATGACTAATTAAGAATGCCAGACTATAAGGGAGAATAAATGTGACTTAAAGGAAACCAGCCAGACAAAAGAACAGACCACAGCTATTCTAATTTCAAAAAACAAGAGTCTTTAATGGTCCTGTTGAGCTAATGTCAGTATCAGTGATCAGGAAAAATTAGTTGCTCACATTCTTTCAGGGGTACTTTGGCTTCTTTATGTAAAATTCCTTGGGAAGACTCCAGAAGTCACAGTTGCTATATGTAAAATTTTGTCATTTTTTTTCTTGCTTGATTAATATCAACTCCTGAATTATATGCTGTACCATAAAATGTTACAGCAGCAGTATCCTAAAAATGTAATATAAGCTAAAAATCAGGCCATACATCTTTCATTAATTCCTCAGACTGCTTTGATAGTAAGGTATATTTTTGTGAGGGGATAAAAACATTCAGTATATAACATGTCACTGCTTAATACCAGATGGGAAAATGCTTTATAAATTGTAAGGCACAGTCATATATGAGGCACTGTATATCCATGGAAAGAGGGATGATTAAGATATATTGGCTATCACCAATACTTGAAAAAAAATAAAAAGTAACTAAAAAGATAACTCAGCATCAAAAGAATGTCCAGGAAACTGAATATCACAAAATTTTAACAGTATTCCTGAGGCAGTAGAATCTAAACCTCTAAATTCTGCTGTTGAAACACTGGTCTTTGTGGCCGAGTTGGTAAACTTACAAATTACCAGAGAATTGAGCAACCCAGATTAAATGAGAAATTAGAATCAAAGAATGAAAGGAATTATAAGTTTGTTTTTTATAAACATGAAATGAATTCACTTCTTCTGTGTGGTTTAATTTTCTTTCATTTGAACTGACTCCACCTTAATGGTATCCAAATTATACTCTAAAGTAGTTTAACTTCTCAGAAAGCCTCTGTTGATTTTGGTCATAAAAGGTCTATGAGTAACTTAAAGGACAGTGCAGAAGGCACAGATCTCCATTATTTGTTCATGGCTCATGCTTACTATTACTATGCACAAAATATTATCTTTTCATGCATAAGTATTCTAAATTATGCATCCAAAGTTTGTCTTATTCAAAGAAGTGAAGACAGCTGTAAAAAAGAGCTTTCCAAGTATTTGTGCATCAAAAATACATATTCATGATGGAAAATTACCCACCAAAAATGTGCTCTTTGCAAGGGGCAACATTATAATTTTGCAAAAGTTAAATCTTGTCTTCTTCTTACTCTGTTACTGTGTTACTCCTGGTTGGACACAGTGGGATAGTCAGTGGAGATCTTTGAAATTTTCTCTTTGAATGCTTAAACATACTGAATGTAAGAACCAAATTTTAAGGATATAAGTGACTGAAACATAAGGCAGCTACAGACTGCTCACTAGGAATATTTATCAACATATTTAATCTGCAATTCATTTCACATCCCATGTATAGAGCATCATGTGTATTAGATGGCATTTCAAATGAAGTATATTTGAAGCACATTATGCTTTCTTAAATAAGGAAAGTGACATATACTCTATGAGATTTGAGGTTATATTTAGGATGCTAAAATAATTTTATAAAAAGAAAAGTATTTTAAAAGTATAGGAATAAATAAACCCGCTTCCCAACTGCATATCTTGGGGATTCTCCTGGTTTGAAACCTAAGTCCATCTTTGCCTACAAGTGTAGGCATTTCAAGGAGGCTTACATGATTCAGTTTTGTATTTTGAGACTCTGCGGTGTCAATTTCAGGGAGTCACAAGTCACAAGTAACACCTGAAACCAACATTCTGCAGACCTGGCTCTCCTACTTCCTACATGGACTTCCTTTTGGAGCCTTGGCTTCCTTATTCTTGAATGAGGAAAGAAGTATCCTGTCTGTCTTCAGAACTTTGTGTGTCTTAAACTAGATAGCATATGATAAAGCTTCAGGTAAACTGTAAAATACTGATCACATGGGACACCCTGATTCAAACTGCTGCCCCCCAAGTCCACATGTATACTGGGATCTTTGTAAAGTCTCGGACACCTAGCTGGTGAATAATTTACCTCAATATTACCAAATGATGAGATTTCAGAGGGTAAATGAGCGTACATTCCTTGCTTCATAGCTAGATGGTAGAAAAATTGATGCAGAAGAGATCTGCAAATTGCAGAATATTCTTCCCAAATATTTGTCATTTTCCCCCTCAGGATTGATTAACAAATTATAGCTCCCCATACTTCATAATATTTTTGGAAAAATTCCCTAAAACATAATTTATGACACAAAGATAATACCATATTACCAGTTCCTGAATCTGTTGAGTCAAGGAAACAAAGCCAAACTTCTGTCCTCTTCCTTTATTTGCCCTTTAGTCTTCAGGACTAGAAAGTCTAGTGGAAAGGTACAGCTGAGAATATAACTTGTCTTTAAATTAGTTTTAAAAATTCTCAGTCAAGAATCCTTAATAATGTTTGAAAATTACAATTATTAGTATTGTTGAACAGAGTTCATGAAACCTTCTCTATTGCCTCTGAAAGCTTGTATGTAAGAAATATTTATATTTTGTTAGGTAACTCATAATTAATTTGAAGAAAGTTACATTTCCTTAAGATTATTAAAGTGTTCTGAAAAAGCTTTAAAAAACCCTTTATTAAATACCAAAATTGTTTAGAATGTCAAGGAAATCTTCAAGAAATCCATAATTCACACCTTAGATTTTTTTGTTCGACTTCCCTCACACCATTGGCTTGAATCTTTAATCTCTCTAAGGGTTGATAATATTTATTGTTAATAACCTGCTACAAAGGTTCTTGAAGTTACTTTTGTTTTTGTTTGTTTCTTTTTTGGAAAACAACTTGAGTTCTTTAGAGAGAATGTTAAAACATTGCAACTCATCGTTACTATTTTTCTTTTATTATAAAGAAACAAAGCATAAATAAAATGTACTGAGCAGCATTCTGTGGAGAATTAGCTTTATATCAACAGATTCAGTGAATCTTTCTTGTTCTTAACCGTTCCCTAGATAAAGTTTTTCAGTATTGGAAGACTGAGTTTTTAGTGTTTGTAACTGCAACTCATTTCACATCTTACATGACCTTTTCTTACTAATACGACAACAACTTTATGCAACATGACGCCGAGTCACATGTTGGAATGTAATGAGTCCTTGGAGGATTTTTGTTGAAAGCAAGGACAAAATTATATATGTATATTTAAAGTGTAAAGGCAGACACCTGGAGGATGGATGATGGTATTAGATACACACTGAGCATCATTGAATAAGAATGGGAGATGTCGACTGAATGTGTAAAAGCTGGAGGTTGATCAGGAAGAGAGGTGGGACTGTCCCCGTAACCACAGAGCTGTCAGCTTAGAGGTTCTTTCCTCAAGGAAAGAGAAGACAACGGAAAGTAATTGATAGAATCTTCTAGAAAAAGCAATCAGAATTTTAAAGTTAAATGTCAGTTTCATTTATTTGTTTCTATCATCCCCATAGCAACAAAGAGCTACCCTGACTAGTAACTTTTTTCTCTGAATTAGGGCATCAATATGTTAAATAATGAAGTTACATAAAATTTTAAAATACCCATTTCTTCTCTTTCAAGAGGGATGTTCATAACAGCTGTGGCACATGTGAAATAAGCAGTTAAGACAGGTTGTTATTCCCAAAAGGCCACAGAAGGAGAATCACTTCCTTGGTATAAACATGAGGTATTTCTTTCTCATCTCACAAGCTTAGTATCTTCCTATGCATGTAATGATTCTGTGTTGAGAAGATGAATAATCATTCACATAATTTAAATCACCATATTTGATTGGAAATTAACATAGCATCCATTTGAAAAGATAGTGAACAAAGAGTCATTTCTAAAGCTATATTATCAGTACACAGAAGTACCTGGACTAAAAGCCAAGTACACTTAGGCCCTGGTCTCATGCCAAGATGATACCCCACATTTCATTTACATACTGTAGTCCCCCTACCCGTTGGTGTCACTTTCCCTGGTTTCACTTACCACAGACATCCTTGGTCTGGAAGCAGATGATCCTTTTCCTGAAGAATCATCAGAAGGTCGGTAGTAGCCTAATGCTTCATCACTACGCTTGTCATTCACCTTACTTCATCTACTGATAGAGGCACTTTATTACTTCACGTCACCATGAGGAGGGGGAGCATCGTACAGAAAGATAGTTTTTGAGAGAGAGAGAGAGATGACATTCATTTAATTTTAATTACAGTATAACAGTTCTAGTTTATTATTATTGTTGTTGTTAATTCCTTATTATGCCTAACTTATAAATTAAAATTTATCAGAGGTAAGTATATGTGGGAAAACATAGCATATCTAGGCTTCATTATTATCTGCAGTTTTAGAGATCATGGGAGGGTCTTGGACCATATCTCCCATAAATAAGGGGAGGGGTACCATACATAAGCATGTATATATTTATCCATCTGGTTGTTGCCTATAGCTATATAACGTATAAGTGGGTTTTCTTTTGTTCAGTAATTGTTTTTCCTCAGTGATTGATTGACTGATACGCTTGAACTGATTAAGAATCAGAAACATGTTTCCCCAGTATTTATAATCAAATATATTTGTATTCTCAAGTCATAACACTGCAAATAGAAATTCAGAGGGTTTTTTTTAACTTTAAAATATATTAATTGATTAAAGAGAAACATTTGACGGTTTTTTTTTTAGCAGAAATGCCTCATTTAAACAAAATATTTTCTTGGCTTAGTTTTAAGGATTATTACAAAAAATCATTTCTTCTTTTTAAGTGTACTTGTTTTGATAGAGAAAGACGAGAGAGAGTGGGGAAGGCAGAGAGAAAGAGACAGAGAGAGAGAGAGAGAGAGAGAGAGAGAGAGAGAGAATTCCAAGCAGGCTCCACACTGTCAGTGTCCTCTAAATATTAAATCTTCCACTACTTTCTACTCCATTAACTAATATCAGAAATTTCCTTTGAGTTTACTCTACACTCAGATCTCAATTATCCATGATAGAGCAGAGGAGCGGAAGAACTAAAATTTAACAAATGGTCATGCAGAGCTACGTAGTTATGAGATTCATTTGTATGTAACTGAACAAGAACAAATTCTGTACTTGAGGAAGAACGGACTCTAGAGATGCTGGAAATGTGCCACTTTGCTGTTCTCCACCCTTCCTGACACTGCATTCCACTCTAGAGATTGCATCATCATCAGATTTGTTCCGTGTGCTAGGTGTTAGTGGTGCATCTGAGATCGGGGTTCATTTATCTTTGATACAAAATTCAGGTATATTTAGATAAGACACACAGGTCAGCATGAAGTCTGAGTTTGAGTATTTTGGCTTTATCACTTAATAGCTGACATTAACCAAGTCACTTTGGGTTTATTAGCCTCAGGTTTTTATCATCATAATGGATATAAGATTTAAATTACAAAACTGCTGAGGGATTAAATGAGTCTTTCTAATGCACAAATGGTGATCTTTTTGTGCATCTCAACAAAGTACTAAAGTGACATTACAGCTATTAACTGTAAATAAAGCAAAACATACTATGGTTATTTGTAGAAGTTGTATGAAAACAAAATTCAGACTTGTTTTTTAATAGAACAATTGTAGTTAATGCAGTGATTTTTAAAAGGTTTTACTATAGTATACATAACTATGTAGTTACAAAATCAATATATCAGTGTTTATTAAACTCTAACTAGTTGTAAAATTTAAATCTTTCCACTTGGCTGATATTAGATTCTTAGTTTTCCACAATAGGATTTTTATCATTTAATATCTAGTTCATTCAAAGTTAAATGATTAAGAGATAATGGTGCCTCCTTAGCCATTGGGTTCATTATATTATCTGACACATAAGTACTCAACAATTTTGATGAATGACTCCTGTATTAATTTAGGACCCCAAGTGTTCTACAGCCTAGAGTTTTCTTTGGGCCTTCAAATGGTATAATAGATGGGACCATATTAAGGGTTCATTTATCTTCCATCCCTCAAATTGACTTGAATCAAAAAACCTAGATGTCTGAGTATCTAATTTATTTTTATAGGCATATCTTTATAAGCATAAGGGATTAGAAATACGAAAGGGAGCTATTTTCATCTTTTTAAATATTTTCTTTTCCCATAGGGTAATTTAACATATTGTGAAATATATAAAATAATTTTAAAGTACTATCCAAAACATCCTTATATTTAGGTGTCTTGTTCACAAGTGTTAAATTTACTTTAAGGCCTGAATTGTCAAGGATCACATAAATTGGGCAGCTGCCAAATTTCCATTTCAGTTTATGCTGTGTAGACAGAACATGTATCCATATGACCTGCATGAATCAGCCATTCAGCTGTCTCACAAGCTATTTTAGCTATTGCCTACTGCCAACTAGGTAAGGAAGAAAATTCATTAGCATGGAAGTTAAGGTATTTTTTGGTTATTACATTGGTTAAAACTTTTTCTATCTCTTCCTTCTCCCATATACAAAATAGAGGCTTTTGCTACTGACATTTAGAAAAATACAACTCATAAATTTTAAAAGTTGTTTTTTATTATTAATTTGAGGAAATTCTTATCATTTATTTCTAAACTGTACCTAATAAACTTAAGATCATTCTCTTTAGTTATATGCAAATGTATGATAAGAGACTTTGCACCAAATTGTAAGGAAAAATTGCTCATCCTGAAATTTCAGAGATTTATCTCCTGGGGTTGAGTGTAGGGTGTGGGGTGGGGGCCCTTGATGAGTTTGCTAACTGTTGCTGTCACTGATTCAGATTGCTTAACTAAACTTAACAATATCTCTTAAACCTTTTCAGTTATTGTAGAAGTTAGAAACAATATTTCATTAATGAAGATCTATTAACACTTAGCAGTATTGTTTTTAATATTTAGCAGTATTTAATTATCATACCTTTTCTCAAATATATTTGTTCAATAAGATGTGAAATATTTTAAAAAGCAAAGCTATTAAAGAAAATAATGTTACAGCATAAACTTTGTACTCTCATTGAAAGGAATGTATTCAAATTATTTAACTTATACAGTAATTATATAAAATTATATTTATTTTTGTCTTAAACTTCATGTTTGAATTTGTAAACATCTTGAGAAGGAGTTATTCATCCCCACCCATAAAATTTATTTAAAAAATTAAGAATGAAAGTCCTTATATTTCTAGATTTTCTTGCTGCAAAACTATCTTTCATATTTTAATCAAATTCAACTATTCAGTGGAATTAATATGGTACAGCACTGTCCACTAAATTTATAACAAATATTTAGTGTGGTAAAATGAGAAGTGCTAGTAACATAAAATGTGATACCAGCTAAATTGTTCGTTTTTCTTTTTTTTGAGGTCTCATTTTTAGAGCAACATGTATCTCTATTATAGTTTTAAAAATCATGCTAATTTTCAAAGTGCTAATGTTAATATAAATGGAATAACTATTTTTATTTGGATTACACATATAATCACTAGACATACTATATCTTCTATTGGGATCATATAAAATTAATTTGTATGTTGTTGTATAGTGGTATCAATTTGAAATTACAATGCATTGTTTATATGGTTGAACATATATTTTCTGAGTTTTGATCTTGCCACCAGATGGCAGGAAAAATCAGATTCAAATAGCTCTGGTAACAAGGATGAATAAGGATTTTGTTTTCATTTTGAGTGTTTTTCTCTTGTTGATGCTTTCCACAAACCCCAAGACATGATAAGTATAATGTGAATAGACAATACCTGCTGATTTGTAAAAGCTTTCTATTTTTACAGTATAATCATTCTATAAATAACTTTTGATATATTCATGCTATCATTGATATCATGAGTTTGAAAATTATAATTAAAGTTATTGTTTTAGGAACATATAACTTGCTGGAATGATTAGAGCTGTCAATCCCTGAATGTCTCTGGGTAAAACAACTAGTCACTTTTCTTCTAACAGCATAGATATTTACTTAAAATAATGGCATGACAATGAACTGTATGATTGATGAATACTCAACAAAAAGACAATGGAAAAAAAAAAAACCCAACAAACTCTCACCTTAGTTCTTTTATGGTCAAGCCCAAGCAGGGACTTATCTTTGGCTGATAAATGTTTTACTAATTCACAGTGTAAATATTTTAAAGTCTTAGTGTAATGCCACTTGACATTTTCTATAAATAAAATCCACTCAATTGTAACAGAAATATAGGCAGAAAGAGAAAATAATCCCAAACTGCAGTAAAATTCTAGTTTTTAAAACTTACATATATGCTTTTTACTTCATTTTTTTCAGGAGAACCATTAACAACTTTGAATGTATACAAAGGAGAAAATTGAGGCAAGCTTAAAAAAAATCAAATAATTGGTGCATGTATATTATTGATGCATTTTTCGTTGTTGTAACAATTGCTTCAATGCATCTACTTCATTTTTTGATAGAAAAATTTTCTTTTCCTTGATTATACTAGAATATCAAGAAGGACAGGCATTGTTTTCTTCATCTTCCTAAAGAAAAAGTGTAACTAGAGTTAAATCATCTAATCAAGTTAAGTTTGATTCATTGATGTTATCTTTTCACAACTTTCTTAGGCATTATTAGCAAAAGCACTTTTCAACATTTGTGTGTGTGTGTGTGTGTGTTTGTGTGTGTGTGTGTGTGTGTGTGTGCGCGCGCGCCAAGAAAGGCAAAGAGCTACTTGATAAATTACACATTACTCCTTCCTAAGATCATGTAAACACTGAAAGACTATTTAATATTATGAGTGTTTCTTTAAGGTGGCTCCCTTGTAGGCCATTTCCTGACTTTGCACAGAAGACTGTAGCATTGCACTGTGTGAATTAGGATGAGGTCTACTTGTCATTCAAACTCTAAAATAAAGTCTTATCACTCATAATTTCCTCTGAAACTAGACACACAGGATCTCTTTGCATACTTTTTACTGTTTAATTTGCATGACAGCAGGTATTCAATGTGTGTAAAGACACAACTCTTATTTTCTCTCTAAATTCCTTTGTCTTAGGTAAAGATGAATCAAACAAATGGGGAGTTATGGACTAGGTTAGTGTATAAAATTTTAAGCTTTCACTGGCAAAATGACCTACAAGTCTATGAGGATGTTACCCTGTAAACTCTCAATAGTAACGAGAAGAGGAAAGACCCCAGCAGTTTGCAAAGAGTTACTTCTGGAAAGCAGACCCTTGTTTACTTTGCACAGCAGTCACAGAGAGTGACAAGTGACCCAGTGCACCAAGTTCAGGCAAGTTGTGAATGAAAAAGAAAAGTAACACCTCTGACCAGGGACAGATGAATTCTGCATCCATCATGCTGCTGCAGGGAAAACAGGCAGGTGAATTGTTGCTGCTGCCTGCAGGTCTTTTATTGGCCGCATCCATGGAGCCCTGCCTTTGGCAAAATACGTAGTTGTCTGTGTATGTCCTTCTACGTATTTTGGCTTTTAAAGATTTTTTAAACTAATTCTTAAACTTAACTAGTTCTTCTTACTCAGTAGTAATGTGACATTATATTTCATGCTGAGGCTCAATTAAAAAGGAATCACTATGTTTAGAAAAGATAAAAAGTGGGGCACCTGGGTGGCTCAGTTGGTTAAGTAGCTGACTTCCGCTCAGGTCACGATCTTGCGGTTCACAAGTTCGAGCCCCGCATCAGGCCCTGTGCTGACAGCTCAGAGCCTGGAGGCTGCTTCAGATTCTGTGTGTCTTTCTCTGCCCCTCCCCTGCTCATGCTCTGTCTCTCTGTCAAAAATAAATTAAAAACTTAAAAAGACAAGAAACAACAAGACTCAAAGTAATGAGATAGAAATCATCATGAAACTTACCTTGGCCACAAGAAGACCAGATTTATATTATTACCTGTGCCACTACCTGCTTTCTTTATGAGTGTCTCTGGCAAAAACATACAAATGCTTTCAAATGGTCACATCACGCTAACAAGGTGTATGACACCTCTCTGGATTGTTGGCATTATCAACGCTTGAATAATAGGATTCAATCTTCCATTATGGTTCCGTGACCTTATTGTTGTTCATAAATCAAGTCTTATGGCAGATCACTACTCCAGGGTAACATGGAAGTGGTTTGTGTTAGAAACTCAAATTATTTTCACTACTGTCTATTTTTTTTTGTATCCTGACTTAAAATAACAGTCTTGAGTCTATTTGGTGAGTGCTTGTTCTGTCTTGCCAAATGTTGAACTTTTAAGCTTTATAGAGTAAAAGAACAAAAACGTGATCCTTACGTGAAGCTTTTTATTGTACTACAGTCTGATTATTTAAAAAGTTATAGATAGATTTTAAATAACATCTATAAAAAATTTAACAATTTTAAGTAGATTTGAAAAATGACATGTTAAATACCACTAAATTAATTTGAGATTAGGAGATGAGGAAGAGAACACAGATTACAAATTTCAACCATGTAAGTGTTCCCTTACTTGAGAAAAATACCATGACACTGAATACAGTTAAAAGGAAGAATTTCAACTTCTTCATCAGCCTAACTTAGATGAAGGAAAATTAGAGTGATAATGCATTAAAAAATGAAATTGTCTTCCTATTTCCAGTAAAGAGTTCAGTGAGCATGAACTCAGCATACAATTGGGTCATCAGCGATTTTCAAATCTGAGTTTTGCCGTAACTTTACTATGATAAATTTGCTTTAAGTTTTTAAACCATACATACAACTTCATAAATCAGTACTGAATGTCAGAAATTGTTGAGACTTCCCAGACAAGAAGACCTTAGCTCCTTCTACATAAAGTGCTCACCAAATAGCCAATTTCTATCTATTGTCATGCTCTATAAAATTCACTACTATCACCCTAAGACTAATATGAATCTTAAGGTTAATGATTTAGTTTCACTTATTCAACAATAGTTTAAGGCTATAAACATCTGTAATCAATTTAAGAGTTATTCATGATCGCTGGGCAAATTTGTTCCAGAATGATTCAAAATTGACAACAGGGGATTATCCTTGGGAACTTTCATTACCCATGGACCTGACTTTAAATATCACCCAAAGGGGATATTTTACTTCCCAAAAGGGAAGCAAAACAAAAAGCTTCTGTATTGGTCCAGGAGCGATGTATATATGTTCAACAATTTTTTTGTGTTTTTTTTTTTTAACCAGTAATTTTCTTTCTGAGGATTTATCTTAAGAATAGACTCAAATCAATCAGCAAAAAGATCCATACCAGGGTATTCCTGAAAATATTGTTTGGAATGTTGAAAAACTACAAATAAAGCAAATGCTTATCAAAATAGAACTGTTAGAAAAATGAGAGTAGTATCATATAATAGAATTCTCTCAACTTCTTAAAAGGGAATGTGATTGGATTTAGAAAATAATGAAGATTGTTTGTTTAAAATTAATCCATTTTTAATTTTTTAATGTTTATTCATTTTTAGAGAGAGCACAAACAGGAGAGGGGCAGAGAGAGGGGACAGAGGATCTAAAGTGGGCTCAGCACTGACAGCAGTGAGCCCAGTGTGGGGCTCGAACTCACAAACCCATCTGACCTTGATCTGAGCTGAAATTGGACATTGAACTGACTGAGCCACCCTGGTGACCCTTAAAATTTTGAAGAAGTCATGCAAATGTGACCACATCACTATAAATGTAAACGAACAAAATTACACAAGGATCCTTTCAAAGTGCTCACCTCAGGGAAGTGAGAAAATATTTGCAGAAGAAATTGTTTTATACCCAAGTGTATGTGTGTATATGTGTACACACACACACACGCACACATTTACATATTTACTATGAAGGTCAGCAAGTATTAATTGCATTTCTTATAACTGAACAAATATTTATATAACCAAGAAACTTATGACTAAACAGTTTATTTGGTGATTATTTATGAATTTGTTGATAAATAATTTATGTATAAACATATAAACATTTATAAATAATAATGCACACATTATTATGAAATTATAACTACCATTTATAGAATGGCAACAATAGGCTAGAAATCATGTAAGCTTTTCATAAAATGTCATATTTAAACGCTCAAAACTTAGCGGTAAATTTTGTCAATACTCATTTTACGCAAGAGGATGTTGTACCATAGTTGAATAACCTAAGGTCTCCTGGCAATTAAGTGGCAGAACTGAGATTTGAACCCTGGTCTGAATCAAAAGCCTGAGTTTTGATTTATCATTATTCCCCATAACTCTTTAATGGGACCCTTAAAAATGAATATGGCTTCGTTCTCAATAGCTTTATTCTCTAAGAGTATAACAGTAAAAATGTGAATAGTTAGCTGAAACGCATTCCATCCTTTCTCTCCATTATAATGAAATAATTGTAATGTAAGAAATTATAAGCTAAATTATGTTGAGCAAGCCACACAAATCATTCATTTTAAGTATGTAGGTAGGTGCTCAGCTTTCTCCCTTATACAGTGGAAATGATAATAGGTGGTCCATCTGCTTCTCAGTTGGTTGAGAAAAGATGAGCTAATATTGATGACACTGTGTTGGAAAATGTCAAGTGCTAAATAAAGTTTTACCTGGTTCAGGAACTATAATATTAAGACTTTTTTCTGATGATTCCTAATATGCAGTTCACTGATTCAAAATATCTCTGTTGCACTTTTTACATTGTTGAATAGAAAATATTTAAATAGTAACCTAGACATGGTCTTTTAAATATGACTGAAGCCAGATGGTTGAAAAAAAGTTAATCACTGCCTCTTTCTTATGACATGTAAAATGAACCCCACACTGCATTAAAGGTTATGTTCCAGATTAAATTTCATGGTCAATCATTAAAATCCCTATCTTGTATAAACTCTAGACTCCCTTACCAAACTTTCACTTTTAAGTGCTTGGCAACTATAATTAAAACCATGGGATGCCTGGGTGGCTCAGTCGGTTAAGTGTTGACTTCAGCTCAAGTCATGATCTCGCAGTTCGTGGGTTCAGGCCCCTCTTTAGGCTCTATGCTGACAGCTAGTTCAGATCCTGGAGACTGTCTTTCTCTGTCTCTCAAAAATAAATAAAAACAAAACAAAAAAATTCTCCACCTACTTCCCTGAACCTGTAGAGCTAAAGAGTACATAAAACCACACCCATGCTGACTGGTCTGTCTCTGAATTGGTGGTCATGAACTTCAAGTAAATTCATGCTGCCTAGAAATCACAGTAAGTTTCACGAGTCCCCCAATCCCTCCTCTCCTAATTGATCTCTTCTCTAAATTAAATTTCTGATAATTCCTCCCTCATCTTCACTGTTGGTTGATGGTCTTGCATTTATTCACTGAGAAAATGGAAGCAATGGAAAGATGATTTCCAAGAGTTTTCACACCTTATCCACCCACCCATCTGTGTTGTGTTTATCTCCTCCAACTTCTTGACTGTAACTGGAGATAAAATTAGTGCTATCACCAAAGACTCAACCTTCCAGTTGGGTCTGTTCTCATCCACTCAAACAAATTGTTCTCTCTTCCTTATGCTCTTGTTTTTGTTTTTGTTTTTTTGAGTTTTTCTCTTCATTGGATTTTCTCTTTCAGAAGATGGCACACGTTATACTGTTGTTTCTCTCTTTTTAGATAGAAAACACGATGTATTTTCTTCTTGCATCAGTGCTCTGTTTCTCTATTCCTGTACAGTAAAAATCTTTTAAGAATGATCAATAATTGTCTTCTCCATGTTCTCACCCTGTTCTCTTGTTTATTTTAACTTTGGTTTAACAGCATACAGGAAGTACACAAGTTTCCCACCAGCCTGCCCTATTCTTCCAACTGGGGTCTTCTCCTGGGCACATAGCTGGTGTGAGGGCTTGGCCATCCCTGCCATGGCTACATGATGGACAGACACCTCTTCCAGCCTGAGTCTTACGTTTTTGTTATCTTTGAGCAAATACCCAGCAGTGGGATTACTGGATCATATAGTATTCCATTTTTAATTTTTTGAGGAAATTTTATATTGTTATTCATAGTATCTGTACCAATTTACATTCCTACAAACACTGCAGGAATGTTCCTTTTTCTCCACAGCCTTACCAACTTTTGTTATTTCTTGTCTTTTTAATTTTAGCCATTCTACCAGTTTCCAGATTTCCCCATACCTCTTTGTAGCCAGATCCTTTGTTCCCTCTTAGTCCCTGGCAACAACTGATCTTTTTCTGTCCTTTTGATTTTGTCTTTTCCAGAATGTCCCTATACACAGAATCATAGAGCAAATATCATTTTGATTCTGTAACACATTTGAAATTCATCCATGTTCTCACATGTCAGTAGTTTGTTCCTGTTCTGTTATTGAGTATTTTCCCCAATGGGTATAATTCATCTAGTTTTTAAATATATTTTGTAAGGTATATAATAATAAAACTTACAAAATATATTTAAAAATATATTTTAAAGTTAGGCTGTTAAGTCTTCTTATTAGTTTTTATAATCATAAAATATTCCTCTTTGTTAACACTACTTTTCTTTAACTCTTTGCCTGATATTGATCTATCAATTACATACCTCTTGGGCTTACTGTTTGTGAGGTATATTTTTCAATCATTTGCTTTAACATGTCTTTTAGATCAAAATATGTATTCTTAAAACCCCAAACAGCACATATTAAGTATTCAGTTCAGTGAATTTTGACAGTTTAGTTACTTGTGAATGCATGTGTAAGAATTATTCTTAAAAATATATTACACATTTCCATCAACCTAGGAAATCCAGAAGGTCCACTCAGCTCTCTGTCATGTTGCTTTTCCTCATCTCTTCACCCTGACAGAGGCATACACTTGTGATTTGCAATTACCATTGAGTAGTTCTATCAGGTCTTGGGTATTATATAAATGGCATCATATACTATATATTCTTTTATATCTAGTCTTTTTCACTATTATGTTTCTGAGAATTTTAGAGCCTGTATTTCTTCTTCATTGATTAATTTTTCATTCATTCATTCATTCATTCATTTATGCAACATGTTTTTTAGTGACATTCTATTTTATGAATTAAAATTCTATTCATCCTCCTGTTAATAGTCACGGATTATTTCCAGTCAAGGGCAATCACAAATAAGAACATTGTGAACATTCTTATGCAAACCTATTAGTAGACATATACTTTCCGTTCTCTTGCATAAATGTCCAGGGATGAAATTGCTGAGTTGCTGAGTAAATGTATGTTTATCTTTGTAAGAAATACTCACTTTTCTGAAATATACATACTATTTTGCATCTTCATTATTATCATGTTACTGTTGTTTGTTTAATATCCTTATCATTATTTGGTATGTGATTCCTTTAGTCTTTTTAGTGAATGCATAGCAGTATGTCATTGTGGTTTTAATCTACATTTACCTGTGCTTTACAGTGTTAAATGCTACTTCAAATGTGCATTGTTTTTAGTGAAGTAGTTATTCAAATGATTGTCTTTAGTTTATCCCTGGAAATTTTTATACATATATAATATGTAATATATGTATAATAGACATATGTATGGTAAGAATATATATCATATATGGTAGCTACATATAATGTAGATCTGAAATCATATTTTGTCAGATATTTGTATTTAAACATCTTCCTCCCATTCTGTGCCTTGCCTTTTCCTTTATTTGTATATTTTTGATGAATAGGAATTTCCATTTTTAATCACATTTAGGTTATGAATTTTCTCTATTTTATGTTTCATGTATTTTGTGTTCTATCTAAAAATATTTGCCTACCTCAAATATGCAACCTCAAATTTGCAAATTTGCCTACCTCATATAAAATTTTATGTTTGTAACCTACATTTAGTTTTATATTAGTTCTTGAATTGATTGTTCTTTTACTGGGAGTTAGGTCAAGGTTCACTTTTTGTTTTTATTTTCAATATCTACTTTTTCTAGTATAAGTCATTAAATCGATTTTTGCCACTGAACTCTCCTGTCAACCTAGGCTGACAATCAATTTAACATATACGTGTTCACATATACGTGTGAGCCTTATGGCACGAGGGCGGCTCAGTTTATTAAACATCTGACTTTGACTCCGGTCATGATCTCACCATTCGTGAGTAGAGAGCCCTGTTTTGGGCTGGGTCCTGAAGGTCAGAGCCTGGAGCCTGCTTGGGATTCTGTGTCTCCCTCTCTTTCTGTCTCTCCTCCACTCACATTCTCTTTCTAAAATAAATAAGCATTTAAAAAGAATACTTGTGACCATTATGCTAGGCCTCTCTTTTATATTCCATTGATCCACATGTAAATGTTTATGTCATTATCATCCTGTCTTGTTAAATGTAAATTTAAGTAAGTCTTTAAATCAGGTAGTTTAGATATTTCAAAAGTTCTTCTTGTTTTAAATTCCAAGTTGTCTTCCTATTTCTATATAAATTTTACATTTTGCTTGCTTATTTATTAAAAAATTGTTGCTGGAATTTGAGTTTGCATTGAGTCTATAGCTCTATGAGTTGGGAATGAATAGTTTGACAATATTGAATCTCTCAGTTTATCTAGGAGTTCTTTAGTCTTTTCAGCTCTAGTTGATATTTCAGTGAAGCTTTGACAACTTTAGTTAATTATTAAATATTTTTATGTCATTGATGTTATTGTGATACTTTAAAAAGTTTTTTTGGGTTTCTGAGTGGCTCAGTCAGTTAAGCATCTGAGTATTTCGATTCGGGTCATGATCTCATGATTTGTAACATTGAGCTCCCTGTCAGGTTTGCACTAAGAGTGGGGAACCTTCTTGGGATTCTCTCTTCCTCTCTTTCTTCCCTTCCCCCACTCACACTTTCCCTCTCTCTCAAAATAAGCTTAAAACAATGTTTTTGTAAATTAAAAAAAAATTTACATCCAAGTTAGTTAGCATATAGTGCAATAAAGATTTCAAGATTAGATTCGTTAATGCCTCTTACCCATTTAGCCCATCCCCACATTCACAACCCCTCCAGTAACCCTTTGTTTGTTCTCCATATTTAAGAGTCTCTTATGTTTTTGTCCCCCTCTCTGTTTTTATATTATTTTTTGCTTCCCTTCTCTTATGTTTATCTGTTTTGTGTCTTAAAGTCCTCTATGAGTGAAGTCATATAATATTTGTCTTTCACAGACTAATTTCACTTAGCATAATACCCTCTAGTTCCATCTCTGTAGTTGCAAATGGCAAGATTTCATTCTTTTTGATTGATGAGTAATACTTCTATCTATGTGTATATACGTATGCATATATGTGTATATATACACACATATATATGTATGTACATATATATACATATATGTACATACATATATATATATATGTATATATATATATATATACACACACACCACATCTTCTTTAGCCATTCATCTGTCAATGGGCATTTGGACTCTTTCCGTACTTTGGCTGTTGTTCAGAGTGCTGCTATAAACATTGGGGTGCATGTGTCTCTTTGGAATTGCACACCTGTATCTCTTGGATAAATACATAGTAGTGAAATTGCTGGGTCATAGAATAGTTTTATTTTTAATTAAAAAAATATTTTTAAATGAATTCTTGCTAGTATATACAATTAGAGTTGATATCTGTATATGAGACTTGAGTCCATAACTGTGCTAACCTTATGTAGAAGTCTATGTAGAAGTCTACTAGTTATTTTTAGTAGCTTCCATAGAGTTTTCTAGTGATACATCATATTTTTTTATAAATGTTGTTTCACTTCTTTTCTATTTTTTGTGCTTTTGTTATTTTTTTCTTGCCTTTATCTTTGGCTAAACATCAAGTATAACACTGAAAGTGAATGGTTGGTGATAAAATAGTTGATGATGATGATGATGATGATGATATTGAAAAGATGTGGAATGAATAGAACCTCTTCCTTTTTCCTAATCATAAAGGATAAATGTTAAGTGTTTAACCACTATTTTGATATTAATTATGGGATTTTCCTATATGGTCTTTATTAAATTAAGGAAAATTATTTCTCATCATAATTTGTTGAAAGTTTTGATCAATAGTGAGAATTGGGGGTGTCTGGGTGTTTCAGTGGGTTAAAAGTCTGACTTTGGCTCAGGTCATGATCTTGCAGTTCACGAGTTTGAGCCCTATGTCAGACTCTGTGCTGACAACTGAACCTGGAACCTGCTTCAGATTCTGTGTCTCTCTCTCTATCTCTCTCTGCCCCTCCCCTGCTCATTCTCTGTCTCTGTCTCTGTGTCTGTCTTTGTCTCTGAAAATTAAGTAAAAAAAGAAAAAATTTAAAATTTAAAAAAGAGTGAGAATTGTATTATATCAAATGTTTTTCATTCTATTGAAATGCTCAGAAAATTTTATTTTATTATATTAAATATATCAATTACACTAATTGATATATTTTTTACTGTTGAACAGTTTTGCATAAGAATTGTGTAACAGTTTTGCATGCAGTTGGCCAGGCTGCATATACCTTTTTCTTTTTTTAAGTTTATTTATATACCTAGAGAGAGAACACAAGTGGAGGCAGAGAGAGAGAGAGGGAGGGAGACAGAGAATTCCAAGTAGGCTCCATGTTGTCAGCACAGAGCCCATGGGGCTCATTCCACAAATTGTGAGATCATGACCTGACCCAATATCAAGAGTCGGACCCAAATGACTGTGCCACCTACATGTCCCATGCATATACGTTTTTTATATGTTGCTACATTAGATTTGCTAATGGCTTTTTTAGGATGTTTTCTAGATTCACAAGATCTGTCAAGGGGGAATATCCTTTCACCTTGTGAGTTTTAATTATCAGGAATGCTGGTTTACTAAAATCAATTTGACTATGGTCTGTCCTCTATATTATGAAAGGGTTTGTGTAAGATGGTTATAATTTCTTCTTTCAGTGTTTGACAACATTTACTGGTATATCCATTTGGACCTAGAGTTTTCTTTGTGGAAGGGATTTTATAATGGATTCAATTACTTTACTTAGATGAGTTTATTCAGATTTTTCTATTTCTTCTTTTGTCAGTTTTGCTAGGTAATGCTTTATAAGGAATTCACCTATTTCATCTAATTTATAAAATATATTAGTTTAATTACATTCACTAAATTACCTTATAAACTATTGAATGCCTGTATGGTTATAGTGATGGCTTTCCTTTCAGTCCTATTAATCATAGCTTGTGATTTTTCTCTCCTTTTTTCTTGATCAGTCTAGCTAGAGATTTAACATTTTTATTAATTTCAGTATTTTATTAGTTCTAGTATCTTTAAACATTGTAGATTTGTCAATTTTCACTTCATTTTTTCCTCTTATTTTTGTTGTTTTATTTCTTCTACTTAATTTATATTTAACTTACTCTTTTTTCTATACCTCCTAAGATGACAGCTTAGGAAAAGTGATTTCACTTAGCAAAGTGATTGCTCAGTTTTCTTTGTAGCTATAAATGTCATTCAAAGCTCTGCTTTAACTAAAATCCAGCATACATCTTCTTAATACAGCCATTTCGATTGTCCAGATCAGGAGTTTGGGAAGTAGTTTGCTGTGCCATTCTGGGTCACGTCTTTCAAGCAGTCAGATGATGGCTAAAGCTAGCACAGTGGAGTGCTGAAACTACTGGAGATTAGCCAAACCTTCCCTCATCCCATTCTTTCTGTAGTCTCAGAGCCTCTTGGTATGGTTTCTCCACATGAGTTAGTTTAGAATTGGTTGTGGCTTGATGACCTGATGACATTCAGTCTGCTTTCTGGTACTCAGGACTCCAACAGCAAATGTCCAAATACCAGGTGGAAGCTATAGCACTCTTAATGACCTAGCCTTAAATGTCACGTGATAATACTCCAGCAGAGTCACAGGGTTGCCAAGATGCAGGAATAGGACAATAGATGTCACCTTTTGATAACAGAAAGAATGGCAGTTTACATGTCTTCCTGAATTTTAAGAAGAGAATGCCAAATGGGAGATACTACAGCTATGTTGGAAAAATACAACCTACTCTATCATCTTTGGCCCATGGGTGTATTACTTTTTAACAAAATAACATTTTTACTTACCTGTTTCCCTCCTCTGCTCCAAATATAATTGCTATGAATATTTGTTTACTTCTTTATTCCTTTACCAAGTAGTGCTCAGCACATAATCAGCACTCATAATTATTTGAATATACAAATAAATGTGTTGATTCTGTCCCCTATCTCATGGATTTACTACTTGCAATGTTCTAACTTGGAAATACTTATTGTTAAATTTTCAGTGTTTACATTTTTTATTTTTTATTTTTTAAATTTTTAATGTTTTTTACTTATTTTTTGAGAGACAGGAGACAGTGAGAGTAGAGGAGGGTCAGAGAGAGAGAGAGAGATACAGAATTTGAAGGGGGCTCCAGGCTCTGACCTATCTGTCAGCACAGAGCCCAACATGGGGCTTGAACCCACAAACTGTGAGATCATGACCTGAGCCGAAGCCAGACACTTAACCGACTGAGCCACCCAGGCGCCCCATCAATGTTTAAAGATAAATATACTCTTCTTCCAGTATGAATCTAGTATGAATTCCATTTGCTTTATTTTTTTATTTTTTACTTCTTGATACTTAGAGCATGGTTAATGTCAGAAATCTCCACATGCACTGTCATCTTGCTCCTGTCATTTTGTGTTTATAGATTTAATTCCTTTTCCACTTTCCAACAGTTAGTAATTCCATAAGCAAGCTTTTTATAGCTTTAACCTAAATCTTCTTTGTCGGTGGCTAACCTTTGACAGTCACTGTTATAAAAGTCTCATCAGAAGTATCTATTTTCATGGCTCTGTTTTAATATCAGACATGATCCAGAAATCTTCATAGCATACATATTTGTTATGCCAAAATAAAGCAATCGAGGCAGCTGCCTTGCTTCTCCTCAGTCAAAACACTGTAAATAAAACTAGCACTGTCATCAGTAATCTAAAATAACAAAATAGTTTTCCTTCTCAAGCTATACTCAGGAGTTAAGGCAGGCGTGAAAACAAGGTCAAATTTATGCAAGTGGGCACATGAACTGTCCCTTGTCCTAGGTCTTTCCTGCTTCCTTGTACCTCCTTTATCCTCTTCACAGAATTATTCCTGGGTTTAGAATGAAAGAGGGTGAAAATAGAAGGAGAGGTTATGTGTGCGTTCTCCCTGTGTAATTTCTGACCTGTGTTCTAAGGGCTACAAACAGGAAAGAGAAAAGCCATTTGTCATTGTCTTACTTTTAGGTCTTTAAATCACAACAACCCGAGACAGATACAGGTGGTTAATGTTCCTTATTCTAAATTTATGCTAGATCCAGCAGAGACATCACTGAGTATGGACATTATTTAACTCTCTGGCTCTAATGAGTTAGTTTCTCACTTCTATTAAAAATAAGCATTTTTATGAACATTGGGGTCCATGTGCTCCTATGCATCAGCACTTCTGTATCCCTTGGGTAAATCCCTAGCAATGCTATTGCTGGGTCATAGGGGAGTTCTATGGATAGTTTTTTGAGGAACCTCCACACTGTTTTCCAGAGTGGCTGCA